>NC_048427.1:2200413-2237835 GCF_013103735.1 Etheostoma cragini | reverse complement strand
TTTGGAAAATGGCTGCAATGAAACAAAGAGTGACAAATTTAAAGGGGTCTGAATACTTTCCGTACCCACTGTATATGTTAAGGCTTTACACGTTATTGTAGGCCCAGTTGTGTAAACATACATACATGTAGTATGGGTCCCTGCTCGTCTCTTGGCCCAAAAAACTATATAGAGGTCAGTCTGCGGGTTTCAATATCTCCCCCCCAGTTTCATTGCAACCCATTCAATTGTCCGGTGGTGAACAGACATGCTAGAGCCACGCTGCTTGCATGGCTAAACATTGAAGTATTCAAGGTAGGCCTAAAGAACGTTGCTAACACAAATATATGCAAGAACGTAATACATTTGCCTCCAGCTGTTGTCTTGCTTGACATAACCAGTAAAGTCTTCTCACATATTGAGACAAATTTAAAAAAAAAAGAGGAAAAGTCTAAGGGGATGTGATGATTTTCACACCTAGCATGTTTCTCAGCTTCAGTGTGGTAAGAAACCAGATGAGAAACATAGTGGAAACTGTTTCAGGTCAAATTTTTCTCTAGTGGAGTGCATTTTATTTTTAATCGGAGAATATAAAGAGCTTCCTCAAAAGGTCAACATCTCATCTGTTTTGTGCAAATTACAGAAGTATTTATTTCTTTTAAGATAAAATTTAAATTTGAGAAACCTTAATATTACAAATATCTGCTAAAGGCACACAGACAATATTCCCCCACTGTACACACATCCTGCAGATTGGGCATCAGTGGTTTGCTTAAGGGCACTTGCAGGCAATGGAAGGCCAAGATGTAACACCAGATGCATGGGGCACAATATACCCTGAAGTTTAAAATGTCACTTCCAAAATGTCACTTCAGATCTTGCCATCTGAGTCATTAGCAAGCATCGATGTTCACACATGAAGAAAATCAAGTCTGAAACGGAGATTTTGACGCCGATATCGTTGTGGTCCTTTCCACTGTGTAACAGTTAAAAGTTCCTTTCATTTCATTGGACAATTAAGGTGGAATCGGTTTATTTAGGTGAATGCACCAATGTACAGAATTAGGTTTTGTGCCATGATTGTGATGTCATTCCCCACACTCAGCAGATTGGAAAAACCACATTAGATACAGGCCTGTGAAATCTACTGTCTGTGGGATGAACAGCAGCGGCTGTGTGGCCACTCTCAGACCAACTACTTCCAACCATTACAGTAAACTTGCAGTCAGATAATGTGGATGCATCCAAATCCAACAAAGTAGGCTGCAGCAAATTAAGACAGCTCAATAAGGCAGGGTAATTAGTTGCCAACACATCAAATTCACAAGAACTCATAGCTTGAAGTCGATAAGCAGCTTGAGTGTCAATACATATAGAGTAAACAGAGGGCATAAAGTGTATAGGAGTGTAACTGATAAAACAGATGCAATTATAGTAACTGGAATAGTTAAGCAACTTCACAAATAAACCCACAGCCTTTGAGTTAAAATACTCTATAGCTGTGATGCTTCAAATAAATGTAACTCTCTTTTGTGACAAAAGCTATGAAAAGCCCATGAAACCAATTGTACAATGAAAGAATCACTTGAAGAGTCAAGAAAGCAGTCATGTTTACATTTCTCAAACCAATCGCTACAGGCCAGCCTTACAACAAACTACTCTTTAAGCGATTTCACTGTTACAGACCAATTTTCAATGTTGTATTACAATCGTGAGAGTTTTGCTAGAGTTGACCCCTTATAAGAGTAAAGCATTACAATGCACGTGACGAACAACCAATTGAAAAAAGTTCACAACAAAAAGTTAATGCAACAAGTGCTAATGCAAATATTGCAGTTAGCAGCAGCAGCATAAGAGCAAAAATCATCAACCAGCTGATGCCATGACATAGCTAGCTCATAGCTTTTGACATTTCAATGGACACAAACATAGACTGAGCAAAGGGAAGACATCACCTCAGGATAAGCAAACACTTAGCTTGATGAAGCGAGGTAGTGATGTCCAGGATCTCAGTAAAAACCTTTCTGAATGGGTCTCTGTGGTGCCAAACAGCCATCAGCAGGACAGGAAACTCCAGCTTCAGGCTTGAGGTGAGTGTTTGAGGCCTAAAGCTAAGATGACCACTAGGGTTGCCAATCCAGGCAGCAGCAGAGAGCGTAGCACAAACACTGTTATCTCCTCCAACGAGCTATCTTGAAGTACCAACAGTGACGCAGCAAAGCAGTTAAAAAGTTGGCAAGATAGCTGCAAAGTGTGCAGGGAAAATTAAATTGTCCCTCCTTGTGGCTAAGGGTTTGTTTAATTTAAACTACAGGAAGTAGAGTATGTCATGTGTGAAAGTAGCAGCCATTTGAGTTGTCAGTCTGAATTAGCTTGCAGCCAATTGCATGGCACCACCATGGGGTTTTGTGTGAAAGAGCTCAACTATTGGATGGATTGCCATGACATTTGAAGGTGCCTTTATTGGATACTTTGCTGTAGAAAATTGGCAGGAAGTGAGGTGTGAGATGGGCGTGGTTTGGAGGTTTAGTTGGGTGACATGCAACAAAGATCCCTGGCTAGACTCAAACCAGGGACATTTTAATAATAATGTGGTCAGCATCACAAACCTCTAGGCCATGAGGACATGCGACACCAGAGAGCCAGCCAACAAAGCACTAAAAAGACTTGAAAATGTTCCAAGTCCTTCCAACGTCCTTCCAAAACTAATTAATTGTGTCAGTGTAATGATTAACATCTTTACATGACATGGGTTTGGATGAGTGACAAACATCTGTCTGGGCTCAAAATCCTTTTTTTCTCTGTACAAGCACTGGTCCGTTCAACTTTTAAAACAGAATGCACCAAAAAGTTTTTACCCACACCCAAAAGAAAAAAAAGTAACTGCACCATTTGGTATGTTTGTCCTTCTTCCTTCACACTTTGGCAGCATCCGGAACTGACCATGAGCAATCCAACATTGACTGCAACATTTTCTTGGTTATGACAGTTCAAATATGAGAAAATTGTTGATTTGCTGTATTGTAATTTGAGCCCAATTTCCCTTCAATTTTCTCACAAACTGGAGAGTAAATGACTTCATAGTCATCCTGAACATTATCACAAAAAAAATCAGCAAACCTCCTGAAGGAAAAAAAATGTAGTTTAAAATTAAGGCATCTTCAATCTGGTAGAACATGATTTGAGCTGACCTTCCCTGGACTGTAATGTACACTTAAACTATTATTTACATGGTCATAGGATAGAAATATTTTGAGTAGGAATCCCTTGCGCTTCTCAGCTGAATGGAATATGTGCGTGTGAAAAATGACAATTGTATCAGTGTCACGGTCAATGCATGAGAGTTAGCAATCCTGCTCAACATATTTTCTATATAAAGTTACGTGTAACAATGCATGTAAAGCTGAGAATTACGTGCACAGTTCACATCACTCACTTGCACTACCGTGTATGCACGTGGTGTTCGGAGTCCTGTCTGTAGCTGTTTTGATATCAAACTGTATCCTCTATCAAGGAACTTCTCCTCCATCACCCGACTCAAAGTCATGACTCAGTCGGCCAGTCTTTCTGAACCCACATACAGAACCATCAACAAATCATTGTTATACTGCAAAAAGACAATATTGCTGACAGATAATTGCTTATGTTGACACAGTTACCAATAAAAGAGGATTCAAGTCAGTGAACACACTCAGTAGCTAAGTTTCCATCCCCTTGTCAATTGAATTATCAGAAGTTTGGTAAAAATAAAAAACTCATGGGAATAAAGCCGGTGAAAGTGAATAGAGTCCTGTTTCTAATGATGTCATTTGCTGTTTTACAATCAAATTGGTACATTGAATTGATTTTAGACATTTTAAGGTGTTTACATTTTATTTTGGCACATTTAAGCAAACTTCTGCAAACAAAGTTTTTCTAGACTAAATGGATAGCGCAGCCTACCAACAAATAATTTCTTATTGCTCATAAGTTTTAATAGTTCTTATGTGCCAGCTGATAGCGAAATATCAAGCTATAATAAGGAAACGACACTATCAACACATTGCTGTGATGATGCAAATGCATCTTGCCTTTTATTTTCCCTCCGGCACCTCTGCAAGACAACTCTTTTGAGACATGTCTCACTGTTTGAGTGCCTTCCATTTGTAACCTTTGTCGGCCATTTCCTTCACGAGTTCCTGTTAAATTAAATTCAAAAAGTCTCTCGTGTCCTCGTTCATCCTCTTCCCTCTGTCTTTGCTGACACCCGCCATGTGTGCAGACAAGAAATACTGGGAGGAAATGAACTAAAAGTTTTGTTTGAACTTCCATTTTTTTGAAGGGTTGCAACCAGAAAAGTACCCAAAACTCAAACGGCGTATGTCAATAAAGAGAAAATCCGAAGAGACCGAACGTATTTCTTTTGAGTTGATGTTCATAAAATTCGACTGAATTTTACTGTTTCCATAAGGCATATTTTATTTGATATTACTTAATTCGGATAAAAACGTGTGGATGGAAACATAGCTAGTAATGGCAGTTTTATAATAATTTCAACCAATGAATAAGAGTATTGAATTAAGGAAGGGTGCATTTTACTGCTGATCATGTATTTTTCTTATTTGTAAGAGAAAAATATGTTATTCATTTTGTCCAAAGTCAATGCACGATCGCTTCAAACTCATGTTCTCCCCAGTGTATTTAATACAATGACGTGAGGGGGAATATTGTTCCTGTGTTTGACACAGAATCTATTTGTTGATCAGATGATACCACATTATTGGTCAGTTTTTCCAGTTCAATAAAGATAGATTCAATAAAAAAAAGGTGCTGAGTATTGGGTTGGGCTGCCAGGTGGTGGATGTGGGTGGGTGGTTGGGGGTGAAAGGAAACACCGTGGTGTTGATCTCCTGGAATGTGGCATGCCAGAAAGCTGGCTCAACTGGCACCAAACCAAATGTCTTCAGCTCTCAACCACCACTCTCACTCTCCCTCTTTTCTCTCCCTCTCATGAGCGTCATGTCCCCAGTCCAACTCCCCCTTTTTTTCTCTCTCTCTCTAACCCATGAAACAGGAGAGCCGCCCATCTCTGCTTCCTCCGACAGGATCAGCCACCACTCTGCCCAGGCCTCCGGACAGACGGCATTCCTTCCACCTGCTGATGCTGTTGCTGGCCGGCTGTTGCACCGGGCATCCAGAATAGATCTCTGACGTCCGCCTGGTTACTAGAATACTCCAACGTCCCGAGAATCAAAAGGAAGACAGAGGATAGACGCAGACAGACTGTACACACTTTAAACACAGGGAAATTCATGCATTCATACCAAGATAAAATCCATTCAAACACAGAAATGCAGATACCTACAGAACCTTTAATTAGTCATGTCAGACATGCTGGGGTGAGGGAGAGGTCGGACTGTGATTTACAGTAAATAGTGACCAGAGTTTGATCCTATATCAATACCATCAATACAACAGCACCACAGAAGTTAACCTGCCATAGTCAAGCGCCTCCACAACTGACACAAGGTTTTTTTTATGCCTGATGTAAATGTCCAAACAGTGCTGTGTAAGAAAAGGTTGCCAACGTTTCTGTTGTGTCCCAATAGTTTTTAGCCACACAATATTGGGATGGCAATGGTCGTCAGGTGGTTGGTTGGTTGGTTGGTTGGTCAGTTAGGGTAAGGTTCAACATCTCAACCAATGTTGGATTGACATTGAATTTGGTGCAGACATCCATGATGCCCAAAGGATACATCATTCTGACTTTTGTGACCCCCTGACTTTTCATCTAGTGTCATCAGAAGGTCATAGTTCCCCATTACCCAGTTAAACATCATCAACATCATCCATCATCTACTGGATTAATTGAAATCTGGAGTTTTGACTTTCATGGTCCCCAACATGTCTGACATTGGTGATCCCTAAACTTTTCCTTTATGCCAACATTAAGTCAAAATGTAAAGGTCCAACACGTTCATGACCAAATACCTGCTAAACTAATGACATTCCCATCTGCCCCAGCTGTACTTTCTGTTTTGTGCTAAAACACGGAGTGGTTTCAGACACGCACTTACTGTGTTCTCCATCAAGCAGTGAAACTGCATCCATCAAAAGAAAAACAAAAAGCTGCTCTATCTGTTATTAACAAACTTTTAAAAAGGCTGGAGAGGAAAAGAGGGTGGCTTTGGTGGCGGACGGCGCGGTTGTCACTTTTGCTGGCGCCTATTTGCGTGATTCATGTTGACTGAAGCCCTGCGTTTGTCAGGGGAGGTGTCTGCAGTAAAAGTGCCACAGCCCTCTAGATTGACACTCATTAGTGAGGGGCTTGGAGGCAGAGGGGTCCCGCAGGGGCCAAGAGGGCAGCGAGGAGGACGAGAGGCCACATCCCACTAAAAATAAATGATTTCTAATGATTGATACAGATAGCAGTGGACTGATAGGGACAGATGAATCAGAGGGCTTAGGTGGTGGTGGAGGAAGGCAAGACCTCTGGTTGGCAAGCTGTTGTCAGCTGAAATGTTGCTTAAAGCCACCGTGTCCAGCTAAACGTGTCTGATCTGAATCCAAACACACACACACACGTACATACACACCACCTCAATACCAGTACACCTCCCCCTCCACCTCCTCCTACACTTGTTGTGTTTGACCACCCCTAGCATTGCCCCTCTGCCTCCTGCCACTCAAGCCATATACACAAATACACACATTCACATTACAAACATTGCACACAAATGCCAGCGCTCGCCCAGGAGCAAGTGAAACACACAGGGGCTACCGGACTCTCTCACACACACACACACACACACTTGGTCTTAGACTCTTGCTTTAACCCTGCTGCACTTTCCACGGCTTTACGTCCCCTGAAACACTGTGTCCATCACTGTGTTTGTGCATGAAGTCCGCGGCTCACTTCATTCATCGCACATGTCTCAAGCTGCCAATCATTCAATCAATCCCGGCTTCATTACAGTGATTGTAATATCAAGGCCCCCGGCATCAAGCTTGCAGGATGTTAGGAGGCAAAGGGGGCAGGATTATTTTAATACAGCATTCAGATCAGATTTCCTTCAAAAGTAATTTTCTGCTGAACCTTCTCAGGCGGTGTTCTTCTAAGTGTGAGTTAGAGAGGGGGGGGGTCAAAAGATTTAAGTGGATCTTTATTTGGGAGGCGCTAAAGTTGATTTAATCTCTTGACAGAAAGTTGGAATCTGACTATATTGGTTTCTCCAACAATTTTATAGCTGTCGAAAACGTCCTATTCCTCTGCATGTTTTCAGCAGACAAGTCAAATTATACATATGTGTGATTAAAATAAAATAGATTTTTAATCTTAAACTTCAGAAAGTCAGCAGAAACAGCAATCCACCTTTTTTTTACTTCAGGAGATGTGATGTAACTCACCAAATATTTCACCGCCAGAGTTTGCCATCTCATGTTCCTGCTGGCTTTCTCGTGAACATCCTCTGAATTCCATCAGTTAAGTTACGGTAACCTTAGGGATAGTAAAGCCATTTCTCAAGTGTCAGTATGGAATTAAGAAGGAAGGGAACAACAGAGACCATGTAAGGTGTCTATCCCAATGTCTCCATCCACACGTTTCTATCAGAATTAAGTGATATGGAATGAAAATGCCTTATGGAAACAGTAAAATTGGATGGAATTTCATGAATATTGACTCAAATGAAATACGTTTGGTCTCATTGGATTTTATCTTGATCAATATACGGCTTATGCAATAAACGCTTATGGAAACGTTATTTGGCAAATAAATAATGAATTGCGATTAAGTTTTAGGTGATTTTATGGTTGCAACCCGCCACAAAACGAAGAAGAAGAAGTTTTAGTTCATTTCCCCAAGTATTTCCTCTCTGTTTGACCACACAGTGGGCGTCAACAAAGACAGATGGAAGTGGACGATCGAGGAGACGAGAGACTTTTTGAAGTTAATTTATCAAGAACTCTCGAAGGAAATGGCCGACAAAGATTCGGACAAGCTGTGGAACGTCCTTTGGAGTAAATGGCAGGCGCTCAAACAGAGAGACGCGTCTCAAAAAAAGAGTTGTCTCGCAGCAGAGGGAAAATAAAAGGAAAGTTGCAATTACATCATCACAGCAATGTGTTGATAGCAATTTGTTGTTTTCTTAATATAGCTTGATATGTTGCTATCAGCTGGCACATAAGCACTAAAACTTGTGCAATATTGATCATTTGTTGGTAGACGGCGCAATCCATTTTGTCTAGAAAAGCTTTGTTCACAAATGTTTGGAAACGCCTTAAAATGTCTCAAATCAAGTCGATATACCAATTTGATCGCAAAAAAGCATGTGACGTCATTACGCACAGTTTTTTTAATTTGCTTTAAAGCCATTGGATGAAAACACACTCTCACCAGCTTTATTCACATGTTTTTTTCACCAAACTTCGGATCATTTGAGTGACAAGTGGATGAAAACTTAGCTTATGTTTGTTTCAGGGTTGATCAATCTTGGTAGGGGACACGGAACCACGGAAATCCTTGGCTAAACTGAGAGCACCTGACTCTTTGTCCTGCAGGATTCATGGACTGATAATTAGGATTTAGAACAAGCGCCTATCCATCAGCTGCCACCCTGGATAGACAAAGACAACAGAGCTGGTACCAGAAGGAAAAACATCCTGTATTTCTCAATGCCCTGAATAACTTCATTAAGTTATAGCCTAGCGTCATAAATTAAACACATAGTCATACAAGTAAAGAAAGGTGGGATGTACAGAATTATCTATGAGGATTTTTTTGAGTTTCTTTAAACTTGGTCAAATGCAAAGCATTACACTTTCAGGCTTCTTCTTTTCTTGTCTTATTTCGATCACAAAAATCTGCAGAGATCATGAAGACAAGATTATGCAGAACAATGGGAGAAATACAATATTATTTCACATTAATGTAATTTAAGTAGAATGATGTGTTTCAATTTGGTGATTAGCTTAGCATAAAGATGGAGAAACAACTAGCCTGGCTCTGTCCAAAAAGAACAAAATCTTAAACAAAATCAAGTAATAATTTAGATAAAGATCACTTATCTTGTTTGTTAAATCTGTACAAACATCGAAGTGGGATGACAACATTTTTTCACAGGGTTTCCAGTCTTTATGTCAAAATTATCTTGGGTAAATCAAACAAGGTCTAACATGTTAACTAGTGAGCTTTATAGGTTGTCATAGTTTCGATTTTGGCCAGGGCCAGGCTAGCAGGGCCACTTCCTATCAGTCTTTATGCTAAGCTAAGCTAAACTAAGCTAACCACCTCCTGACTGTAGCTTCATATTTACAACATAAGACTGGCATCAATCTGCTCATCTTACTCTCAGTAAGGAAGCATATCATTTAAAACTGTATTTATCTGGTCTATAATCTCCTTTCATCCACATTTGAACAGTTTTATCAAATACCGGTAGCTCTCTCACCCTCATAGTCGCTCTCTTACTCACATGAAAACAACCTGGCAACATGCCAAGTACAAACGGGGTGTGGAAACAGCCACAACCGCTCATTCAAAGTTTCAGTCATACGCAGAAAATGTCAAGCTAGGGAAACTCAAGCTTTTAATAGCTTTGTGGGTTCAAAGTCACTCCATAATGCTTTCTATGCTCAACCTCCTATAAGCTTCTAATTTGGCTTTGATACATTTTCAACAGTAGCTGAGCCGTGCAGCTGACCCTGGACCAGCTGACCCTGACAGTAGCACTTAGTCTCGCAGGGTCAGCTGGAAACTGACAAGGGTGATGATTTCTTAATGTAGTCAGAGGGCAAGGGGACGGCGGCTGAGGTGGGGACTCTGTCTGCGTATGAGGTGGGTGTAGGGTACGGGTGTATGTTGGGAGGTATGGTGCCTGTAAGGGAAGCCTGGCAATGTTTCTGGGTGGGTGGATGAGGGGGGGTGATGTGCATTCATGGAGCAGGCCAGAGGAATGTGGGGAAATGCACAGCTGCCCTGTTTTGTCATAGCTGTGCACTACACTGTCTGAGTAACATAAAGCTGCCAGTGTTGTGTGTTCATGAGCAGGACCTCCCATGTATCTGCAGGCCCAAGATGCACAACCCAGCATGAATGTACAACCCCCGTACAGTTAAGGCTCGGATCGAAAATAACACCAACCATCAATCTGATTCTAGTTCAATTCTGTTGTGACTCATGTGTCCATCAAATATGTTAGCTGCTTATAGTTTAACTAATGTTAACTGTAAGATGCAAACTTTCTTTAGGAAACCTCTATTTTACAATGTTTAGGTTCTTATTGTCACTGTAATTAAAGAAAACTTTACAGATTTTACAGGTATCCCATTTCTCATCATAGTGTGTATTAGTCAGCCTCTGAAAACGTCGATTATCTTATCCTCAAGGTTATCTTGGCTTTGGCTTGCAGACCGCAAATGTATTACAAAAGGTATAAACTGGGGGTGTGAAGTTTAAAAGCTGTGGGCATTTAGCAGACAGGGAGGGTCTAATTAAACAGTTGCATTATGGGGAAGTGTATGATCCAGTGTTTTTGGAGCTTGACGCTTCTTGGGGACTAATGGTTTGGACATCTCCACCTCTGCTGCTTTGATCATTCCTATTTCTGAATTCCCCATTTTTAATAAACTGCAATGTGAATCACTGGAAAACCCCTCTGATTGCTGAGTATTCACCTAACTATACCTTGTGTATCACTATTTGTGTTGCAATACATTTGTATGCCATAAGCGCTGGTAATCTTCGAAGAACACACAACATTCTGAGACGTTTTTCAGCTCACACAGGCCTACTATAAATGGTTCTTCTAAAAAAATGAATGTGATATTCCTTGCAGCTGGTTTAAAATTAGCCAACAAGGTTTTCTTGAAAACCTAGAGATTAATTGAAAAGCCTGAAAGTCATAGTGAAAGTTTTGACACATCTAATGTCTCTGTGTGTGATCACTAAAAGGGCATGGATTATGAGTCAGATCCTGTTCAGACTCAGCTCTATAAGAACTGTAACTAAAAGCTGAACCTTAGGACATATTAGAGTTTTTAACACTACATCTGATTGATGAATGGATATCAGAGCATGTAGATCTACGTATTTGCAGAAGTAAAGTCACAGAGGTCACCCAGTGCAACAGAGAACCGCCTGTCTCACAGGTTAAAAGAGATTCCTATGAGATAATCAACAAGATAAGTTGATCACTTGTGTCACAAGCAACTTTACTGTCAGGTTGAAGCTTCAACAGCAAAAATAAAGTTGCCAATTGCTGTACTTCAGTCAATTCAACCAAATGTTAGGCTCTTAAAGTGATGAGAACAACAGCACGACTCTACCTGCCCTTATTTGGTTTTCTGTTTTAGAAAACCAAATAGAAGAAAAAGGTTCTGGATAGTACCTGTTACTTTTTTCTGTTACTACCTTGGTCGAAGTTCCGACCAACTAGTGCAACAAGAGACATCCTGCACAACCCAACATTTTTAAATAGCCATGAGATGCATTTTTCTTTTTTTATCCACTCACCCGATTTTTTTTTGATTTTTTTAAATGTGGCAGTTTGCAAACTATGTTGTGTAATTGGCAAAGTGAAGACATCGTTGCCGAGGGAAGGATCCAGCGAGTGTTACTCAAGGCAGTTTTAGGGGGCTAATATCTCCATTGAATAAACAAAATACAGAAAGGCACCTGGTATCAAAAGCGAGTTGAGTCGAGCACATTAGGCACATGTGTTAATCTTGAAAACTAAGCCGATCAAAGAAACATGACGTTGAGTCAGGTTTTATGCGTTTGATATTTTCAGGCTGAAAGGTCACATCTGTAACTGTGGAGTGTCAGCGCCTGAGAGCCACTGCTTGTTACTTAAGCGTACACACATACCCTGTGTGTGTTCATAGGGGTTACCGAGGGTTCATAGGCCAACAAGAGAGTGCAGACTGTCCCATTTCTCTCCCACCACAACATGCCCCCCCTCTTAAACAAGCTCTTGGAGAAAGTGGAAAATGTCTGATGGAGTCACACAGCAACATGTGCCAATGGAGATGTCCATGAGCTCCGCTGGGAATCAGAGAGGTGGTGGTGTGTTTCAGCTTTTTTCTCAGGTTTTTGCCAAACATCCTTGAAAGTTCCCATTGGAAAATAAATCCACAGCTTTTCTTGAATTTGTGTCACAATTTTACATACGTGCATCCGGTTTCCATGTTTTTTTCAGGCAGCCCCTGAATCCAAGGAACACTATCCAAAAACATGGCTTAATGTTCTTTAATGTCGGATTGTCATCTGAGACCTTAGTACAGCTGCAGGTCTAGTGTTGCCCCACTATGGCTGGGGATGTCTGACAGGACAGAAACCCACCCAGCATTGATTACCAGCTAATTATAGGCTGAGGAAGTGGCAGCTTGTTTGTTTCTGGGTTGCTGAGGAATACATTTGCACTTCACAAAGAGTTCATGAGCTATTGAGTGCAAATTCCGCTGAGCACTAAGTGCTATCTTTCCTATATCTCACTCTATCTGGAACTCACAAGATTTCTCCATTCTCTCGTTCCTCACTTAATTCCACCACCCTCTGTTTTCACAGTCTCTGTGGGTGGTGCCTCCTGAAGCCCTCTTTCACACCCGTGAGTAGATTTGAATAAACATATGTTGCGTTAATTATGAACCAGAGCCATGGTGCGCCTCAGACAGGAAGACGTTCTTCAGAAGCCACTATGCAGAGCCTGAGCTCCAGCTAAGTTGGTCTAATGAGAAACGTTTACATGGTGATCATGAGGGACGCCCTCACCCTGATTCTTACAGTGCAACAACACCTGCTCCCTGCACACTAAAGCCAGGCCTCACTTTTTTAACAAGGTTTTTAATAAACTCGTTGATGCCTCAGCACAGTGTAGTATAAGAACATCCTCTCGTAATGCAGCCTTTATAACATGTGTTGGACTTACAGTGTTACTCCACTGTATAAATCCCGTACCAATATGACACTCTTACTGGTACTTACTGTAGATACAGTGGATCAAAACAAGACTGTGTGGAACAAAGGAGTGTTATTGGGCATTGAAGAATTGCCTAATAGTTACTACCTTTTTTATTTTTTGTAAATATTGAATACATCAAAGTGCAGTCTTTCCTCTAAAATGCCCCATTAATACTCCCAACAGTTGTTTCTGGTTGGGTTCAAAAGTCTTCAAATAAGACTTAGAGGAAATTGAGGCGGAATTATGAAGATAGGAGGGTTTTTTCACCCAGACAGCAGAAAGTTGCTCCCTGGGTGCATACCAGCAGCCCGCTGCTCCTAATGCTCAGGGTGGCTTAAATGCAGTGGTCAAATTTCACAGTTGTGCCATGTGCAATTGAATCTGAAACTTGAATTAAAGTTTAAGGGTTTTCCAACCCAATTGTTTTTGATTCTTACTTTTAGTAAATCATTTATTTGGGAATAGCATTACCTCGTTGGGCCTCTAGGAACTATTCAAATTTGAACTGAGCATCATGATCATCAAGTTGTTGTGATAAGGGATTGCAAGTAAAAAATGGTTAACAAGCCAAATTCTTTTTTTTTTAAATTGGTCTGCTTGGTACGAGCACCAAACTGGTGTTTGAGGGAAACAAATGCCACGGCTCAGGCTGTACATTGGGTTTGATTTGTGAACTACGTCAGACATGCCATGCCCACCCACATCGGCGCAATGTCAAAACGCGGATATTTATGGCCGTGAGGTTATGCACCCAAACGGCAGAGTTAACCTGAAACATGAGCAAGGAGGTTAACAGAAAAATGGCCCAAAGAAACACAGAAGTAATAAGCCATAAGTAGGTTTCATTTCAGATGACTTTGGCCGTAATACCATAGGAAATGCACATTAACACATGAACAGGGAATTTCACATTGTGGTTATGAGTTAGAGCGACATGTAGCCTCCTCAGGTTTCAAATGGGGGTTGGTGGGCCTTTCCAGGGCCGATTCATTGGGAACAAGCTGTAAATTAAGTGGCGTCAACCTTTAAACTTTACACCAGCCATAAGGATTCAGTGTGTCTCAGAAGAACAAAGTCTCCTCCAACGACATTTTGAAAAGAGAAAGTGTGTGGGCGGGTTAGCTCAGTTGGCAGAGTCAGCGCCCATGTACGGAGGCCTACTCCTCAACGCAGTGGTCACGGGTTCAACTCAGACCTGCAGCCCATTGCTGCATGTCATTCCCCCCTCCGTCTTTCCTCTGTCCTGTCAAATAAAGGCCAACAAAAACACCCCCCCCCCCCCCCCCCAAAAAAAACAAAAAACAAAGAGAAAGTGTTAACACCAGACACGCAAAAAAGCAAGAGGAGGTGGGAGTGGATGGATTAATGAATGCAGAACTTCAAAAACAAAACCTGGCCGGCCACTGCCCTGATCTGGGGTTGTGTTGATCGTCAGCTTTAACTCCAACATCGGAAAGGTTTTTGGGGAGGAGGTTGTCAGACCAGCACCCCAGGAAGTCCGCCAGGCTTTGAGGAAAATAAAACACAGCAGCCAAACGACGAATTGCAACTGGCCATTCATGTGATGCCCTCTGGCCCAAAAAGACTTTTTATTTTCCCATAGATTCCTGTATGTTTTCAAGCGTCGCTGCAAAATAAGTCCTTTCACTATCAAAATTTGATCTATTCGGTCTGATAACATTTGGAAAGGAGAGCCGCACGATTAAATCATTTAATCCCCATACAAGTTAAAGGAGCGCTAAACCGGAAGCAGCCGTCTTGGCTGGCGGAGGTGTCTAGTGCGTCTGCTCTATGGGCTGCACCATTCGGAGGTCGTGCTGATCATCTGGCTAATGTTTGGCTCCATGGGCCACTGAGCCACTCTCATAGGAAAGAGTGGGGCTCCACCTTGGACGCTCTATCCAGTTCTTATAGTACTGCATGTTTCAGACAATGTTTGACCATCTGACGAGCATTTCATCTAAATTACATTGAGGCCTTTAATATCGAAATCCACCGTGTTAGTTATTACAGATCAAATAATAAATGGTGTTATATTTCTAACCAGCAGATGATTTCAGGGTGTTAATTCCCACAATCTGGTAATCATCGCCATGTCGTCTTTTTGGAGAATTGCATCCGTTTTAATTGAACGGTCGGGTAATAATGTTAAAGATGATCCCAGTGGATGCCCGTCTATCACATCTAAATCTGTCAGCCCACAGAAACCTCGGAGGAGCCAAACGCTTTGACTGTATACTCTTACAGCTGTTAAGATTTCACATCAGTGACCAGTTGCCTCTCATGTCTACCAGTTTGAGGAAGATTACATTTGTTTTTAACTCCTCCCTACCTAGATGGACATGCAGGCAGCAGCGGAAAGTTTAGATTCCTCTGAAATCAAAAGGTTCCACATCCAAAACGAAGAGAGTGTTATTCCTTTTCAGAATACCTGCGTGTTTTTCCTCATGCACATGAGAGCCACCTGACCTGCTGATAACACTTCCAGGAGAAAATGAAAGCTGGTTGTGCTTCACAAGGTGATGGCCTGGGGACTGTAGCCGGAAGCAGGGAGCGCAGAGTGGAGGAAGTAGTGACTCCAGCCGGAGGCGGGTGGTGGGGTGGACACGCCTGGCTGGCCGTGGCGGCAGTGGTGTCGCTCACACTGTTGCCCTCTCGCCACCCGTGTCAACACTGATGACTTCAGCGTGTGCCCTTATGAGCTCACCTTGCTAGGAGAGACACGAGAAGTGGGATTGGAGCAGTGACAGTGTCGAGGGGGATAAGTGTGTCATATCTGCACTGGAGGGGGATTCATCAGTTAGTGAGAGTGTGTGTGTGTGTGTGTGTGTGTGTGTGTGTGTGTCTATGTAAACGTGTGTGTGTGAGTGTATGTGTGTGTCTTTGTTTATGTGTGTGCTGTGTTAATGTGTGTTTGCAAGTGTGTGTGTGTGTGTATGTGTGTCTGTGTTTATGTGTGTGTGTCTGTGTTAACATGTGTGTGTGTGCATGTATGTGTGTGTGTGTGTGCATGAGTCTTTGTTGTGTGCTGTGTTAAAGTGTGTGTGTCTGTGTCAATGTGTGTGTGTGTGTGTATGTGTGTGTTAATGTGTGTGTGACACATGTGCGTGCACACACACACAAACACACACACAGCTGCTGACACCTCGGGGTGTTCTCTTTCACCTGTGTTTAAGGAGCAGATTCTCCGTCCACACTGTTAAACAACGAGCCATTAAAAAGGTCTTAAAGAGCAGAGAAAGCTGCTGTGTGACAAATGACTTTTCTGTTTCATCCAGATGTGTGTTGGCTTTGTGTCGTGTGACGCTGTGACAACCACGTTAGTGAAAGTTAATTTTGACAGGGACTGACACATTACCCAATCTTTCACCAATGACAACCAGTTCAAACACCAAGCAGACGAAAATAATCTGTGATCTAGATTATAATTTTAAATTTAGAGATTTACAGTAGTCATTGAAACAGGCCAGTAGTCTTGGCCTAACAGATCTGTGGTGGGAGAAAGACCATTTCAAGCCTTAAAAGGAACATTCTGCTGTTTTAAGGTGTGGATCTTCTGCTCATCGTCAATATAATGACTTGACCCAGTAAAAGAAAGACTGCTTCACTTAAATGAACATGTTTTTGTTTATTCGGTCCACGATTCAGACGCACCATCCTTTATTGTATTATTTTCTAAATATTATGAATATCTGTAAACGATTTTTTTTTTTTGGGTTATCTTTTAAAATAAAGAGAGAAATACGTAAACAGTTATTGCAAATATATTTTATCTTTCCATGAACTGAACCGAAGTTAAAAAATTATTTCAAAAGATTAATAAATGACATTTATTTTATTTTGGGTTCATTTCCACGACACTAAACAACTGTAATAGCCTAATAAGGCAATTTAAGCCATTTAATATTGACGTTAAGCATCCAGTCACAGACTTATTAAAAATGCATGATTGAAATGGAAAATGAAAAAGAAAATCGGGTTGATGCTGCAAGCTGTCAACTGGGTCTGACCAGAGAACAGCTCTCATCGATTTCAAAGCTTTCAGCGTGCACATATTTAATTTATATTTTAACAAATAAAGTGCTTAAGATTAAATATTAAAATTAAATGACTGGCTTAAATAAATATGGTCAGCTTGAATTCACTAATGCCTTCAGTTTACACCATCACCATGACATTATTATGATAAATAACTATCAATAACCTCTCAAGATAAATGCACAGAAACATCCCCAATAAGGAGTTTGGGGCATTTAAGTTTTACAGCAGTTATTTTTTTTGTGAATGTTATTTCCTGTAATGTATTTGCTTATATACATTTTAAAAGGACAGTATTTAAATAATTAGCCTACAGTTGTTTTTTTTCAATGGGCAATTTGTGTAATTTATGTCCAGTTGCCGTGATGAAGGGGGCTGGCTCTTTCATATCTGCAACCTATCAGGTTCTGCCTCTTCATCAGACACACCTCCAAAATACTAAATGTATATATTATAGGTTTGAAAACGGAGCATGTGTTTGAGTCACTGGTAGCGACTCCACGCGTCAAAAAAGACAAGACAATCACCTGCTCGGGTAAATAAAAAATAAAAAAAGTTTATAGATAAATTTAGTCTTAAAAGACGGTGTGAGGGATGTTTTATTTGTCAAATTAAATGAGTTGATAGACCGAGACACATTATTTAGAAGTCTGTGGCAAGTCGGTGCGCAGTGATAGGGGAGGATAACAGTCCGTTCTCTGCTGTTTGTGATTTTTTTATTGTTATTCTTGTACATGCTCTTATTGAACTGGACGCACGAGCGGAGCCTTATGACATTACGCATAGACCGAGAGCGCGGCTGCAAATGGGCGGCATAGATGGCAAACTCTACCTCAGCATGTTGAATGGGACTGAAACGCAAACTTTCGGAAAGAACGCCGAGATCAGCAGTCATCTCCACCGCGGCAGCAAGGATCTAGCTGAGTTTAAAATGGGGATCCAGGACGCGAGGTTTTACTACCCAGACTCTGTTCAAAGCGGACAGGACGCTCTGTCGCTGCCGTACCACTCGGACCAGGCGGTGGGAGGGTACGGAGCGCAGACCGGCAGGTTTTACGCACAGACCCTCAGCAGTTGTCCGTACGGCGGCGTGCGCTCGCCGCCAAGAAGCGGAGCCGGGCAGGGTTACATCCCGACGACAGGAGACGGGTTTCCTACAAGCGGTAAAGACTTGTACCCCCCTCCGGAGAACTACCCGGCAAGCTTTCAGCACGGCTACCAGCGGCCGCCTCTCTACCCTTTACCTGGGCTACAGGTGTGTGGGAAGACTCAGGCTCTGCTCAATAACTACCCGCTATGGGCCAAGTTCCACAAGTTCCAAACCGAGATGATAATCACCAAACAGGGGAGGTAAGTCGGACAGACAACTCTAACAATTTACTTGTTTTTCCACACTAACAAAAAGCTGGCTGCCCCTTTCTTCTGGTCACATTGGGGATTAAATAAATTAGAAATTACGCACTGGTCGTTATTTGGGGTTTTTACACTTTCTTATTCACTCACAATCAGTTTTATCTTAATGCAGCAACTGACGATTTAACTTGAAATACGTTTTTTTAATTCTGAGAACTAAACAACACGTGCCGTACCTTGTGGTGATCGATTAGAGGTCAAAGTTGGTCTTTTAGCTCCAGTTAAGTCTGCAGACATTCCCACAACGTCACTGGTCAGGTGACGGGGCTGTTGGCAGCTTTGGGATTGTAGTTGATGAGAATGACCTCTGAACATGTTACCGTGATATAAGGTGATTTAACGCGTTGCTGCTTTTGCGCAAAAGTGGTCAGAGCTGAGTTATAATTAGAGTATCCACAGAAATAAATCTGGATAGAAAAGGAACAATCTGCTTAAAGAAATTTATTTAAACTGTATCTAAATAATGGTGCCATCTAATTTAAAATTCTTGATTTTAATTGGCCTAAAACATGTGTCCTCCACTCTTTTGTTATTGTTGTTGGTAGAAATTTGACCAAATCAAACATTTGCTTTGGGCAAAAGGGGTTCACGAGCCAGAGAAATGATGAAGGGAATCGAACATCAGTTGCAGGCTGTGTTGCTGGAAACGATTTTGACACCTCTGCTTAAAAAGTCACAGCAGTCCCTTCACTTAAAAAGAAGAAAAATCCTTTATGTTGAACTGTTTTTATTGGTAAAAATTTGAATTTGTTTTTACTTCTTGCTCTCTGGAGGCAGTACTTCTATACAATACCCGAACAAATCGTATTCCTAAATGTCGCATAATTGAATTTATTTCTCGTCATTTAGTCTCGTACACCCTACACACTCTCCATTTTCAGTGGTTAGGTTAATAGGCTCGACGAAATAGAATCAGTGACACATCAAACAGTTGTAAGATACACACCTTGCTCAGTCTGAAAGGGCTTTTAAAAGCCCATGTGATAAGAAAAGAAAATGCTTTTTGATAGTTGAACCCGAGCGCGATATCTCGAGTAGGCGATGATACTGAAATTGAGATAGATAAAAATAAAAAATAACAAAAATCTACGGTTTCAGCGCTGCGGAGGGGAGAGGGAGAGGGAGAGGGGGAGACGGCGCTGCCGGGCCCCTCTGACGGGTCACCGAGCATTGAGACGCAGTCATGTCGAGGAGGATTAATTCACTAATGTGCGACACTCGTGTTTGACAGAAGGTTTCAGGCCATGGCTTTCTCATAAACAGAAAACAAGTGCGCTGTCACACACGTCACATAATAGCACACTGATATGTTCTATAACAATGTAAAACTGTAATCTCTTCATTCACCTAAACTACTTCACCATCGATCGCTGAGGTAGGTAACACGATGGGGATTGAGCCTTAACACCGACGAACCTACTAATAATCAAATATATTTCAATATTAAAATATATACAGTAAAGACTCCAGACCATATCATCACAATACGCTTCAGTCTGTTTGTTCCAGATTGCTTAACAACACAGTGCAATTGTGTTCACTGTAATAATAATAATAATAATTCAGAATCAATCGGGACTGAGATTTGCCACTTTTTATTTACAGTTCCAAATAGCCACATATTTAAATTGTGTTGTTTTTTTATAACATTTTTAGTGTTTTTGCTATTTTGAAAACCAGGAGCATTCACAGTTTTAGAACAAGCATTTCAATTTGCATGTTACAGTCTTGTAAATAATTCCCCTTTGACCTGCTTGGTCTCTGCTGTCAGAGCCGGTCTCAGTGCAAGGCATTTTAATAACTCTGAACAATGAAAGTCCAAGAAGCTTTGCATCAATTAAATTACTTATATGGAGTATTTATGTAATTGACATTACTGCATCTTTATGCAATAATGTCAATTTTATAAATACCTTCAAAACATTTTAGGTTTTTTTGCTCTCTAGAAAGACATGTAATTAAAACAATTGACACAATTTCATTTTAAAGCAGCTTTCCACACATACACACACACACACACACACACACACACACACACACATTTTATACTTTCTGAGCTGACAAAGTGTAAAAACCACCCGCAATGGCAAAAGGATTGGTGAAATGGGAGTGGAGGTGTCTTCCACATGTGACAAAAAGCTAATTTTCATGTTGTGCAAAAACCACAAACCTGCTATAACATTCAATGTTATTTCCTTTCATCTTAACTCCCTTATTCACACACAGAACTGCAAGTATCCAGCACAAGACTCTTTTAAAACACAACAAAAACTGCAAGATTTTGGAGGAGCTGAGCAGAGGAAGAGTCCCGGGGAAAAAAAGGGAGAAGTTTTCAATATCAGAGACAAAATCCCTCTTAAATTTTTATCTTGGGTTCAGACTTCTACAATAATCTTCCTCCAAATTTAGAAAGAAGTCTGAGGGTCTGCAATCTTAATCAAAACCCTGGTATCTATAGGAGACGAGGTGAAAGAAGCTCTAGAGAAAAGTGTGGGAAGGGTCAAACGCCAGCGAGCCTTTAGATGGCCACGCTGAGGAGGTGAGGCTACTTTGAAGTTCAGGAAGTAAAAGACTAGATTCTCTTTTTTCCAGTCTGCTAGACACTGGGTGCTCAGCCAGACAGATCTCTCTGAAGTTTTGCTTGTGTACCACACCTGGGGCTTTGAAATCTAGAGACATTTTTCATGGCTTATTGCAAAGGGGGGCTGAATTCATCTGCACTTCTCACGAGCTAAATTCAGATCACCACACTAGTAGATGGCATTTCAGGCCCTGCTGTGTGACTTATGCACAAAGGCAAAGTTCATCGAGGCTGCACACGGCCTGAAGTTGGCGTAAACATGGTCTCTGTTGTCAGAGAGGATGAACAAAAAAAAAGACAGAAAACAGCAGAAAAAGGCTTTTCAAATGCAAAATAATTGGATTTTCTAATATAGTGAAAAATGAAATGAAGTGACTAAAACTGAAACGAGAAAGTAAAGTGTTTTCCCTCAATATGGTGATCCAACACCTGGGGGGTGATATGAGTCAGGACGACAAACTTTTCCCTACCTTAGTTTCTAAGAAGCACATTCATTTAAAGGGGATTTCTTTCTGGAAATAGAAAGGAACTAAATATTAAGTGATTTCATAAGCGTGAAGACACAATTTAAATCCTTTTACTAGAAGATTTAGTCCTGGTAACAAAGTTGGGCATGATCGTACAGTAGGTGTTCTAGGAAGGAGACAAGACTGACTAACTTCTCACCATTTGTTAACCTTTCAGGGAAATAATGCAGAGCTAAAGTTCGGACTGAGAGGAATCATGGTCATGTGCTCTCTCTGCTCCGCTGAGTCCAAACTGACACGTATCAGTGATGTCTGCTAGTTTTTCAGAGAGGAAATAATCCTTTTATTTATTTTGCCCTCACAAGTAGGAACAGTAGGCACTTATGAGTAGACGTTTCACAGAAAAGCAGAATAAACTCTCTCTCTATACATATATAAATAAATATATGACATTTGAAGTTTCTGCTCTTCTACAACATCTATTATCACTTTTATTATCATAGGTTTATCAGTTGATCATTTAAATAAGAATATACTTTTCTAAATTGACTGCAGCTGCTTGGTAAAATCCTAAAACGTCAAATATAAGAATAATACAAGTTTATTTTAAAAGTGGCTTTGTATTACATGGTACATATTTTGGAAATTCTACATCAAGGAAATTACAGTGGGCGTCTTCTCTGTTGTGACATTTCAATGCAATGTATCAATGTTAAACAGAAAACATTTAAGAATTACACAGAACTGAAATATGACGTTTAAAGGGATATTTGGAAGTCTTGTGCATTAATGCTTTCTGCATGTCTGAAAGCAGAAGTAGGACCATTTCAAGGTTTTAACAGTATGACTTGTCACTTCCTGTTCAGCTGTTTGTGTGTGCACATGCAGCTTTTCGCAGAAACATCTACTGCCAATATTTTTTCGATAGCTAAATGAGTTTCTCTTACCATGTAAATAAACTCTAATAAGTGGTGAAGTCCACTGCTGTTTGAGCCACCGAATTAGGTTTCCAAGAGCGTTAATTCAAACACTGAGGCCAAGAAGAATAATACACTGCTATTTTTTTCTGTGAATATTCAGATATTATGAAGCTTTGTACATAAGTTAGTTCCCATGAAAATACAAAAAGAATTCCATTTTTATTTGTCACATGAAATTGTACAAGGTACAACTCCATTGAACTATAGTCCCATCTACTCGTTAAACTTGTGCATGCTTCGTCATAAAGCAGAGGGCGGCCGTCAGATCCGCACACAGAGAAGTTGTAGACGGTGTTAGAATCCTCCATGCTTGGCTCAGTGAGATGGAGTTGCTCGGGCACCCGGATAGCACAGTTGGAGCTCTGCAGAGCAGGCATGCGCACACACACACACACACACACACACACATTTAGATAGAGATTTACTCCTTGACGCATAGGCCCGGGTTCAACTCTGGCCTGTGGTCCTTTGCTTCATGTCATTCCCTCTCTCTGCCCTTTCACGTCTTCATCTATCCTGTCAAATAAAGACCTAAATATCCCAAAATAGTCTTTAAAAAATAAAAGAGAGGATCTTGCTTGTCCACGTAGTCGGGATTGTAGACATAGGTTGTGGCTGATAGCCATCTTCACCTTTTACTCTGCTTCCGTTTGAAAACGTTGACAGGCCAAGCAAGAGCTTGAGCTCATCTTCTCCACCTTTTCCTCTGTGTTTACATTTGAAAACTTGAGCGAGCCGGCTAGCTACAAAAGGCTAGCAGAGTCTGCCAAGTTGATATCCCAATCCTGCTGAGCGACTCGTACCTACAAGCAATCACCGTCCAACGTCAACCACATTGTAAAATTCAGCATTCAACATTTTGCAGAGCTGACAGAGAGGCGACTGGAGTGTTCTGCACCATCTACCAATTAATTGATCCTATTAACAAGTACTGTGTGTCTATGAAAGTCTGACACATCATCTTCCTCTGTGCCATAGAGCTCCTTTGTTGTGAAAACATCAATGAGCCACACTGTTGCACTGGGTGGCATGTTCCTTCATCACCATGAACACACACTGTAGTTTATTTTTGACTCAATCACACACACAGGTATAAGCATGAAAACAGAATCAGATAATATAAAATAAGATAAGATAATTTGTTTATTAGTCCCCAATGGGGAAATTACTGCACTACACTCTGTGTACACATTTTGTTGTTGTTAGTAGTAGTAGTAGTAGATGACATGCTGCAACACATCATTTGTATTTTAACATGTCTATCCTGAATCCCCTTGCAATACAGAAGCAAGAGTCAATACAGAAGCAAGAGTGTGTGTGTGTTAAAGAGTGCTTGTGTCCGGCAGCAGCTGTAGACTGGCATGTTTTCGTCACAGATGATCAAGCGCACGCACTGTGACAAAAACTGGACCTGAACTCCTGTCCAGATGAATCAGCGGGTGCGCTCATGTAGAAAAGTCCTCTCCCCGGTGAATATCCAGTTCCTCTTCCCCTCTCAAGCTTCTGCGGTGCATCCCCAGGACTACCCCTCCACCCCTCCTTCACTCCACCCTCTGCTCTTTCCTTTTCCCTAACCTCCCCCGTGTTTCCCCTCCCCCTTCCTCCAACATCCACACAGGGTTATTTTGAGTTTTTTGTTTAAATGTCACCACCAGCGGTACCGTCTCTGTATTACTGGCTGGTTCACCACACTTGTCTGTTTCTATGGTATTTTTTCTGGAAAAATAAATAAGACTACAGTTATGAGTATTGATGTGCATATACACCTGGATCAGGCCGAGGGAGCGCCAGCCGGTCGTAGTTACTGTCAGGTTTCCATTGAATCAGAGCGGCACGCTGGCAGGTTGGTTAGGGAGTCTGTCTGGTAGCTGTGGAGCTGCAGGTTTGATTCCCACTGGTGTTGAATCAAGTCCATGTATGTAGTCTACTGCTTACAGACTGAGCTGTTTTCCTTGTGGTGTAAAAATAAAATCTTGTGTCTGACAAACCTGTCACAATGCAGCATAGCTACTGTATGCTTCATTACCACGCTGTCACCACATTGACAATAACAGCACCTTAACATGGGTTATGTTTTTCAGCTTTTCTCTCTGAACTCATGTACATTCAACCAGAGTGCCGCCCCCGCATGCAAATACCCCTCCGTATTGTGTTTATGGTTTCCCCCTTGTACAGTTCTGATTTCCTATAAAAGGCTAAGTATAAGTGAATCTGCAATATCAGTGGATCCAAAAAACCATAACTACTCATGTACTTTCTAGATTACTCTCAGTGTAGATGGGTGGATCCATTCATACGCGGAACAGAGTTTCTGTTTTCACGTGTATTAAACTCTGCAGTGGAAGAAGAGCCTTTTCACCTGTTCTTTGCGAGCCACAAAAGAGTTGCTGCCACGATTTGGTTTCTCCAAGAACTATGAGTGATTGTTAAACTGGACTTGCATTGTAGCCAAAAGACCCAACTGGGACCACTCTGGGCAAGGTTTTGTCTTACTTAGTGTGTTTAGTTCACAAAAATAAAGAGCCATAATTCAAAAGGCCCGGTCCAGAATAAATTCCTAACAGTTGGACATTTAGGGCTTTTTGAGGAGTATTCACAAGATAATAATAAGTATAAAGAAATACATGTAAGTTTGAGACTTTCAAGCATATTTAGACATTAACGATCAAATGGTGTCATTGTAAAAAACTAAATCTTTGTGTTAATATATTAGTACATATGTGGGTAGTGTCAGGTTAGGTGTTTTTCCAATTTACCTAGAGTTTGAGTAGCTTACTGAAGCGATGAAAATAAAAACCCATCAGTACATTTAGTTAGACAGCTGGTAACTGTAGTTTTTAGCAGAATGAAACAACAGGAAACTTGTTGGACTATTTCCAGAGGCAGATTCATTCGTGGCAGCAGGACGCTGTGTGTGGGATTGAGACACAACTGAAGATAAACTACAGCGTGTGTTCATGGTAATGAAGGAACATGTCACCCAGTGAAAGTGTGGCCCACTGATGTTGTAACAACAACAGGCACCCTGATAGCTCAGTTGGTAGAGGGAGTGCCCATATATACAGGTTTACACTTCAACGCAGCAGGTCCAAGTTTGACTCTGACCTGTGGTCCCTTGCTGCAAGTCATCCCCCCCCCCTTCACTTCTTCAGCTGTCCTGTCATTAAAGGCCTGAA
This sequence comes from Etheostoma cragini, assembly GCF_013103735.1. Taxonomy (NCBI): domain Eukaryota; kingdom Metazoa; phylum Chordata; class Actinopteri; order Perciformes; family Percidae; genus Etheostoma; species Etheostoma cragini. The sequence goes on along the minus strand of NC_048427.1, from coordinate 2,212,263 downwards.
ATGCCCAAAATATAATCAAAAACAAAAAAGAAGCTCTACGACAGTTTTTATTTTAGCGGATTTGTTGACAGGAAAATTTTAAAAATTACCAGCATTATAATACTATATAAGAGAACTTTACCTTAAATTACTTATTTATTATTACTTTATTAGAAAGACAAGTACACACACACACACACACACACACACACACGAGAATCCTCAGCAAAAGGCACCAGCCTGCTAAAAGTAGCCTCAAACGCTTTGTCTCTTTACACACCTCACTTGCTTTTACACCACTAAATGACTAAACTGCTTCAGGGAGAACACGCTGAATTTAAATGAGATAAACCTCCATCCAGGCAAGATAATGTTTTTTTCTACTTTCCCTAAACAGCACTGACAACATGTGGGAGGCTTACCATGCGGGTTTAATCCTCGTTTTTGACCAAGAGAGCATCAAGACGAGATACTGTAGACACTAGATCTTATGTATTTGTTCCACCCAAAAGGGCGTTTCTGAAAAAGGAAGTTTCTCTCTTTTGTGTACAGCTTTTACAATGACTAATTTAAGCCATGCACTGTATAAAACTAATGACAATTGTACTTCAAACTCAATGCATTTGAATATTTGTAACACCTTTTCAAAGTATATATATATATATATATATATTTGTGCTGCAAACACAATTAAAGTTAAACAATCCCTTTTTCACATTGAACTAATGCTTGTCGCCCTTTGCTCATTCCAATGCTCCATAGCCTTGGGTGCTACCACCCAGTGTAAACCAGCAGAGCCAAATGTCAAACATATTGCCCTCATTTGTTGACACCAACATCACACTGGGGATTTCATATAGATCCACAATGCAATGCAGGTTCATGTGTTAATTAGTGAGCTTTAAAACAGACAGATTTTCTAGCTATGCTAGCAACAATAACTATTTGATTTTGTACAAACATTTATGGCTTCAGAGAATAAATCCCACAGATTTTGGTAATCCTGTGACTTTTCCTCTGGCGCCAACACACATTTAGCCTTAATGACATACCTCAACAAATATGAGCTATGAAATTTGTAGTCTCGCTTTGCCAGAGCTTCCTTCAAAGCGCACTGGAGGAAAGTCTTACTACTCTACTCAACATGGCACTCTGGGATAGGAGGAAAACGTGCTCTGGTTTATTGGCATTGTTTTAAATAAATACTTATAGTCTTGAGTGATGCTAAGCATCGGAGAAAAGCCATGATTCCGCTGCAAAAAAGGCTTTGAGGGAACTTAGTTTGGTGGACCATGTGTACATAAAAGTTGTTTTATTAATTCAACAATAAAAAATAAAAAAAACAGATTGGACAGATAGTCCAATTAGCTGTCTGGATTTACCCTGCAGGGATCTGAGGAGCAGTTAACCATAGTCCTCAGACATTGTCTGGAGTTTAAAATGCCAACACAAAAGAAGCCCAATGCAACGGAAATCCGGCCTAAATGAGTGATATCCGGTGGATTTTCCAGCGGCAACGGAGCAATCCCAGAAGTGGAACTTCAAGGATACAGACTATGAAGTTCGGTACAGAAACTTTTTAGGTCCCGGAAAATTAATCCCATTGCCTGAGATCCTTCCTGCATTCACGCCAACATGCTACATGTGAACATGGTTAACTTCCTAACATCAGCTTGTTAGTATAGTCATTACTAGCATGTCAGTACAAGCTCAGTCACTAGTATGGTTAAAGACTATTTGTATTGTTTACCTTTGGACAAAGCCAGACGACCTGCTTTCAGTCTTTATTCTAACATATTTAACATGCAGACAAGGGAGTTATCAATACTCCCTGATTCTCTGCAAAATAAATGCATTTCCAGACTGTATATTGCTAGATGATGAAACTTAACTGTAATTTTCATGTGGTAACGTGTTTGGTGTTGCTTTTCTCTGTATAATGTGACAGGGTTAGTAATCCTACAGCACTAAGTGCTTCTCTATTAACACATGCTTAGCACATACATGAATATGCCACAGACACAAGTGTCTGTCGTGGTGCGTTTGTGGTTGTGTGTATTTGTTGTCCATGTCTTATATCTATGGGCGTCTCTGTCCCAGCATCTCCTACCGTGGTGCCCGGGGATGCCCTGACCTCCCAGTTACCCCGTCTCACTGAAGTCCTCAGTGTTCATACTAAGTTCAACACATAAAGCTCCAGCAATCAGCAGCAGCATCTTCTGGGGCATCTTTTATTAACAGCATTATTAAATATTGACTTACACTCATCCTTTCACTGTCAGACATCATCCTCCACTTCTCCATTACAAATCCTTGATTCTTCAGCTGGTGGCACAAAGGCACGACTTCCATTCATCGTTTTCCCTAAAAGGTTAACCGTTTGTTTGACCCTGGATCTATTCCCTATGTTTTTGTGTCTAACTGATGGAAACAGTCAGATATTAGTCCAGTATTAAACAAGAACACTGGCAGCGGCAAAACAAGCTACAATATAAGTTACTATAAGGCAATTGTTCAGCTTGTATTTAACGTCCCAAAACGGCCCGTTTTGACACCGACATGCTCAGATTAATATTCTGAAGTATCTGACAACATTATGAAAAGGATTTCTAAGGAGGTCAACCTTTAAGAGTAAGATCCTTTAGTTTAAATATAGGAGTCAATTGTGTTGCTAAACCCAGACTTGATGTAAAACGTAATTTTAACGTTGGAAAATTACACTTCAAAGTCGACAAAAACAAAATGAAACCATGAAAAGCCATTTTGGGTTGTCTTTCCACTTCTCCAGCCTTCACAGCTCTAGTTTTGGTTGAAATAAACAGTGTACATGTGAAAATAGGTTGCTCTATACACTAAAATGTTTTGTTTTTTTTAATAGAAGCTGTAGAATTTTAGAGCACCTTACGGCTTTCAAGGCCAACTTAACAAAAGTCTAGTCCTAGATGTCCATTAATACTTTATGCTAGTAAAATCACTGCAATCTTACCATATGTACATGAATTGTATATCACTATAAATGCAAATACTTTCTGCATCAAATTCCAAAAGGAAATATTGTCCGTTAGGCCAAGAGGATGAAATTCTCTCTCTCTTCCCCCCCCCGAAAAAAAAAAAAAAAGCTACATGCAATCAAAATGATTAATTATATTTATTCCTGTGTGTTATTCAGGAGGATGTTCCCCTTCCTGAGCTTCAACATCAGCGTTCTGGATCCGTCTGCTCACTACAACGTCTATGTGGACGTAGTTCTGGCGGATCAGCACCACTGGAGGTACCAGGGTGGAAAGTGGGTCCAGTGTGGGAAAGCAGAGGGAAACATGCCAGGTACATTTTAAAGATCTGAAAACTGTCATAATAAAATCACCGTCATGGATTCTCTTTTGTTGCTGGATTTATGACAGGAAACCTTTACATGATCAGAGAATTTACATCACAACTAGAGAGTGGGTATTAGAAAAGGACAGCAGATAAAAGCAGTGATGAAAGCACACTTTGTATTGCCACATACAGAAACATTTATTCACAACAATTTTCCTAAAGTTTAGTAACTAACAAAATAATGTAAGAGCAAATAAAACTACCCATTAGTATAAAAAAGTGAAATTAGCTACACATTCAACAGCTGCTACTCTGAAGTGAGATAAAAAAATAAATCCATATTTTGTTTTCCAATGTTTAAAGAGGCCATTCTGCATAGAGTACTTCTAAGTAAAATGTTTAATGCACAACTTGTAAAAAGATAATTTACTGTGTTATTCCAACATGTACTTTAGTAAAATAGTAAAGTCCTTTTATCCTACTCACCAGCGTCATGTCTGTCTCTGTCTATATCCCTTGATTCAAAGTAATGATTAGACAAGCATGCAGTTTACCAAAAAAAAAAAAGTTCCCGCCATTTGGAGTTGCCAACATCTTTCACAGAATAATTCTCACCATAACCTTAAAAGTCAGACGTAACCCCAGTAGCCATATAAGAAAAAGAAAAAAAAAAACACAAGCTCACATTTCTTTCTGGGACTTTCAAAAGCAAACTCCAGCTGATGAGAATGAACAGTGGTCAATGAATGAGTTGGAGACTTCATCTCAGTGCGTGCAACGGGGGTGATCTTGAGGAAGTGGGTTATTTTAGCAATATTGTAGCAAACCTACATGCATATAGTACAGACAAACCAAGGCGTGCATCGTGATGCACCAGTAGTCTAAGAGGTTTCTGTGGACAACAATATTTTTTGCTGTTGTTGAAGTCAACAGGGAGGGAGTGAGAAACACAGAAATTATACGTTTTTGGTTGAAGTATTCCTTTAAAGCTACATGGCAGCAATTCTGTTGAAATGGTGGAACTTAAGACATCGCCGTGATCATTACAAGTGCATTTTATTTCAGGTTATGGTAGATTAGCATTATCAAACAAATATAGCAACAGTCCCTAATTCACAGGATATTGATGGGTCTTTTTGGGTAACTCACATTTCATTTTTATTTTAGTAAAATGTAATACATTTTCACATTTCTTAGAGTTCCATGATCCCTTTCTCAGCTATAAATTCATAAAACAATTTGGAGAAAGCATATATATTGAGTAACAAAAATAAGGAAGTGGGGGGGGGGGGGGGTATTTACTGTCTGCATGTAGGTGATATGATTGGGGGAATTTTGGCAACAATGGAGATTTTTAAATTTGACAATTTTTTAAATTAAGAAAACATTAAATACACAAGCAGGTAGAATAAAAGGCTGACTTACTCAACTTGATGGTCAGGAACGGGCTGTCATCGATGGCAACAGGATGGCAGCGGGAACAAGCGAACAAATCCAACAAATCCAACAAAGGCACGGCAGATGAGCAGGAAACATAAAGCAAGAACAGATCAGGTCCGGGTGCAGAAGGCTGGAAGCTGAAGGCAGAAGCCTCAGTGGATAAACACAGATGGAAAACATACATTTAACCATTGGGAATGAGAGAAAATGGGGGTTATATACTGCAGAGTTGGTGATGGGAAGTGGAAACAGGTGAGCAGGTGAACGAGGGACAGGTGGGAAGGTCTGAGGGCATCTGGTGGGTGGATGGAGAATTGCAGTGCCAGGAGGGACAGAGAGGCAGACTGTGTGACAGGAGGTGATGGATAGGAAGGTGGGCAGAGAAGTGAATACTATTAGAAAATGGTGGGTATTGAATGAGAGTGTAGGATGGATTAAATAACTTTATTCAGTAGGAGATTTGAGGCGGGCCGCGCCATTGAAGCTGACTGAAGTTATTCCAAGTTGGAATTTACGGCCTCAGTCGTGGCTCTTATAGTCTACTTGTAGTCCAACTCATTTAACTGAATTGAGAAATCTCTGGCACTGTCCGTGGTGCTGAAGGATCCTATTTCATAAACTTAATAAACTATTTATAAACATATTGGTTTAGCTAAATAATACAGAAGGACTGCATTGAGATTGTTGGAAATATCATAAATTAAAACATCTTTCCTATCATTGCATAACTGGACATGAAAACTTGATATGATTGTTTTTGCTTCAGAACATGTGTGAACTTGTTGGCATCATCCATAAGTATCTTGTTCTTGTGTTTTTATTTGAACTCCCTTTAAGTTTTTTTAAATGGTTCCCCCCCCCTAATGCGTCTCCCCAAATACAGTGTATTATGATGTTGATATTGTGATATATCAGTGTTAGTCTCAGCCACATATTCATGGTTCAATTGTTAGAAGTTGTTGGAGTACATGGACAGAAATGTTCCAGTTTGCAGATCTTTAAACATCTCTGTTTCATTCTCCTTGTTCTCTCTTCTTTCATTCCATCATTTTTCTTTCTGTTCACACCTCAGAGAAAGAACAACACAATGGCAACTCAACCAAGATGATATTTTGTGTGTGATTGATGATAGACTAACCACAATTATATAAATGCGAGAAAGTGTTGTCACACATGTGCCAGGTGTTTTTTTAAAGGTGATTGCTGATGTGACACAGTTGTGGAAACTGTGGTGAAACAACGTTGCTCCATTAGATTTATTATTGCACTAATGTGGTGTGCTCGTGGAAGGTTAGCAAGTCAATGTGGTAACGCTGCAAAAAATCATGGCGCTGAGATTGTATCCTGTAATAAGAAGGCATCAAATATGAAAAGGATGAAGACAATTTTGATCACCAAAAAAAAAATACAAGGTTGAAAACAACATCGTCCCTGTTGGCACTTTTACCAAATAAATTAAACCCTCCTGTTGTCCTCAGGGTCAAATTTGACCCATTTTCACAAGTTTCTAAATCCGGAATTTGGGTTTCCTTCAACCAAATTGTAAAAAAAAATAATAACAATAATCACATGGATGGTTACATGCGATGCTCCCCACAAGTTAAATACCTGATCAGTTCACTATTTTCATTCAATTTTATTTAATTTCATAGCATTTTAAGAAAAAAAAGATTTGAAGAACACTGAAAAAAGTGACAGAAATAAAGCAAAAAACAAAGACATTGTAAAAAGTGAGAAAGGACTTTGGGAAAAGTTAGAAAACGTCAAAAAGTGACAACAAATGTCGGAAAAGCTTCAAAAACAGTCAAAAAAACAAAAATGTCCAAAGAAATCAACAAAGAACTTTGGGAAAAGTGACAAAAGTGTCTTAAGGAGGTTTTAACTTAACGTTTTGACCCAGAAAAACTAAATGTTAGTCTACGGGAAGACAACATGAGGGTTAATTTTAGATCAGATATGATGAAAAAGGATTTTTCAGCAGCTTCTCACCCTCCCACTTGTTAAACTCAATCAACCACATAAAGGGGACATATTGTTTTAAACAAATTTTGTCAGCCAATAACATCCACAACATCTACACCTGTTGATATTGCCTGTTGGATTTTTTGTAGTGTACATATTTTACTGCTTGCACTGTGAAGCATTGCAAAAACTACTGTATCCATCAAACTACAAATAAGCAGAGATGTTAATTTGATAAATGCGTGTTAACATGAGGGGTGGGGGGCGTTATATTTCAATTGCATTGTATGCGCAATCTTTGAATATCTAAATAAACATGCAGGTTTTGCAGATTCATGCATGTTCAAGTGACTGAAAGTGTAAAAAATACTTGTTTTAGTAGTTTTCCAGGCTAGAAATACTTTCAAAATGTTATAAAGTTCTTTATGGTGTGGTTTTGCTCTCACAGGGAACCGGATGTACATGCACCCTGACTCTCCCAACACAGGAGCCCACTGGATGAGACAAGAAGTTTCTTTCAGCAAACTCAAACTCACCAACAACAAGGGCAGCACCAACAACGTGGCCCAGGTACCGCGTCCTGTTCTCTGCCTTCTACCCTTCGTCTTTTCCAAGATTATTCCATATACAAGCATCATATCGAGAGCTTCTTAAACCACTTCTTTGTAGGCCTATTCATCTTTTAATAAATGTACAGTACACAAATAAATAGGTTTTACATACAATGTTCATTTTCTGTATCATTTTTCTGACAAATGCCAAATTGAAAAATGGAAAAGAGATCTAAAAGGTATCCTTGGTTTGAATCCAGCCAAGCGCTTTCTCTCTGCCTTCACATTTGATTATACTGATTATTTTCTATGTTTGGATCAAATAATGGAAAATTAAAACGTGAAACATACCAAATATTAGATTGTTCTGGCCTCTCTCTCCTCTCCAGATGATCGTGCTCCAGTCGCTCCACAGGTACCAGCCTCGTCTGCACATCGTGGAGGTTAAGGAGGACGGCTCCGAGGATCCCTTCCTATCATCCAAGGCTCAGACCTTCGTCTTCCCGGAGACCCAGTTCATCGCTGTCACCGCCTATCAGAACGCCGATGTAAGTCACATCAATCACAGGACGCCAGCTTAGCGTGTACTGATTCTTTGTAAATTATGGTCAACCTCAGCTCACTTTATATTTTATCAATTCTTACTTGGAAAAACCCTAGGAAGAAATGATTTATTTGTGTAGTTTAAGTCATGTTGTAAAGTCTCACTTCTCTTGTGTCCAATGTACACACTTATTCATTGTAAGAACTACTGATTTCATAACAACATAACATATCTCATCCTCCATCTTTATGAGGTCTAGAGTTCATGATTCTTGTCAGAGCCTTGCTTCAGATAGAAACTTTGGTTTATTCATGTGTGTGTACATTTTGATGCACACACACACACACTAATTAACATTGCTACAATCTAACATGGGTTACTATATAGTGACTAAAGTCACCTCGGCTGACCTGAAGACCATCGCTCACTCCTCCCTAGTATGTGCTGTATATAGTACATCTTAACAGCTGTTCAAATACATTGTGTAATACTACACTCGCCGTGTTGGTATGATGTTAATTCTGTCACTATATGTGTACCTACCATCTGATTCTAAATGTTTACTATCCACATACAAGAAAAGAAATTACGTGTAAGCCTCATTAATTATTAGTCAGTGACCTGCTCTCTTTTTTCTCTCTTGTTTTTCTTACGTGGTCGCTCACTCTTTCTCTTCTTCCTCTGCCCACATTCTGTCATTGCCCTCCTCCTATTCCACACACAGATCACTCAGCTGAAAATAGACCACAACCCCTTTGCTAAAGGTTTCCGTGACAATTACGACACGTAAGTAAATTATTTTTAATAAGCTGTAGTTGTAAATGGATGCATTATCTCACTGAGAATAGTGAGACTGGATCACTGCTGGTACTAAACAGTTGTTTAATATTGGATTAGATGCAATTACTGCGCTGCTCGAGCATGTTGCAATGAAAGGGTGTGAGGGGCTGTGAGATGTTTGATAGATAGTTTGAGGTTTGTGCAGGAAATAACACCTTCTTTTTTGTGTCTCTTCTCACACTCTCCTCTCTGCCCCTCCTCCTCTCTGCTGCCTAGGCTGTACGCTCCTCCCGACTCTGATCGCCTCACCCCCTCCCCTCCAGAGAGCCAGCAGCTGCTGCCAGGGAGCTGCTACCCCCAGGGCTACCTGTCTGAGCAGTACATGAGCCCCCTGCCTCAGAGCCGCTTCTACAGTATGGGCCAGCAGCACAAAGACCCGTCCGCCAGCCCTGGTCCTCACAGCCGCTGGTACCTGCCGCCTCAGCAGGGTGTGGCCTCCACTCGGCTTGACTTCACTTCCTCCTATGAGGGGGACTTCACCGGAAATGGTTTCTACAAGCCCTTCCCCTTGCAGACATCCGCCCACCCTGCCCTCAGCTACTACCCAGACCATCATTTTGCATCTACTAGCGTGTCGGTATCAGGAGCCACCTCAGCGGGCTGGACCGCCAGCCGGCCCACCCCTCAGTACCTCAGCCACACAAGTAAGCCTGGCCCCAGTCTGGGCTGGTTTAGACCCTTATCCTCCTCTTCTTCCTCCTCATCTTCTTCTACGTCACCTGGCAACCCCAGGCTGCATCCACCCTCGCTCCTAGAAGCTCTGCAGCCGTCCCTGATGCACGACAAGTCCAAAGACACTGTGGAGGTGGTGGGAGAGGACCCCTGGCTCGAACCTTCCTCTGTGACATCAGCAGCCTCAGCAGACTCGGGCCTGTTTGAGGGCGGCGTGGGGGACAGCAAGAAGAGGAGGATGTCGCCGTACACGTCCAGCACTGAAAACTCCCCTCCTCCCCGCAGTGGAGAGGTCTGTGAGAAGGACAGCAACAGCGATGCAGACTACTATGGCTATTACACCCACTGAAGGCCTCACACAGTTGCCACAGTCTCTCTCCCAGCGTCTTCCCACACCGCCCTCATGAACATGCATTGGTCTGTCTGGTCAGGTGATGATAAAGGGCTGGAACAGTATCTGTTTTTTGATGCAGACAAATCCTAGAACCACACCGCAGAACGTGTAGCCTCGACTGCTGTCATGTCAAAGTGTGGCCAGCCTCTCTATAAAGTCCCCCTATCAAAATGATTACAGGAGCAACTTCCAAGGTTACTGTCAAAGTTAGTGTTGAACAGAAGTGGATGTGACTGGAGAACCGCCCTGCGGTCACATAAACACCAAACGGACAAACAGACCTGTGACTTAAGCCTTTGAAACATTTGGAGATTTGGTGTGGGAGGGGGGGGATTATCTGCATATCTGTTTGCTGACAGACGCCTGCAGGGATTGTCTGTTCTTCCTGCATCAAACACTCTCTCTGTCTCTTTTGATCTGCCTTGTCTTTGTCTGTCTCTTCCGTTTCACCCTCAACCTTTCACACATACTTACAATATGCTCACGGTCATTTCCCCACTGATGATTCTGAGCAGAAATTACCTTTCACACACAGTCTTCTCCTCAAATCCGGCTCAATCTGTGTGGTGCAGCGCCCACCAGTGGTGACAGAGGAGTGTTACAGACGGCACAGTGTCTGCGTGAACTGATACCCGGGGGTTCGGAGGGCTTATCAAGCAGGTTCTGAAGCACAGCCGCTAATTGAATTCAAGCCAGCAAAAAAGACGTGTGTGTGTGTGTGTGTGTGTGTGTGTGTGTGTGTGTGTGTGTGTGTGTGTGTGTGTGTGTGTGTCTGTGTGTGTGTGTGTGTGTGTGTGTGTGTTAAATAAGTCAGCAACCACAGCAGCAGAAATAACTAACTAGTCCTTACAAAGAGAGACAACCCAACATATCTGACAAGTGTAAAAGAAGAGCTTGTATCTGTGAAGTTCCTATGAATTTTAATCTGGGGTTACAATTTACATTTCATACTCAAATGCTGCCCTTCTTGGTATTTACAGGTTATTACAGAGTTGTAAGTTATGTCTGTTTGCACTGTAATGGGATTCAATCCACGTCCACGCACACAGACAGTTAAGATGGAAAAGCTGAACATGATAAAATCTCACCTTAAGGCCAACTGCTAGGTTTCATAGAGTGAAAAAAGACCTCATCACAACAAAGGCCTAGCCCCCTGCTGCAATCAGTGGATATAAAAATGATCCTGTCACTACACAGTACACACATAAAACCCCAATCAATACCAGCATCTATAACAATGTAACTGGAAAACAGTATTGGAAGAGGGACTTATGACCGCTTAAATCACAAACTGCACCCACTGTGCATGAACAAAACCACATTATTCATGTTAAACTACATTACATTTCCCATTGTGACTATCTATACATCTCAATCTTTTTTGATGTGGTGCAGCAGTTGTTCCCAATAACTTTCCATACAGTAGGAGCCGAGCAACAGAGCTGCAGACAAGTAAAAAGTGGGTCAATCAGGCCGGCTACATGCACCTGTAGGTAAACAGAGGAGGTACTGTCACCCTCAGACCCACGATAAACAGGAAGCACAACGTGACCAGACAGACACTCTGAATTTCCCCCTTAGTCTTCGGGCCTATCATGCCGTGACACTGGTTGACAAGAGTCCTGGCTCCCAGCCTGGTGACAGAAATGAAGAGTGAGGCCGCAGTCGGCGCTGATAAGAGATCTGCTCCTCATTCCTCACCAGGTGTGCTAATGGCCTCCGACAACACTGGAGGCGACAGACCGCCACACGCTTGGTGCAGTGCGAGGTTACTTTAGTCTTTTCTGAGGGAGAGATGAAATTAAAAATGTGCACTCTTGATATGCCTAACATGAGTTTCTCTGAGTGGAACGAGCAGTTGGTAGTGTACTGTATTTATACAACATTTTACACTTTTGCACAGATTAAACAAACAAGATACAAAGTGTAAATGTGTGAATTTATAAACTTTAAACTAAGCTAAGTGGCTATGCTAAACAATTTCTATCGTACAAACATGAAACCTCTCATGTAACTCTCAAACAAAAAAGTGAAAAAGTATATTTCCAAAATGTTAAACTTTTCTTTCACAGTAAAAAGACACACCACAGCCCTGAGACACTGTGGTCAGGTCACCTGGATTAAGTCAGAGAACTGGGGGGGGGGGGGGG
>NC_048427.1:2175037-2200312 GCF_013103735.1 Etheostoma cragini | reverse complement strand
CCCCCCCCCCCCCCCCCCCCCCAGGCAGCATGGACAGGACCTTAATGTTGGGAAATAACATCTACAGAAACAGTTAACTGAATTGATAAAATATGAAACAATTATATAATTTTATAGTTTTGTTATCGGTGCCTGATCAATATGTCAGGGTTGGACTACATGGTTGAAACGCTGGTTTAGATCTGTTTTCCTTATTAAGGTTTCACATGTCGACTTAAAATCCAAGCTTTTTTCTGAACTGTGCTGGTTTTATCTAATCGTGTCAAGACTGCAAAGAGGACAATCTGTCTGACGGTTCAGTCTTCTACTGGAACATTTAAATAACAAAGTAATTCAATGGTAGCAAAGGGTTGATTTTATGCAGGAAAAAGAACGGGAATATTGTTTGTAATTTTCTAAAAGATATGGTAAAAAATGTTTCTATCAGAGGAAATGGTGACGATGAAGGATGAAGGTGCATGAAGGTGTGCGATGGACAATTCTTGTTTCAAGTGCAATTAACAGAAAACAAATTACTGATGGCATTTCAGAAACAATGAGAGCAAAGTTTGACGTTGTCACTGGCTTATTTATTTAAATGTGCTGTTGGTTTGTGTGGTGATTCCCTCCAGCAGCTCCATCACACAGCAGCGACATGCTTTCAGACGCCTCAGGAACAACCCCTACTGGATATCTCAGCTATTACTATCACCTTCAGCAATCCCTGATGTTTAACCTCTATTACCTCCATTTCCCATGAGTCTGTGTTTCCCTTGAACAAATATTTCCCTCGGTAAGAGAACAAAAGACTGTGTGGGAACTGTCCTTCCAGAGTTTTTACTGTATAATATTGCTTTAGAGGAGTGAAGGAGGGAGATGAGGTCGAGCATGTTATTTTTGTGTGTGTGATCCATGTGCACTGTTTGTCGAGGGAAGCTTAATCCTCCTGACTCCTTCAATAGAAGCGTATAAATTGCAAAAATAAGATATGAAGATTTCTGAATGAGGAAAACTGTTATTTATTAAAAGGTGGCATAACTGTGTATTGTATTGTTGTTTTTTTATTCATGAAATTAAAGCTTACACGTTACCTGTCTTGTCTGTTTTGATGAGTTTCTGTTATTTAGTGGAAGTGGAACTTTTGACCAGCTGAGGAGGAAATTGGTGAAAATTAATTTGTGCCATAATGTCGATTTCAAACAAAAGTCTTACTTACCGTGCGTTTACATTGACCTGCAGCCAAGTGTAGTTTTCATAAATGAATTGACACATGCCACTGACAAATAAAACACAGTTGTGATGTCAACAGTTTAATGAACATGTACTTGTTTCCAACCAGTTGGATATTATATTCACTATCAATGGCATAGAAATACAGTTTCATATATTATTATAAATATCTGTATATACTGAAAGTTGGTTATTGTCATTTGTTAGATAATAAATTACATGGTACAGTACAGTGGTACAGTAAGAAATACACGTTATAATTTCCCAAGTCGCAAGGTGTCACCTTCAAATATCTTGTTTTCTCCGACCAACAGTCCAAACACAAAAATATTCAGTTAACTATCATGTAAGACAAAGAAAAGCATCAAATCATCACATTTGGGATGCTGAAAGCAGAAAAGGTTTGCTTAAAAAAAAGAACTAATCAGCTCTCAATTCATATTCTGTCGATAGACTAATTATCCTTCATCTGGCGCCGGGTTTCTGATGAAGTTCTCCCTCTTTTAGCTGTTTTTGTCTCTTCCAACTCCTGAGGAAGATATATGTCTCTTTATCTGCACAAATGCTCCAATTTGTTCACCAGCTAGTCTCTAACCCTTGTGTTGTCTCCCCGTCACAATGGAAAATCTTTTTTTTCAACACTTTTGATGTTTTGACATTTAACACTACATAACACTAACTTATTAACTTTAGTTTTAGTTATCATTGGAATTTATGGTCAATAAACCTAATTTATAGGAAATTATACCTAATGTTTGAGTTAGAAACGCAGAATTTATTTAGACTAAATGTATGCTGATGGATAACCACAGACTGGAATATGTCAACTTTTACTCAATGCTATTTCAAAACCAATTTAATTTGTTTAAAGGACGCTTTCTGACGGGTTTGGCTGAACTAAAACAGTAAAGTTGTAGCCGGACGGATGAACAATGAGCTGAAAGTCACTGTGATGCTGACGGAGGCTGCAAATTCTGGTGATAATTGATGATAACTGTAGATTTAAGGTTCTTATCTTTAATGTGATTTAGAGGAGCATATTCCCAAACCAATTTGTAATACATCATAGTTGACCCTGCTAACCAAAGCGACTTACAATAAGTGCGTTCAACCATGAAGATCCCACACACAAACCAAACAGTGGCTGGTGCCCAATTTGCACAGTTGGTAATCCAGCCCTAACTGTAGCATAAACCTCAGAAGAACAAACAAGTGTACCCGTCGTAAAACGTTAAGTAAACTGGCCGAGAAAGAAGATGTGGTTTTAATAAATGTTTACAATAAATAAACTAACACGATAGGTGTGTTACTAACCTGACTGTTCATGTTCATGCATCTTTTCTGCAAAAAACTGTGAAATTCTCAAAAATATAAACATATACTGTGTATGTGTTGACTGAAGTAGTCTAAAAAAACAAAAAGAATGATAAAATGCATTATAAAAGTGATCGTGATGACCAGTTCACCTGTGCTGGATGCTGGGCGACTGACTGGTCTGAAGGGACTACAGGGTCTGAGGGGTCCCATGAACCAGTCATGGGCCAACAGAAGGAACGAGAAGAGAAACCAGCAGCACCATCTCCACTCTGCACGTTTCTCAGAGCCGTTTATCCGCCCTGATGTTTCTCTCTCGCTCTCTCACTCACGTGGGATTGTTGTCTGGCGTCGCTCGTCGCCGTCGTCTCATCACCAGACAGTTATATTTTCAATATTAGCAAAACCTGGATTCTCTCTGAGCTTCCAGTACGTCCCGTTTGTCAACCACACGTCCCGTCCACAGGAATCTTTGGCTTTTCTGAAAAAGAAAATAATCATTTACAAACTTGAATTTTATACAATTCATGTATTTTCACAAAAACAATGTGAGAAGACCATGTGGTATCTTGTTTTCTGCTGTACCACCATAAATCAAATTAACATGCATCTATAGGAATGTAAGCATACTGAGTAATATGGAAATGAACTTGCCATAGTACGGTTTATTAATCAACCATTTCATTACATTTTCACGCAAAAATGCCAGACATTTAATAGTTGCAGGTTCTGAATTGTGAGAATTTTCTTTGCTTCGTCATCACATTAGAGAGAATTCAATACTGATATAATAGTTTGGAGAAGCTGGCAGGAGTCTGGACACAGAAGCTGAGCGATGTACTGCTGTGGATGGGGGCAGCGGCTAAATGCATTTTAGACACCTAAAAAAAACACTTTAAGTGAACACTATTTAGCATGTTTTCACCGCAATACCTTGCCATTATCTCCGCTCTCTTTAAAGCCACAAGACTCCTTTGACAAAAATAGTAATTTTATCTCCCAGAACACAGGAGTTGCAATGCCTCAATCAGTTTGTTTGTATGCAAACTATCCCTTTAAAACATCAAAGTTACTCACTTTGTTGTGACAGGAGGTAATTGTTTGTCCATAACCAGGATTTTAAAGCAATTGAACTTACTTGAAAAAACGTGGAACATGTTCTTCCCCCAATTTGGAAAGCTCTTTTCTCCGCTCCCTATGAAACTCCTCTATCTGATCTTTCTTTATGTCTGCTTCATCCACCTTTCCATCCTCCAGCAACCTATAAAAAGCAGAGGAATTTAAAGAATAATTTTATACTATATCCAGTTTTTTTGTGACAGTAAATTGCATCTACCATCCTTGTATTATATGTTGATATTTTCTCTCCAGCTCGCCTCACCTTTGGTCTGGGCGCAGACGACTGTCTGTTGGAGGAAGGAGAGGCTTCAGGTCGGGGGGGAGTTCATTTAGCTCCATGGCGAAGGTGGAGAAGCCATAGTACAGCATGTGATCCTTTGGCTGGGGATCTGTGGGGTGACAGAAGCCTCTCCGGTGAGCTGCTGCACAACCGTGACGCCTGGGTTTATGCTGATTAGCAGTTTTGGCAACAGGGAATGTTTCCATTTAAACCCTTAACCTCTAAAGTAGAATCTTAAAAACCTTGAGGACAAACACGTCAGCAAACATGTCCTCGGTCTTTCTTGCAATGATCACACACTCACTTGGCTTCCAGACACATTTCGGAGTGGGCAGGGTGTCACAGTAGATGCCTTCGTGCCACAGACCTCCGAACCGGTGAATGACACTCCCACTTTGGTCCAGGACCGTGCCCTGCACTTCATTCCTGTTTGTGTCTGAGCCCCAATAACGGGACTACAAAAACATGAAAACTTCTCAGTCAAAACCCTAATTATCCAATCAAAGAAAAGAGAAAAGAGCTGAGTGGTGCAGGAAGTCGTTTTGTTCACCTTGACAAAGGTGATCTTGCAGGTGCAGACGTTGCTGTTGAGGTTACGGATGGTGACCTCTCCGTAATGCTCGAGATAACGCTGCTGACTGAAGACGTTGTGGATACAGGTCACTACTTTGTTCCACTCATAGTGGTCACCATACCTGGACAAAACATCAAATGTATGTCAGCTAAACTAAAAAAGAGAGTTTAGAAAGTTTAGTAGTTTAGTTTGCTGGATTTCTTTGTTTCATTTTTACTTTGTTAATTTAATATATTTCCATTCTGGACTGTTGGTTGAACCAAATGAGCAACTACAACAAAAAAATCCTATTTTTTATTGAGCACAAAAGTGACGTACAGAAAATAATTATTAGATAAACGCCTGGTAGCCTAATGGTTTGGATGCATAACCTTATAAATGCAACATGTCATGTTTGATTCAAGCCCTGGACATTTGCTGCATGTCATACCTCTCTCTCTCTTACCCATTCTGGGTCTCACTATTCTGTCAACTGTCAAATAAAGTTAAATTTGCCAATGAAAACCTTTTTGGATTTATTTTGGAAAACCTAAATTGTGCTAGTACCACATCATGATGTATACACGGCCAAATACTATGGCTCTGGTTTGTCCTGATTGTGTCATTTTAAAACGAGGATATTTATGAATTCATGTCTCATTGATTTCTAATGGAAGGAACCTTCATTGCTTCACATAAAGTGTGATGTTTACCTACATGTAATGGCCAGTGTGGTGCAAGGTGTAGATTGTTTACCTTGGAAGAGTGACATTCACCATTCCTGTTGGCAGAATCTCCAGTGACTTCCCCCAGAATTTATTTTTCCATCGCTGGTCTGTTCAAGAATATAAATAAAAGAGTGTTGTTGGGAATATACATTATAAGCAGCCGTAACTTTTGCCTTGACTACTTGACTTCGACCACTGACTGAAACACAAATCAAGTATTTGTTGTTGTTTTTTTTTTTAAAGAAGAGTCTCACCTTGCCAAAAGGTGAAGTTCTCTGACTGAGCATGACAGGCAGAGATGGGGGGATGATGGCAGACCTGGTAAAGTAACAAAAAGTCTGTCAAAAATATAAAATGGATACGTCCACCACACTTGAGTGTGGAAGAAAAAGTAAAAGAGATAGTAAAGTAAAATGTTATCTTCATCAACGAGACTGTTGCATATTTTATTATCTGTGCATTTGTACTAAAAAGAGCACTGCACCAATGTAGCAGAAGAACAATTTTTTAAATTGCACACACTCTTCTTTTCCTGTCAAGACCTGGTTCCTTCTTCACCCAAAATGCAACTCTAACTGCAGACAGTTTAGTCAGACATAGGTGTGTGTTATGCTCGTTATGCCTTGCAATAGTCGGATGTAGCCTGGCGCCTCCAGCCTGCAGCAGAGATGAGCAGCAGGCTACAAAGGTGTGGAAAGATCACATCTTGCTAACTGCATACCTCCAGATATTTTTAATTATTAACTATCAATATTCCTGCCATGGTAAAGAATTTTTGATCACATACTATGACATGTAATCAGTGATATTAACAGAAGTCACTGTATCATAAATCTTATATGGCTTCACTTAGGAATATGCATCACTGTAAAACTTTGTGCTGTATTGACAAGATATTGTTCAAGAAATAAATTGCTTTGTCAAGGACTGACATTTAATTACCTTTCCCTTAATTGCTATCAAATTAAAATAAATTATTTGTGTTTTTGATAGCATGATTAGTTACCACCATTTAATTAAAGCAATAAATCACTCAGTGTTGATTTGCACAGCTCTGTGTGGCTGAGCTGCTCACTTACACAAAGGGATGATTCATCTTAATTTACCAAGAGGGGATTAAATAGTAACTCCTCATCATCTTTTCCTTAATCGTAGAAGTAAGTCAGTATGGTCCCCTGTAGTAGCCACTCAGAGCTGTAATGATATTCCTGAATAAAATATCATATAATAAATGTCCTGTTTGTGAGATACCTGCTCACTGATGAGGCGGAAGCCCTTGTCCTCTCTGATGCACTCGTAGGTCTCCCCCAGCACCGGGTTAAAGGGCTTGTAGCGGTTTCTGAATGTTACAGGGGAGTAACTAGAGATAGCGAAGGCAGCAATGTAAACCTGTAAGAGATCAAATACAAGTTTGTGTTGTTCTAACTCAATCCAGAGACAATTGGGAGGATGAGGCTGGGAAAAGACATTGTTGGTTGTTGTATATCCCTGATTGCCATCGTATGTTTATATGTAAATATACAGTATATGACAAAATCACTTCATTGCTCATGTAACGGCCTGTAGCTGGAAGAATCCCTGTGCTGAGTTCTGAATTATACTTCTAGGAAACGCTATTAACTGCTTAGCCGGTACAGAATTAGAGTTGCTACAACATCATTAATGACTATCTGACTCAGTCATATTACATAAATGTGTGTGAATAGTCTTACCATCCTCTGGTAGGGGTCCGATGTGTTGCTAGCGATATCCAACAGCTCACTGTACTCCAGCTCTTCACACAGCCTCTGCAGCAGGTTAACGGGCTCATTGAGAGCAGCAGGCATGGACACTCGAGCCAAGTCTTTACCTAAGGAAATACACTGCACATGAGGAAACTGCTGTTTCAAAAATAAAGTCTGTGTAACAGCAGAGTGGTGGGACTTGCCTATGTTGTTGTAGAGAATAGCCATGAGGCCCACGTGGCTGTTGTCAGGACAGTGAGCAGGCAGCGTCGTTCGCCGCCCAGTGCTCTTGGGAACAAAGCTGTTAGGAGTCTTGGAAATGCTAGCACGGTACTTCCGGGTGGCCAACGCTGTAATGTTGGTGAAAGGAAGTAATATTAGTCAAAGCAAAAGGACAGTTTGATATTTCTATTCAGGAAACAACAAGAACAATAGTCTGCTGTAAGGTTGTATTTAGGCACATATTAGCTGGGGCGAACTCTAGCCATCCCCCTTGTTAGCCAAATAAATCAAATACATGCACCTTGTTAATTTAAACACACATTGGCATATCAGGAATTGTCTTAATGCAGAAATCAAAATAGTTTATATAAAGTTTCCAGGCGGAAAAATAAATCACAATTCTTACTGTAAAAACCTATTTTTGACATTTCAGATTCCTTCCTGTTTGTGTACTGATGCTGCTGCTGAAAAAAATCATTTTATTGCAGAAATGAAGGTCCTACATGTACCCACCATGTCCTTCCTCTGGCTCAGAGTTGGTGGTGCTTCCATCACTAAGTCCAGACTCATCAGACACCTCAGAGGAACTACCACAAAAGATGTCGCTGGCGTCAAAATACTCTGCAGCTGAATCGGCTACTGAAGGAGGCCCATGGGAGGAATCCCTCGCTGCAGCAGGCTGCCGACGGAGGAAAGAGAATGAGGATCAAAGAAAACCAGCTATCAAAGTCCAGAAGGAAATACGTCCCAGAGAATCCAGATGACAGGTTCAACATGAATCATACCTCAGTGGTTTTAGACTGATGGATGTTGTTAGATTCCAAGACTTCCTGCAGCTTCTGCCTCTCCTGGGACAGGGTTTCATGCACGGTCTTCAGCGAAGCAAGCACTGAAGAGGAATAAGAACAAAAGTAGTTTCAGGGGAAATTTGGATGCATATTCATTTCAGATTTCTATCAAATGGGCGTTTGTAACATTTTACCTTTTGCATAATCATCTCTGTGGACTCACTGTGCTTGTCCTGCTCATCTACATATAATACTACCTTGTATGAACCCTGTCTACCTGTGTGCATGTTTCTGTTTTTTTCTGACCTCGTAGCGATATGGTGCAGATGTCCTGTTGGATTTTCTTGCCCTCCGGTGATGTGGCACTAGGAGGGGACAGCTGTGAGTAGACGTAGTCAGGGATAGAGGGGACTGATGCACCGAGGTGAGGAGAGCTGCCCAGGTGACTGGAGGACAGCTATGAAAGTGAACATAGGAGAATGGAAGTTGGTTGATTCAATGGTTTACTTAACAAGGTCCCTTGTTATGTGACAATTTGGATACAAAGGCGCAGTAACTTTCTGGAGTCTTGTTGTCATCAGCTAAAAAATACTCCTCCCCATAAAACCACTCAATTTGCTATTTCTTTTATTACTTCTGTTTTAGTATTGATATAATGTGTAAATTAGTTCACTTTAGAGGCATTAGTAGGCAGATTTTGTAACAACTAAACAGAGCCAGAGCTGTTTCCCTCTGTAGGCAGTCTTTATGCTAAGCTAAGCTATAGCCAGCTGCTGGTGGTAGCTTCATATGTAGCGTACAAACATGAGAATGTTATCAATCCTCTCTTTCAACTCTAGCTTTGGAGCACCTCATCTGGCAACGGCTTGAATGTAACGGACATCCATTAATCTCTGGTAAAGTTTGTATTGTTTTATTGTTGTTGCATTGTGTTGTTTTATTGTTGTTGCGTTGTGTTATGTAATAATCATCCTGCTGAAATCAATCAATCAATTGACCAAAATGGATTATAGTCCTCATTAATGGTAATTAGTTACACCTGTGCTTTCCCCGCAAAACCAATACTATACTGTGAAGATACAGTACATCAATATCATAATAGTCATCTAACCAAGGACTTATTTACATTTGGAAAATCAGGTTAACTGATTGTTTTAATGGCTTGAACCTGGACCTGTAGTACCACAGTCCTAAGGTATTATATGATGAAATCAGGTCCTGTTTGTTTGGTAAGTAAAGAAAGCGTCAGAGCTGCAGTACTCCGACTAGCTGGCCGGACAGACAACCAACAGCACTCTGGTTTCTAAAGAACATGGTTTGAAAACTAGTGAACTACTAGAATCTAAACTAAACGCAGGATTACTAGATTGATCTATTCATTTACTCACTCCACAAATCCAATTAAAATTTGTATGCTCTTTTCTGTGGAAAAAACAAGATACTATACTGTATATATATAGATAGATATAAATACACACAGTATATATACATACACTGGTATATAAAATGTTTTGGAGGTTAAATAAGACTACTATGAATATACTTGGCTAAAGCACACAGAAACATTTTTCAGTGCAATTAAAACAAAAGAATTTTAACATTATAATCTTTTTTTATGTCCATTATTTATGCAGCCACAATCCATTATCAGGATTCTACAACAACAAGTGTGTAACTAAAAAACATTATATCATATTTATGAATCAAATTGTCTCTGCCCATTGCCAACTCACCGATTTAGTAATCCCACGAATAGGCTTTGGATTAGAAAAAAAAAACTTAAAAATGTTACAGGAGGACTTGAATGTCAAATACTTAAGAGTCTGTACTCGATAGTCAGAACCTTAAAATAGCAGAAACAACCATTTGCTTTTATAAAGAAATAGTGGAGTAATGGTGTCCTGGTGTCCCTCTGTTTGTGTTGTAATCTGAGTTTCTCAGTTCTTTGTTTGATAGCCGGTAAATGTGACTTTATGTAAGTGCCTTGTGCGTCGGTATCTGTCGTTAAGGGGCCGTGACAAAGTGTCAGTATTTGACGAGTTGGGGAACTGTCTGTGAGTGTCATGTGAAGGCAATCCTAGCCAATACTGTGTTTCATGAATATCGAATACAGACCCTTTAAACCCAAATAGTTACCAATAAAAAGACTATTTATGGTTTCAATCAATAACTAATTTAAATCACCTTAAAACATTGCTATCAACTGATATTGCATTAATGTCCAAATCAATGTAAAACAGTGCCCGTCATGTCTTTTGGTCTACATTCTAACTGAGAGTAAATTACCTTTCTTACCATTCCCAGGGATAATGTGCGAGAGTGGCTCCACATCTTCCCTGACCTCGGCTTCTTCGGCTTCTCAAGAGAGATATTCTGGATCAAAACATTTATAAATCCTTTTAATTTCATGTGATGCCGCCCAGAAAGAAGCTGCTCTAAACTGAACCGTACTCTACCTGCGTGCTAATGATGCGCTTCAGGTCTCCGTTGGTGAAAGCCTGGCCCCCCTCCAACATCTGCAGCTTCTGGATTAAGCGGTTTAGCTCAGTAAGGTCCAAATGACAACGGTTCAGCTCTGGAAGAAAAAATGAGCAGTATATTCATTTATTGAGTTTCTGTCACTGATTAATTAGGTAAGATTTGTGTGGTCATGATTACAGTTTACGGTGAAAAAGATTCCACAGAGACAGCTGTGTTGGAGCTTTTAAACGGTGAGAATGATTAAAGCGTCATATCATGCTCATTTTCAGGTTCATAACTGTATTTTGACGTTGTACCAGAATAGGTTTAAATGGTTTCCTTTTCAAAAAACACCATATTTTTGTTGTACTGCACATTGCTGCGGATCGTCTTTTCACCCTGTGTGTTTTGGATCTCTGTTTCAGCTACAGAGTGAGACATCTCAATTCTATACTATCTTTGTTGGGAGTCGCAGATGCTCAGTAGCTCGGTAAGATCTCATCAGCTAGATAACTCTGTCTCCAACTTTGGTCAGTCCAAGTCAAGATTAGCTGGGAGACTTCTTTTAGACGAGGGCCACTTGTGGAATACCTGCAGAACACGGACATGGAAGTAGTTCTTTTGGAGATTATCTTGAAATAGATTTAGTTGTAGCAGTATTTTGCCATTGAAAACGAGCTAGCATGCAACGGTTAGCCACCTCGTCTCGGCTAGTGATGTAGAAAGTAAAGTCAGAGGACATTCAGAAACCAGATCTCACTCAAATCTGCATTGGTGGTTTTGTTCCAAGTTTTTATGCGTGTAGAAGATGGGCACTTTAATGATACTCTTTGATTCAGGTTGACACAGTAAAACCTGACATTTATGCTAGTTTTTAAGTTTTTGATCAATAAAAAACTACACATTATGTGTCGTGCTAGTAGCAGCTAATGTAGCCTTGGGTCTCTAGCATGCAGCAGAGATAAGGAGCGGGTTGAAGAGATCTCTTAAGCTCACTTCTTTCTACTTCAACACTAGGGCAGTCTTTGACTAAAGAAATTCTTAGTCAACACCTAAATGATTTTGCACAGCTTCCTCTGGAGATACAATAGGCTTCACAGCTCCCCTTTAAATAACTTTGATAATTTACTAAGACTATGCGGACATTATTTGAAATGTGTTTCTATAATGAGACTTTTTATTGTTTTGTGAATGTTGTTTCTCTGCATTTGGGAATATATGGCACATACCTTGAACACAGGAGTCTGGGTTGTGACTTTGCTGCAGCCAGGCCGACACTTTTCTGTTCACAGCATTGTTATCTGAGGGCAGCACTCCTGCTGGTGCTCCGGCTGAATCCACCATGCCTGCAGATCTCTGGTAACGTAAATACAGAGGGGAAAGGACACAGGACTTAATCGGAGTCACTTGTAAAGATTGTTGTGTGGTATGATTGACTTTTTATTGCTTATTTGATAATCACCAAATCTCCATTTTTCTGAGCTTGTCCGGCTGCAATGCCAGGGGACAAAGTCTGGAGGAAGCTGCTGGGACAATGAGCCGCCTCATGCTTCTTGTACAGGCGGTGGGCTTGTAGCTTGGTTGCCCAAATGTAGAAGACTTCATGGCTATTTGCCTTAGAGAGAAATGAAAAGTTAAAGATATGTCTTTCTAATCTAAAGGCACACATTGTTAGTCTGAAAAATAACTGTTTACCTTCATGTGATAGAGGATGTCTCCTGCATCCAAGTCAATCTGATTTGACTTCTTGTTTATCGACATTACTGCGTGGCTGACATCTAAGGAGCCCTGGAATCTTCCCCTGGAGACCTTCAGTGGACACAAGGTATGTTTAAGTGTTTGAATCTAGTTTATATAATATCCTATGGAAAAAAATAAAGTAATGTTTACTCACATCTTGTTGATTTTTGGAGTAACGCAAGTTCCCTGCTTCCAAGACAAAGTACCGCTGAAAAAGAGATCAAACATCAAATTTTTAAAAACGTTATTGATAAAGTCAACATGTTGGCATACAAGATGACAGAGAGGACGGATGTCTCACCTTGTGCCAACCTTTGAGTGGCCACTTCCTCCTCTTGAGGAGATATCCTTCACAGATACCCGGGGGGGTCATGTCGTGAGGGTTATCGCCTCCTGCGTTCATTTCTACCTGAAGGTCGTCAATCACTTCCCAGTCTTTGATAATCTATAGACAGCAGGAAACCCAATTTTATTTTAAGGTTAATTGGTAAAATATCTTTTTTTTTGTAACTGTTTTGACCGTTGACATGCAAACAACAAAACAAAACAAATTGTGTAAAGTTCACGTACATACAATACATAAATACATACATACATACATACATACATAGATACACACATACATACGTACATACAATGACTTAACATGGTCAGTTTTCATGAAATGAAAATAAATTTGGATAAACTGACTTTGTCTCAAAAGCTCAAGGCTCTTAGGCAAAAGTGGATCACTAGTACTGTAGGTTGCAATACCATACGCTAAAAATTGTGATTATATGACATTTATAAACTGGTATTCTTTATTTTTAGACTCATTTAAATGTTGTTCTTTTCTGGGTAAGACCACAGAGGAATAGATGTATGCATGACACAATGGAAAGGGAAGTTTGGGGTCCCCTACTGGAGCTGCTGCCCCCGCGGCTGAAGATGGATGGATGGATGATACAATGATGAAGATCGTGTTAATTTTACTGTGACATTTACTGCTTTTAAAATTAATAGACTAAGCATCTCTCTTACTAATCTCAGTGGTTTCATGCAAAATGATGAACTATAATTCAGAATGAAAACAGAGCATCTAAAACTGCAACAAATGTCAGGATGTTATTTTGAGGAAATGTTAACTGACACAAAGCAATGGCTTCCCTTTTAAAAAAGAACAACAATATACATAGACCTATAATCCACTTCTTCAGGTGAATTATGACTTACCTGTCTGGAGTGGCGGGATGACACAGTGCTGCTGCTCCGAGAGGGGGATGGCTTCCACGTCGGTGTAGACTTCTCCAGGCCGCTCGTCAGCGATTGGCTGCGGTTGAGTGACGCTCCGTATGAATCCATTTCAAAACGCGGACCTCAGACTCCCCTCCTTGTTGTGATCAGCTGGTTTTTGAGAGATATATGAGATACATATTCCATTATTAATATTAAATTTCTAGATGGTATTTTGACAAATAAGAACACACATGAAAGCAGCTTTCCAGATTCTTTTTTCAAGAAGAAACTGTAGAAAGAGAAATGTTGAGACTTCTGAGGTTTTTCATGCTGAACTTATAATAAGAAGCTTATCAGCACATCTCTGGTACACACAAGATTTAAAGTGGCGATTCTGCATGACTCTTTGTGGAGTAACTTAGTTTCACAGATCTGTAGAATAAATCAACTAACTGATTAGGCAACAAAAGCATGTGTGTCAGTCGACAAAGTATTTCTTGGTCGACTGCCAGCCCTTGTCCGACATGTGCCCCCAATTTGCTGTGACACGCAAACACTATGCAACAAAGACAACAACTGTATATGTGCTGGAAAACCAAATCGGACGCTGTATTTAAAGAGAGGCTTTGCAAAGAGATCAGTCACTACCCGCATCTCTAAAATTAGATTTTAAACTATATGAAGACAATCAAATGTGTAACAATTCATGGAGGGAAACTGCACAGAGTTTTGGGAAAAGAAGATGTGCATGTGCAGAATACTTCTTCCTGTAGACACTATTCTACTGTGCATGTGTGGAATGCGTCCTCCGGAAAGTACCCAAAATACTACACGTCCATGGTGCCTGCAGCTGCCCCTAAATTCCTCATGCAATTACCTTTTGTTTTTTTAAGGGAGTCAGCTCTTACTTTACAGTCTTACTTTAATCAAAAGTTGGACATGTTAAGCTTGATATTGTCCTTCATAAAAATGACCCCCGAGGATTTGACATGAGAAACATGAAACCAAAGTGAAAATGTCAAACAGGCTCAACAGAGCAGGAGACGTGTTGAGACTGTCTGTAATCCAGTTACCACCTGGATACACTTCGTAGATCCTGGATCCTCATCTCACTCTGAATCTTAAAGTCCCCCACACTGAGCATTTCAGTGAACGGAAAACTAATTATTCTTCACAAATTCAGACAATTGACATATTTCTACATGAATATGACTAGATAGTACTTTGTTTACAGATCATTATGCATTAGCAACTCAAACTTTAAAGTCTAAAAGTCTAAAAGTAAGCAAATAAAGAGAACTAGTTTCAGTTGCCAATATTTTCCTTTGAACTATGCTTGAGGTAAAAACAGGAACAGGCTCTGAAGCTGTAGAGTCATTCTTGTGGTTACTTTGTCACCGAATAATCTGTTAATCTTGAGTTTTTGAACATGGGTGGGGTGGTTAAAGAACACATAAACGCCCTACAAAATGCTACAAACTGACACCACATCCCTGTGTGACATACTGTGTTTTGGAAAGTTATTATGGTCATTTTCAATTACATTTTTAGGTGGTGCTGTTGTGCAACATATCAGCATTCTTGATATTTTGAGAAATTGTTTTTGAAATATTTTGAATGTAAATATTATTCTTTTAATGCCAAAATGCTGATTAGTTTAGTAATTAAGGCTCTTGTTTATAAAACTGGAGGCAGTTCCTGACACAGGATACTGTGTGTTTTGCCCGAGCTGATCTTACATACTGTACAGTGTGTGACACGGCAGCCAATACCGGCTGCAAGGAGAGGATTACTAACCTCGCCTAATTGGTTTTTCAGGGGTTGTTTTTAGCCGCTCGGACATGGAGGAACATGAGGCAAAGAGCACTGACACAACATGGCTACTGCACATGTGCAGACCACAATCAGAGCAGGACAACAGTTGGAAATTCTAACCTATCAAAGTACTTGTAATTCACATGTTAACATTAAGGTGAAATAATAATAACATTGAGCAAAATAATGAAAATATGCAGTGCAATTCAAGAGCAGAATGAACACAGTGTAGTATTTTGATGTCACATATTTGTTTTTAAAAAGACAACTTCCTCCAGAAAGGCAACGTGTTTGTGAGACAGTGACCCTTTTTTTGCCTGGAGAAAACTGGACATTTGTCTTTTAGGCTTTCCTACAGACATTTGCAACCTCTATGTGTGCATATAATTTGCAAACCTTATTTTATTTAACAAGTTAGGAACCCAAGGAAATTACTTTTCCAGGTTAAGGTTTTATTATTCTGTCATCTGTATTTAAACATCACAGAACACTGTCTTTGTGACAGCATCAGTCTGCAGAAGTGAGAATAAACGAGTCCGTGAGAATAAAGGCCAGGTCAATGGAACCTAAATGAATGGGGCGTTACTTCCAAACTGATCTCCCTCTAAATCTGGGCAGAGGCAGCTCGGCTTGCGCTTATGTAAGGCCAGGAGAGGATGAGTAACTGACCTCAGTGATGAAAGCATGGGGTGGAAACCGGATGAAAGGATTTGCAGGTTTCTGAGCTTGCTTACTCAAGAAGGAGCATAAAGAATATTCTACAAGTAAAAAAAATAAATAAAGCGGGTTTGATCTCACTAGATGGCGACAAAAGTTATATTACACTGTCCCCAAGGCGTCGAGAGGACAAAGCAAAACTTTAGATTAGAAGCTTTGGTGAAACTAAAAAAGGGTCTATGTAACTCAGTTTTGCAAAACTTCTATTTAAAATATAAAAAATCAGTCATCTACAGTACAAGTTTCTTAATTACATTGAGGTTGAGCAATTTTACTCCAAATAATTTGAGTCAACTTTTAAAATGCAGTGAAGCATTTAAAGGGCTGTTCAAAAACAATCCAAATAGACAAAGGTTTTGTGGTCAGAATCCTATGCTACCTCTCGTTTGACCCAGAAGAGAGCAGATATGAGATCATGAGCTGAAATGAGAGCCAAAAAAACAACAAGTCAACCAAGGTGAAGGAAGATTCCTGCAAGAGGATGGCGTTAAAATGCAGAGATTATGACAGCTATAATCTTGCTTTTTGGAATACAAACTGCAGCCAATAAACGATTACTTGAGAATAAAATATTTATAAATGAGGTTGGGACTGTCTCAAACTTTCAACATGCAGTACACATATAAGTGAGGATTCAATGAAATTACAAGGATGCAGTTTGTAAACCAAAATCAGAGGTGAGACGAGACAATCTACCATTGTCTCCCAACAGCTGTAAAAGTGTGGGCTTGTTGGCAGAGTAAGGAGAAGATATGTCACTTATTTAAAGACACTATTAACTGATAACGTAAATCAGGAGGAAGCTACACTGATATGTTTCAGTACAAATGGTTAGTATGAGCAGCCAGTCTGGTTTTATGTGTTACACAAGTCCTTTAGGGTTCATGAATCATCCAGAACTGCCTCCAAAGACCATTAAGATGTCACTGTCACAGCACACAGAGAAGAGGAACTTTGGACTGTTTCAACTAAACGTTTAGTAGTATTTTATCAATATGAAGACGATGCATTTAGGCAGAGAACCCTGTTAATTACATGTAATATCTAAATTATATTAAATATTTTGCGGGTTTGGTTCGGCTATATATAAGGATTGAATATAGCGTTTTCTAAGCGAGCTAATGTTTAAACTCCAAAAAAGAAGTCTTACCTGAAATTCCCCTCCGACTGTCATCATCTGCTGCGCTCCTCTGCGCCGGATAAATCCAACAGGTGTCTCATTGGGTGTTAAAGAAACTGCGGGAATTTAATATTTACGAAGATTTTCCATATCATACAGTTTATATAAAAATGTGAAACTACATCTTACATGCAGAGATAATCACTGACTCTGATCACATAATCTCACCGGCCGTGCCCTCTCTGTCGGTACAAGAGCTCCCTCAAATCAAAGGAGAGCTGTGCGTCGCAGGCTGCGCGCGCCGTGCGCAATGCGTCCTGGGCATTATCCGCATTAGCTGGAATTACACCGCTACTAGCGGGTATGTAGAGCAGGCTCGAGTAAATCTAGACAACCTCCACTCACTCTCCACACCTGCCATAGTAGCTCTGCTTTAAAGCAAAGGATGGGATCTTAAATATGGGCTCAACATACTAGAAGTGACTTGATTTAGAAAATACGGTATTTTAAGAAAAAAGTATGGTTTCAAATGTGTTTGTCTTAAAAATATCAATATTTGTTGATATGGGTTAATCATTGTCGATCAGTCAGTGCAGGTTACAATTTGAGGTTTATTTACCATCATACCAGCAGCTCGTAAATGGTGCCACGTGTCTGCAGATCACATCATTTGTGATAAATATCGAAATAAATTAATTTACGATACCATGTACTTTACTTTTTACTGAGTGAAAATATGTTTTAAAAGAGTTTAAAGTTTAGACATCGCGTGTTTTTTAGAGTGGAGTGTTGCAGCGAGCGCCTCAGTAATGTATACCTCAGGAAGGCCGTCTGTAATAGACTAACTGACCCAGATTAACATGCTGTAATCTGCAGATTAGGATCTGTGACCACTTGTGTTTATTTTGGCTGAAGCGCTCTTTTATGATGCCACTGCTGCTCCTTTTCGGCTAGAGTTGCATTAAACTCAAGATAACAATTCAAAACTCAACTTTTAAAAAGTGTGTCTGCCAGATCTTTAACCCAAGAAATGACACTAAGCAATAAAAATGTGTTGAAATAGTTTATTTATATGTGACACTATAATTAAATAAAGGAGTTGCCTGGGCAACACCGTCCAAAACTTCCATTGAGAAGTTGAAGTCTTCTTTATTCACAGCAGCCACTGTGCTCCTATAGGTGGGCGCACACTGCATGATTTAGTCAAATTCAACTGCTCCAGTCAAGTTTTTGAAATTGAGTAAACCACCATCTTCTTCTTCTTTTGCAGACTAATCTTAAAGGTTAGCCTGGGACGTTGGTACTAAATCATAATAAACCTTAAAGTATGCATCCAACCCAACAGTCCATCGTCATTCCAGGCCGCTGGAAATCTGCAAGGCAACAGTCCGAGTAATTTCTGAAGCTTTACGTGGCCTCCGCTGCGTTAGGAGCGGCCTGAGCGTGGCCCTCCGAGCTCTGCTGTTTGAGGTATTGTTGGAGGAGTGCGGACAGGTGGGCCGGGTGGTGCTGCAGCATGGAGGCTGTGTGGGAGGTGAGCATCGTCAGCCCGCTGACTAGCTCGCCCTGGATAACAGCCATTGACGGCAGTTTGGAGTAGCTCAGCACCCCCTGGGCGGTCAGCAACGTGTTGTCTACACAGGCTCCTGTTGACAGGTGAGCAATGCAGTGAAGTTAAATAATCACATTCTGTTTTTCAGTTAAGATTTTAATGAAACACAATCCAGGTGTATTCATAATTGTGTTAATCTTCCTCTAATGAACTAGTCTAGATCCACAAAGTTTCGGGGGCTGGTGAGGTGCTGCTGGAAATTTTCGCTGGATGTCCCTCTTTTTAGGCCTGGATGTCCGTTATCTTCCTCTTTCTTTGCGTTGTGATTTTAAACTCCGGTGAATTCATGAGGACTATGGTTACCTGGTCCTCAGGTCTCTGCAGGGAAAATCCAGACAGCTAGCTAGACTATCTGTCCAATCTGAGGACTATGGTTACCTGGTCCTCAGATCTCTGCAGGGTAAATCCAGACAGCCAGCTAGACTATCTGTCCAATCGGAGTTCTCTGTTGCACGACTAAAACAACCTTTGATTGTACACATGTGGCAGCGTCATAATGTCCCGGGCTTAGCACCGCCGAAGACGATTGTGATTGGTTTAAAGAAATAAACCAGAGCGTTTTTTTCCTATGCTATCAAGGCTGTGCAGACTAGCCAGACCTTCCTCCACAGTGCTGTGAAGGAAGGTCTGGCTCACAATTAGTAAATTAAGTGATTGACTTTTTAAAAATATTTCAATATTAGTATATAATAATAAACTGACAACATCCCAAAAATAAATGACCAAACATTTGCTGGCTGCAGCTTCTCAAACGTGAGGATTCTAAATTCAGTATTTTTGGGACTTTCCGAGTGTTAACAACATAAAGTCGATCGCTTGCAGTGTTGTAACAACATTGGGACTTCAAACATCGATACAGTATCTTGAAAACATCGATAATTGATATAATTTTCAGTACTCCGGGTCTTTAATGTATGGGCTTGCTTGTATCCTTTGCGTCACATGCTAATTATTTCCAAACCGCACTCCAGCTGTTTTCTTTGTCAACCAACACCAGTTGTGGAAACTCTGCACCTGCCGAGTTGAATGAGCTAACTGCACTACATTATAAAACAAATTTCAACTAAAAGATAATCAATTCTTTAAGTTGCTGTTACTATTAAAAGTCTTAATAGTTCTATATTTTGAAGTGATTGCACACACACTGTTAGGGTACGATATAAAGTTCCCACTTTTCAAGACTGTCTTGGGCATAAAATACCAAATCTGGATCAACAACCAAATCAAAAAAGGCATTTCTTGAACCACATCTCTGTGTAAATCCATTAGTAACCTCCTGGGTCTCTCTTGTTGTTACTCTTGGGCCATCTCTGTCATTATAAAATGATTACTTTGCTAAACCCCAATGTTCCTCCTTGTATTCAGAAACGGACTATAAACATACCAAGGAGCGTCATCTGTGGGCTGGCCCTCAGAGTCGACAGCATCTCCTTCGCTTTGGGCTCTTTACTCACAACCAGAACTGTAGGACCGATGAACAAAGGAGCCATGTTAGCGTAAACGCTGTCTTTCAGGAACGACCGCACCACCTGAAAAAAGCATGATTAAAGAATAGAATAACCTTCAATGAAAACTGAGATCACAGAGGTTTCAAGCTGTGTTGCATGTTCCATGTTTTAAGGGACAAAAGGAGGTTTGGTTACCTCGTTGGGGAAGAACTTGACAGCAATGCCATGTTTGTTGAGTCTGTTCTTGAGAATCAACATGTCTTCAGCATTACTGGCGCTGTTCTGGACCACAGCGACCATCTTAGAGTCCTGGAACACTTCGTTTAAATTTCTCTTCAGGACTGACATATAAGGGTCGTCCTGGTGGAGTAAAAGAGAAGATTTTGTCTCCCAGTGAAGTGGAGCAGGTAACATATCCCTCCTTTTAATCTATTACACTGTGTATATTGTTCCAATGAGCGCTTGAGGTTTAAGGACAATGGTGATGTTTTAAGCTATAGATATCATTTGAAATGTTTCTATATTCAAGCCAATGTGATACCTGTCTTTCTAAATTCATACCAACACAAGATTTTCCAATTTTTAGGAATAAAAATGTTTTTTTTGTTTGTTTGTTTTTTACTTTTAAAGCCAAAATTCACAAGCAGCTGCATGTCCGTCAGAGAAAGGATGCGCAGGGGACAGGTGTTACCTCCTGGACGTGCTTGGTTTGGGATGGATAGGCTCCTGGAGGAACGACCCGTGTAGGAGGAATGTACTTTGTGACAGCCATGAGCTTCTGTTTGAGGATGTGCATCGGTCTCCTGTGGCGGGTCACGGCCTTGGAGCCGTGCCGAACAGTCTGGGTCAGGGGAAGCCATCCTGAAACACACACAGTCTGTTAGACGTTTGCTGAGGCTGCCATGCTAACACCGGCTAACCGTACACATTTAGCTCATCTGCTATGCCGTTTAACTGAAGCGTAGCTAACACTGCTAGTTTAACATAGTTCTAGAAAAACAGTCAAGGGTGTATTAACTCGTTACAAACAGATAGCTAAAGCTAGAAATGCAGTATTGACTCAAAATTACCCTGTTTCGGTAATAATTTTCCACACAAGGTCGCTGCCATCTTTAAGAGGAAACAGTGTTTCAGGAAGTGACGACAGAACAAACGATGCATTCACTGTCATGTCGGAAGAAAGAGAATCACAACAGATGATTGTGGAAATCACTCCTAAAATTAATCAATCTAAACCGTTTCGGTGGTACTTGAATACACTGTTAGGCAATTTAATTTATAAAAGAAAAAAAACTACAGACAATTTTAGTGAAGTAAAAACTACAATATTTCTCTCCGAGATATAGCTGAGTAGAAAAAGCCTAAATAGCGGCATGAGAAGAAAATACTTAAGTAAACGTACCTTAAAATGTGTAGTTTATTAAAGCGCTTGTGTAAATGGTAGTTGCAGTTCACTGTTGCTCACTCTGTAACCTAGTTGGCGACCGTCTGGTTTTCCACTCGGTTGTTCCTGTAACAGATATGACTTGAATGCAGCACAACAAATCGATGTGTAGTTTAAATCATATTTTCTGTCCACACGATCTCATTTTTATGCCTAATTAAACCATATATGTGAAAATAGGGTTTTTAAAATCATGTTATCGCATGCAGTTTGGTCCGGTTACAAAACACTTCATGTTTTACACATAGACAGTTAAAGAGGTTTTACGTAAACGAGGATTAGCTGTTACGTCAGCGTCAGTTTGACAAGCATGAGGCGCATACTCAGTGCGAATGTATTGAGGCAGATCAGTTTATTTCGAAGAAATGCTCTGTCTGCTGGCTCTCTGACAGCGGGTCAACAACGCGTCTGTGCACTGAGTTTCTGCAGGAAATCATCGAGCGATCGCACAAACATGGACCTGAGTGACATGAGGAAGAAGTACAAGGGAGATGAAGAGGTGAGTGGCATTGAACAGACTGGAGTTCCCTGTGTTTGGGTGAAATACACTGATTCATGTACCTACTGCCCAATTTGTGTAACGACAAGGTTATCATGAGGTGTGCAAATAATGCTACATGTGCTGTTTTAATGTGTAATACAGCAGGTACTGTATGTTTGTATACTCTCCAGATGTGTGACTCTTTGACCTTTGGCTCATGCAACATAGGCCTAAAAAAGCTCACTGGATTAGTCATTTAAAAACACTGACATGGGTTGGCTCAACCATTCAAAGCCTTCATCAGGCTGTGTCTGTTTTCAGATGTATTTAGATAATTTACTTTAGTACAAGTAGCCTAATACCACACTGAATATATAAGTAGGGGAAAGTCTTGCACTCAAAACCTTACTTAAGGAAAAGTATGTATCAGCTAAATGAACTTAAAGTATGACAAGTAAAAGTAGCCTTTGTATTGTGCAGTAAAATGTTCCCTGTCAGTGTTTTCCTATTATATATGATATTTCTTGATTAATATTTCTGTTGTATTACTGTGTGTAGCCCTGTTTGCAGCTTTGAATGATGCCTTTTCCATCTGATCCTACAGGCTTTTTAAAGACTTTATTTAGCTTGAGAATGTCAATGTCATATTTATTTGTATAGCATATTTCCAAGGCAGAGGCCTACCAAAGTACTTCACAGTAAAATAGCACAACAAATATGAAACAGATACAATAGAAGACGCAACAAATAACAAATACTAAGAAAATAGAATACAACATTCATCAAGGCGGCTCCCCTGAGCCAAACGCTATTTCAAATAAATAAGTCTTCAGCAATGATTTGAGAAGTATGACAAGTTTCTCAATGAACATTTAACATCATCACATCTGGAGATGAACGGTTTTCACTGGACAAGAAGGGAAAGGCAAAGGGTCTAAAAACTAACTAAAGCTGTTGAACAAATGTAGTGGAGTAAAAAGTACAATATAAAAGTACAAATACCTCAAATTTGAGTTCCTCGTTGCATTGATATATGATTGATTTCCAGTGTTTTGAAGAGAGCCAGCTTGTATCTCTGGACCCAATCAAACAATTTGGAAACTGGTTCGATCAAGCCACGAAGTGCTCTGAAATCGGAGAGGCGAACGCTATGTGCATCGCCACAGCCACCAAGTAGGTACCACCGCCTCCTGGAAACACATTTACTTTCAGTTTTTCACTACTGTCTAATGTCAACCTTATTCCTGTCTGTACAGAGAGGGACGTCCGTCTGCTCGGATGGTCCTTCTGAAAGGTTACAGCGACGAGGGTTTCCGTTTCTTTACAAACTACGAGAGCAGGAAGGGTTCTGAGCTGGTACGTTGGTGCTGTCTGACAGCAATCGTCCACGTTCTTTGGGACATTATTATCCACTAAAATGGTAACTTTTAAACCAGTTTTTGAAGCCGATACTGAGATTTACAGTCGTCACTGCCTGAATTTCTGGTGCATCAGTTGTAACAAAACAAATTTAATAATGTAATGTTGATTTCAGCAAACTCTCAACAATCCCGTCAGCATGCTCAACACAGTAGAGCTGAAACCATTACTGCAATAATCAATTGAAGTCAGTGTTCCCTCTACGTTGATTTTGTGGCGCCCCACCATGGCAAAATGTCTGCCACCGTGGTTTGAGAAACAGGGCTGAACAATAGATGTAGTTGTCCAGTCTGACCTCACGTACTGTTCTTTTGATGTAGTTTATTGTCAAAGCGTTGGGTTTCTTCTGAGTCGACTAGCAAATGAACAGCTCCACCAAAACATCACTGCGGTGGGTCCATTGTACGTGTAGACCTGTTGAAGATGTTAAGTGTCCTATAGATCCTCAAAAAAACAGTTGTTGCTCCGACAAACCTGCCCCCACTGCTAAAAAATCTATAGGAAACACTGTGAGTAATAGTAAAACGCTGCATATTTTCTGATTACACCTTCTCCAATATGATGATTTGCTGCTTTTTTGTTTTGTTTTTTCTTTTAATTGTACATTTTCCATTTGGGGTTTGGCCTGTTGGTTGGAACAAACACGGCATTTGAAGATAAATTATTATATCTGAAGAATATTTAGTTTTGACTTATCAACTCTCTGAACTGTTCTTTGTCTGCAGGCGAGCAATCCACATGCATGTCTGGTCTTCTACTGGGAACCCCTGAACAGACAGGTCAGCATCTTACATGTGCTCATCAAATTCTGCCTTACTGAAAATGTTTCAATAGATTGCACCACCATAAATGTTTAATTTTGATGTGCAGATTCGCATTGAGGGTACTGTGGAGCGAATCCCCTTCCAGAGCTCCAGCGACTACTTCCACTCCCGACCGAAGAGCAGCCAGATCGGGGCGGTCGTGAGCCGACAGAGCGCTCCAGTTCCTAACAGAGATGTAAGAACCAAAGCTACACTGAGTTATTATGTAGGCAAATACATAAACGTTAATGGCTCAATTTCCACTGTCATTTCTTTTTAGTATCTAAGGCAGAAAAACGCAGAACTGGAGGAGAAATACAAAGACACAGATGTGCCCATGCCTGACTACTGGTAAAGATTACTTTTTGTTCTTTACATCAAATCAAGCCCTAAAATGTTCAAATCATGTAAAACGTGAATAAAATTTGGTACATTTGTTTTGCAAGATTCCATAAGTCACATAAAAAAAACAACAGTGCAACATTTAATTAAGGCTTTTCTTCATATTCTAACTGCCCTGTGTTACCAGGGGCGGCTACATGGTCAAGCCTCAGCTGGTGGAGTTCTGGCAGGGTCAAACCAACAGACTCCACGACCGCATCGTCTTCACCAGGCCGAAGGACGGAGAGTCCGAGCTGGGGGAGTTTCAGCACCCTGCAGAGGGAGGCTGGGTGTACCAGCGCCTGTCCCCGTGAGAAGCACCTCAGCAGACCGTCACGTGCACGGGAAAACAACTCCCTGGAAGTAACCGCTCATCTCTCGTTACTGACGGAAACCATTCAATGTTGATTAAATATGTGCTGCTGTGTGTAGGATTTATTAACAAGCCAAACCTCATTGATCGCCTTTTTTTGTTGATGTCAGTTTACTTTTTAACAGTGACTGCACTGTACAACTTTACATTTCCCACATATAATGAAATGAAAATACGCTGTGGGGTTTACAGAAAGAGAGCAAACTACACCAAGATCTATCAAATAATGTTTGACGTCCATCCATCCATCCATCTTCGACCGCTTATCCGGTATCGGGTCGCGGGGGCAGCAGCTCCAGCAGGGGACCCC
>NC_048427.1:2159662-2174937 GCF_013103735.1 Etheostoma cragini | reverse complement strand
AGACAACACAGCCCTCAGGTTCATAGGGACACACAAACCTCTCCACCACGATAAGGTGATGGTTCCCCGGAGAGGACGTAACGTTGGTTATTCTGCGGTTTTGAATGTGAAGATTTCTTGTAAAGCACAATCTGTACTTGTCTGATGCAACTTTCTGTGGTCCATTTCACACTTTACAGGCCTGTACGTCCCAAGAAGGTTTAGTGAAACTTGGTGAATTGTGCCAATTAACTGCCATGTGCATTGTGTAGGTCTTGTGTCATTTGTGCCAAGGGTTGTTGGCTTATTGTTCACTGAGGGTAGAAAATCTTCAAAAAACAGTGAAAAAGAGCCAGTAATAAAGTTTAGTTTGTAACTGAGGACTAAGTGTATGTTTGGCCAGCAGATGTCAGCAGCAGCAAACTTCAACAAAACAGAATAAAACTTATAAAAGACAAAGTAAACATAAGCACTACGAGCTGATTAGTGGATTTGTAATAGTGAATTGAATCAGTCTTTGAACTGTTGTAAGGAGTGACATAACACACACACACAAATAGAGAGAGAGAGAGAGAGAGAGAGAGAGAGAGAGATAGAAGCATGGCACTGCATATCAAATGTCAGTAATAGTAGTAATAGTAATAGATTTGTAATAGTGAATTGAATCAGTCTTTGAACTGTTGTAAGGAGTGACATAACACACACACACAAAGAGAGAGAGAGAGAGAGAGAGAGAGAGAGAGAGAGAGAGAGAGAGAGAGAGAGAGAGAGAGAGAGAGAGAGAGAGAGAGAGAGAGAGAGAGAGAGAGAGAGAGAGAGAGAGAGAGAGAGAGAGGCAAGGCACTGCATATCAAATGTCAGTGTCGGCTGACTATCACCATGGCAACAAAACCAGTAGGTGCAAAAGCTGACTCGTCTGTAACCTGAAACCAAGATTAGCACACAGTCGCTTAAATCATTGATCTAGACTCAAAAGATTGTGACATACTGCAGCGTCTGTACTATATTCATGTACAAACACAAAGTACTCATATTTATATGAACTCATTTATTAAAAACAAAACACATGTTTTTGCTTAAAGATTATTAATGTATTTATATAATATTTCAGATATGAAAATCCATTTTTGTTGTCATAAAATGTTATTGAAATTTACTTTGCTTACACACACACACACACACACACACACACACACACACACACACACACACACACACACACACACACCTTGTGTATTGATTGTAGGAGACATAATTAAAAAAAGAAAAAAGGGTTAATTCCAAAAGTCTACATCCATAATAATAAAAGGAAACAAGTTAATTTACAACAACGTTACTGTTCATTCATAAGGATGAGGTGTGACGATAAATAGCAGTGTGAGCTCAGAAAGATTGATAAAAATGTCTCGTTCAGGACTCTTATGGGTGACTAATGGCTGGCTGATACCAGCAGTGTTTACAGGTGGGAGTCCACTGGTTACAGTATCTACCTGGGTGTGTTGCCTGGTAACAGGTGTTTATCCACCTTGCACATAGCACATGTAATGCCACATGATTGTGTGTATTTAATCCTTCATCTAAGCCTTATTTTAAATGACACCTGTGATGAAGCATGTTTTTGTGCTATTTGTCATTTGCCTTCTTTTTATGGTTCTCGCCACTGAGGTTGTGCTCTGCGAACAGACTTGGGTTTTCGGCCAGCGTGGCACGGACCTTCTTCTTCTCCTTGAAGCGTCCAGAGTGGGACACCTTGACGTGGCGGCCCTTGGTGGCAGATTTGTCCACAATCTTCTCCAGCCTGGCGTTGAACTGGCTGTCCATGTTGTCCGGAGGGGGGTTGTTGATCGAGTGCTCTTTGTTTACGGTGTTGCTGCCGTGGTCAGCTGGGATCTCATACAGGACCTTAGATTCGGATTTCTTCTTGCGAGAGAAGGTCAGCTTCCACCAGCTTGGATCAGCCATGGCAACGACAGAGACTGGACGACCGACCTGCAGGGCACAGAGACACAATGAGGACATCGTGGGGACATTACTTTATTGAGAATGATTAGTGGGCATACTTTAAAAGACACATTAGCTTAAGAAGCTTCCTCCTCTGCTCGCAACTTTGTTGTGCCTACACATTTCTGATAAATGTCTCCTTAAAAACATACTGGGACAACAAGAGCTATTTAAGGAATCAAGTTAACATCCTGAAGAGGCCTGAAGCTACAATTGTGGACACAAAGTGGATGTCCTCTGCAGAATTGGGTTTTTAATTATTTATTTTTTTATATACAAATCTCAATTTGAATGTTTAACAAAAAAATGCGTTTCAACATACAAGGAAGGAATTTCTCCAGCAGAATTATACAGAGGGCTTTGAGACAACGTTAATAAATAAATAAATAAACAAATCAATAAATAAATACCTAAATAAATGTTACTGGAAACAAAGTGGACAGCCAGAGAAACTGGAAAGGGAAGAAGGGCCTAGATTTACTTAATTTGTATGGATTTATGGATGTAGAATTTAGGCTTAAAAATAGTTTAAAAAATATTTGCTTTCATGTTTCTTCTTGTAAATCAATACACCAAATAAATAAATAAATACAAACATTTCCAGTAAATTGACCTTGTGCAATGATTTTTGTTGTACCAAACTACTATT
This sequence comes from Etheostoma cragini, assembly GCF_013103735.1. Classification (NCBI taxonomy): domain Eukaryota; kingdom Metazoa; phylum Chordata; class Actinopteri; order Perciformes; family Percidae; genus Etheostoma; species Etheostoma cragini. The sequence continues at coordinate 2,172,308 of NC_048427.1, read as the reverse complement.
TCCAGTGTCAATAACAACCTGTCAACCACTCTTAAATGCATGAATACAATTTGACAAGAAATGATAAAATAATCAGAAAGTTTTGGTCTTCTTGTGGTGACAAGTTAAAAGCTTTGGGGAATTTGGTCTTATGACCTCAGTATTTATAAAATCTAAGCTTTTGATCTGTTCCTGCACAGTTGTTTTGTCCTAGCATTGAGCAGCAGGAGCACGGTGGGAAGCTAAACTCAATTACTAGTAAAAGAACTACATTCAAAATGAATGATGATTGCTCATCAATAGTCATTTCAAACGGGCTTTCAATTCCAATGGCACAGAGCCACGGTGTCTCTGCTAAATCGCCTCGGGAAGGGACTTGTTTTGGTGGAACACGTGTACGTTCAAAAGTTGTTTTAGTCGTCAACAGAAAACTCAGATTGGACAGATAGTCTAGCTAGCTGTCTGGATTTACCCTGCAGAGACCTGAGGACCAGGTAACCATAGTCCTCAGATTTGACAGATAGTCTAGCTAGCTGTCTGGATTCACCCTGCAGAGACCTGAGGACCAGGTAACCACAAGTCCTCAGATTTGACAGATAGTCTAGCTAGCTGTCTGGATTTACCCTGCAGAGACCTGAGGACCAGGTAACCATAGTCCTCAGATTGGACAGATAGTCTAGCTAGCTGTCTGGATTCACCCTGCAGAGATCTGAGGACCAGGTAACCACAAGTCCTCAGATTGGACAGATAGTCTAGCTAGCTGTCTGGATTCACCCTGCAGAGACCTGAGGACCAGGTAACCATAGTCCTCAGATTGGACAGATAGTCAAGCTGGCTGTCTGGATTCCCCCTGCAGAGATCTGAGGACCAGGTAACCATAGTCCTCAGATTGGACAGATAGTCTAGCTAGCTGTCTGGATTTACTCTGCAGAGATCTGAGGACCAGGTAAACATGGTCCTCATAAATCAACAGCAGTTTAAAATGCCAACACAAAGGAAGCCCAATTGAGATATTAAAATATGGTGGAAGTGGAACGTCGAGGACATGTGATGACACACGTGTGAAGTAACAACAGACACTGGTTTACACTGCAGTATGAGGATGTTTTTAATGGGACGTTCCTCGCTCATTATTATTATTATTGATAAGTAAAGTAGGTTCATGTGTATCAGAGAGCAGACAGTCAGGGATGACTTCTTTTCATCATCTCACTCAGGTGGAGGAGGAGGTGGTGTAACCCACCTAATGGAGGTGTGGGGGGGGGGGAGACATCTGACACTCAGCTGATAAATTAATGATCATCTGAAGTGTATCTTCTGTCCTCACTCTGTGACCTGATATGAAGCGAGCGGTTGTCTTCAGGCCGAACCAGAGGCAGAAACATGTTAAACACCAGCAATAGAAGGAGACTCTAATGTTAGCCCCACAGAACAACTTCTGGCTTATCTCTTTATGTGATTTCAGAATGCAATATTTCAAATCAATCGGTGCATGTCGCCACGCAGATTATTATTATTACTCAGCTGTTGTGATTGTCAGACTCCTGGCAACCATATCGCTAAAATAACTTCCTCGTGAAATGAGTATTTTAACTTTTTTTAAGCTTTCAGGCCAATCTCATTGTCTTCACTGCTCTGAAGGTCTAGAGAAAGCTAGTAAGTGTAAACTTTGAGTGAAGATTATTCATCTATTTATAAGACGACTGTTTCCAATGATTGATCTTACAGGGCGTCCTGGTTGCCTAGAGCTAGAACGATTAGTCAATTTATTGATTAGTTGAGTGACAGAAAATAGATCTATGTTGATCTTCAATTAATCATTTAAATCATATTTTAAGCTAAAAATGCCCAGAGATGTGAGGAGATGCTGCTTTTCTTCGTCTTATGATGTACTCTATTACATTTTGGGGGTTTTGGATTGCTGTTTGGACATGTGATGAAGTCACTTTGGACTCTTGGACATCGCAAGGGCATTTTTCACATTTTTCTAATCTTTTATAGACCAAGTGATTCATTGAAGTCAATAATTGTTAGTTGCAGCTCTGGCACACACCCCATGTAACCACAACGTTTTAGTTTGATTATTTATTGTCGCTGCAGACATTTGCTGCATGTCATACTCGTCTCTCCTCCTTTGTTTTCCTGTGAAATGTCTTGCAAAAGGCTAAGAAAATGCCCAGAAATGTACATTGAAAGATAACATAAAAGTCACTCTTTACAATAAATGAATAACTACTAAAGCTTAGTAGTAGTTGAAATTAAAGGGATTTTATGTTTATAAAGTTTTGAATGACTTTGCTCCTCCATACAACAGAGATGTTTTTCCTTTTTCTGTTCCAGCCAGATCACTAAGGTCTAGGACCCTAGGACCCTAGGACCCTAGGACCCTAGGACCCTGGGTTTCTCATGTAGGTAAGTGGCTCCAGGCTCCAGATCCAGCCTGCTGGTTCTCAGCAATTAAAAATGGCTCCCAATTAAAATGTGTAAGTCATTGTTCTGATTGTGGACAGGTGCCCTGCTGTTGCTCAGTATTTTCCAGGGAAAAAAACATCTTATCACGTATTTGAGTGTCTTGGCCCCCGGGTGTTAGAATAGCAAGGTCTCTCTGTATTTTTAAAAGTAAAGTAAATGCCGATATTTTAATCTGGATTCTAATTTTTGAATTATATTAGTTTTTAAATTTTAAATCATTTTAACAATTTTTTTTATTTCTGGTGTTAAATTTTCTTCTGTTGTTTTTTCCCCCTTATTGTTGTAGACAAATTGCTACTTGTGTGCTGAGTTGAGGTTTTTTTTAAATCCTGTATCTCACAATTGTCAAATTCTTTATAAAAGTTAAGTTTAAACTGGGATAAACTTTAAACAAACTGCAAATGAAACAAGTAGTGTTTGGATAATAAATGTATCTTATAAACCAAATTTTAACAATCCACAAATGCTATGATGTCTCTTTTACGAGGGCGGACAGGAAGCAAAGCAGCACTCTAATCCTCCTTTGGTGTGGTCATTTTATCATGTAGCACCTATGCAAATACACCGTCCGTGCCCTTTACAGAAACACTCCTCTTGCTCTTATCTCAACCAAAGGGATGTTTGGCACCTGGCACGAACAAGCAAGGTTCAAAGCACACACACGGTAGGGAAACAATTGATCGCATGTTGAGATCAGCGAGTTTGAATAGTAACTCCGTGCATTTGATGTGCCACACCTGTAAGGTGGATGGATTTTCTCGGCAAATGAGGAGTGCTCACTAACAGATTTAACCAGATTTCTGAAGAATATTTGAGAGAAATAAACATTTTGTGTACATGGAAGTCTTAGATGTTTGAGTTCAGTTTGTGAAAAATGGGGGCAAAAACTAAAGTGTTGTAAAAGTTTGTTCAGTGTACTGTATGTCTTGGCCTTCTGTTGCTTTCTAGATAGATAGATAGATAGATAGATAGATAGATAGATAATTTATAAATTCCAAAGGAAATTAAGGAACAATTGTATTTACACTTACTGTAGACCGACACCCAGGTAACAGAAAGTGTTTCTGTAGCAACCATCTTGCCCATCACTTTACTGTAAGCTCAGTAAATTCCCCTTCTTTTCTAAACATCAGTAACATGGATGTGTTTGAGTGTTTAAGACAGGTTCCTCAATAACATAGGTTTACAGAGCATTTACATCGTGGTGTACGTAGCAGCACTTCCACACCATGTTGAGTATGAGAACATCTCTGTACAATATGCACCCATATTTTCTTTTCTTTCTTTTTTATCTCTGCCATGTTTGACTTAGATGTGACCTTTGCGACGGAAAGCCCTGTTGACATAAAGGAGGCCCTCCGTAGTTCTCTTTAATAAGTTACTGTGTTTTCTGTTATGTGTGGGTGAGCCGCTCAGCAAAGCCTCAGAGATCACAAAAGGAAGGGAACACTGTGACAACATTTGGAAATCACTAACCAGCTGCAAAGCCTTTTTAATAGCACAAAGTTTGAGCCTGAGAGGGAGAGAGAGAGAGAGAGAGAGAGAGAGAGAGAGAGAGAGAGAGACACTCCAAGGGCACTGAGGACTTTGCTGCTCATAATTGAACTGAAGGTTCATCAGATTCTCAGGTTTCCTTCCTTGTGCCAGCTTCCCTGTTAACCCATGACAGCAAATGAATGAGTAGATGAAGAAGCCCCACGGCGTTTTTAGCTTGGTCTTTAGAATAAATGCTAATTTTTCTTCGTGTGATTTGTTCTTTGCATATAGAAGGCACAGAAAGGCTGACCTTTTCTTTAAAACTTAACGTGGGCTCATAATGGGACATTATGTCAACAATCCTGATAAGGCTGCAACAATGTTCAAAACTTTATCGCTTACATGACTTTGCCTGTCGCAATTCTTTTATTTTGGAAGGTATATTCTCACGCAGTCACCAGCTCAAGCAACACACAAGCAACGACATATATATATATATATATAACATGTTATATTGTCTGTTAATATGAGTCAACCTTCTTTTTTGCTTCCTAATATTTCTTAACAGCAGACAGTGAACGCCTGTCTCCATTTAAAAGTTATCTTCAGTAACATGCCTGTTGCAGTTACTTGTTCAGTAAACCATGTCTGTTACAATTACCAGTAGCTCAGATAACATCTTAAAATGTCTTTTTCTGTCTGACAAATAGTCCAAATCCCAAACATTCACAATAATGAATAATGATAAAAAGCAGCTATTTGTTACATTTGAGAGCCTGAGGGCATTTACATGTAATCAACTGACTGTAGCGGCTTGTTGGGCTGTGAAAACACCGGGAACAACAATGAAAATAAGTCTTAAGACCTTACCGTCCTATCCTAACAAAGATAAGGGATGCATTAGAAAGTTGTCACCAAACCAACCCAATTCTTTAACGTTTTACTGGATTCACACTATTCAGAGGCCAATCTGTTGTTGAGCGTATGAAACCAACAAGAACAGTATTTTAGAGACATAAAATAAAATGTGCTTTTCTTACCTTCTTGATGACGAGCTGACTGAAGGAGATTCTCTCAGATGTGAAACTGTCCCGCCATGCTTACAAATTCTTCACCTCCGCTCGCTTTTATTTTCTTCTTCTCCTCCTCAGGTGATCATGCACAGGTGCAGCATCTCTCCTCCTCTGCCTCTCTCTCTCTCTGCCTCTCTCCCTCCAACTCTCTCTCTCTCTCTCACCTCTGCACTCTAGCACACACCCTCCACACACACCCTCCACACACACAAACACACACACACTAACCTAAAGCCTGCACCAGCTAAGTGCATGACTGAGTCAAGTTGGCAACCATATGAGGTCTCTCTTCAGACCAGGCCAGTCCACAACAACATTACTGACATCAGGGGTAACGTGAACTTGAGGTGAGCAGCTCTCCAAAGTGAAAGTAAATTCCCTTTACCAGTCTCACCTTAAAACCCAGGCTTGTCTTAATGTGGAATTTGGACACAAAATAGAGTTTGAGTTTCTTATCCCTATTTTTAATCTCTAAATACTTTAAGCTGAAGGAACAAAAAGGGACAAAGAGATGTCGGCTATAATAGATCTGAATGAGGTGGGTGTCCATGATGTTTTGCATGGGTTGCGAAAAATCAAAGACAGTGACGCGCACTTTGCAAGTTGGGTTCACATTCAAATGACCCGAAATTAGGTCACTTGAGAGGCTTTGCAGTGGCGGTACACACAGGGATTCACAGTGCTGATACTGCTTTAGCCACAGTCATTTTTAGAAGTTCACAAAGTTCCTTTGTTTTTTTTTTTTTAATGAAAGCACATTAGAGATGTGTCTGTGGTCTGTGTCAAGAATGGGATTAATGACAGAATGAGAAATCAATCAGTGACAAGACAAGATCTCTGGCGGGCCAATTATTAATGAAATCCCAAGAACTTTATTTTTGGGGGATTTTTTGATTTCTAGTGGAGAGCAAGAGTTTACAAAGACACCAAATGTGTCAGGTTGAATTTTGTGGAAATGTCTGTAAAATATTGCACAACATGTGTGCCATTTAATGGGAAAATGCAGCCATGAGATAATGTACTCTTAAACAGTGCAGACAAAGATATTTTGATCAACTGTTAAGCTACTTCCTGGGGGGAAGGGCAAACACTATATTTTAGGAGTTTAAGATGACAGGAAAGTTGACTGTACACACAGAGAAGTACATCTACTCTCGAGTACTCGAGTATTTCTATTTCATGCAACTTTATGCTCTTACTCCACTGCATTTATTTTACTATAAATACACTGACATTTCAGAGTTAGCTTGATAATAACAAAACATGAATAACAAATGAATTATGATGTAGGCCATTATTACAAGCTAGCCAGCTGTATACACAGTAATTAAAACTATCTTCATCTTTAGCAGATGCAACATTAGCGTGATAAACTCAATAACTGCTCATTTCAGATTAAGATAATTCACAATAAAGTTATCCATCTATGCTGACCAAAATTACAAATGCAACACTTTTGCCTTCATTTTTCATGAGCTGAACTCAAAGATCTAAGACTTGTTCTATGTACACAAAAGGCTTATTTCTTTCAAACATTGTTCACAAATCTGTCTAAATCTGTGTTAGTGAGCACTTCTCCTTTGTCGAGATAATCCATCCACCTCCTCACAGGTGGGGCATATCAAGATGCTGATTAGAAGCTGGCCACAATTAAAGTAAACACACATACATATGTTTACAACAATGAAAATAAGTCTTAAGACTTATAGTATTTTGTATTATATATATATGAAGTAGCCCAGTTTAAATTTTTGAGTACATTCTCATGACAATACTGAATGCACGACTTTTACCTTTACAGGCCTTTTAATATTGTTGTACTAGTACTTTTACTTGAGTGAAGGATCTGAGTACTTCTTCCACTACATCATGGAAGTATTTAGAAAACAAAATTATCTCGCTTTGCCTTTAAAAAAAACTTACCCTTCTCATTATTTTCTTATTTAACGGAAGACACTGCCCTCTACCGACGGACTGTACCTCTGCACCAAACCGTGATCTGAACCATCCACCAATCAGCTGCAGCCATCAGCATAGTGAACTGTCATTGGTCAGTCCTAATGGTGGTTCTAGCGTCACCTCTTTCTATTGGCTCCGCTTCTAGTAACGTGTCATAAACAGTGAAGTCCGGATGGTGACAATAATCCTGGATACAATCATATTAAATAAACATATAATGAGGCCCTAACATCTTGGAAGTGCTTTTGTTTTGAAGAGGTGAACAAACAATGGAGGTGAGCTCAAATAAAGTCTTCTTAATCGCTTTTTAATTAGCAGCTTGCTAACGTTAGCTAGTTGTCACACAGTCAAAGTCCAGCTAATACACATTTTCCAAAAGCAAAGAAAAAGATTTTTACTCTTAGTTTAGTCTTTTTGTTTTCTGTGTAGCAGTTTGAAGTTAACCTTACATGAAGGCATATTTTTTTTCTCCCTGTGCAATGTACTGCTCCAAAAATAAGTAAATGAATAATGTTTTGAATGTTTTCTCACTTCAACAGAATATTCAAAACCTTCCCATCGACATACAGACCAGCAAGCTGTTGGGTAAGACACAGAAAGAAAATGTGTTGCTGTTAATCGATATACAGTGGAAGAAATATTAAGATCTTAGCTGAAATAATGTAAATTTAGGTATTTTTTCCCCCCATCAGCTGTTGAAGCCAAATGCACAGAGATGAATGATGTGACCTCCTGTTGTGTCCACAGACTGGCTGCTGGATCGACGACACTGCAACCTGAAATGGCAGAGTGCAGTGAAAGATATCCGAGAGAAGATCAACGCTGCCATCCAGGACATGCCCGAGAACGAGGAGATCAAGAAGCTTCTCTCCGGCTCCTGTAGGTCCATCATAGCCTCAGATTGGTTCTCTCATCTATCATCCTCACACACTGCATAAAGTACAGAGCTGAGCAGCCATTTGTCCGATACACAGGAGGTTGTTTAACAACACTTAACACAGTTGGGAAGGTATTTCCAGAAGAAAGAGGCACAAATTGGGATTTATGTAAAGTTGTTTGTTAGTAAATTGTGGTCAACACATAGAGATATCTGTCCTCCTTCTCCTACAGTATGTAAGAATACAAACTGGCAAACTGTGTTCTGTTTTCATCGATAGACATTCACTACTTCCACTGCTTGAGGATAGTGGAGATACTGAAGGGAACTGAGGCGTCCTCCAAGAACATCTTTGGCAGATATTCATCTCAGAGAATGAAGGTGAGTGGATTCGATCAAGCTGCTATTGTTTGTCTCATTTTGGAATTACTTCCACAAACAAAGTGGATTTCTCTGTGTCCTGTTCCTCTGCTCTAAAACTATCCTAACATTTAGATTTGAATTGTATTTTCTGTTTTTGTGATCACAGGACTGGCAAGAGATTGTGTCCCTATATGAGGCAGATAATGTCTATTTGGGTAAGTATAACATCTCTATGTACGGCATAACCACAACGCTGGGAATACCATCACTACTAACACTCGTCTAGGAGCTTCCAGGGCTTTGCCGCATGTGCACACACACAAATCTGCAGAGACAAGCATTAGGTTGCCAGGCCGAAGGTGATAAATCGGTCTACCTGTCAGCCCATTGTCCCCGGCACTGCTTTGATACCGGTCACTCAGAAGCCCTTCACTGGTTAGCATCGAAGCTCCATTGACAGTTTATTTGTAGATATTAAAGATGCGGACAATAACTTGAACATAACTTAATGGGGGGGGAAAGGGGATCTTGCTCATCTGTCACGGCACTCAAGCATTCCTGTCCTACTTCCACTCCGAAACCTACGCAGCTGCTCTCAATCTCAATAACTCCGGCCCTAAACAATTGGCTTCATGACTAGGTGAGCCCCATCTGCCCAGTCTGACAGCCATGCACAACAGGAAATAGGAAGCTGTGTGCTGTGAAAATTATCATAGCATGACAACACCTGTGTACACCATTAGACTTAGAGAGAGAGAGGTAGGAAGGCCATTTAATGGTAGCACTGATTGTGGTTCTATTAGCTGTTGCCATTCTGTTGGAAACCAGAAAGTTATTGGTAACCACAGTAGTTTTTGTTGCAGCTGTTCAAATTATTTCTGTCATTATTACAGAATACAGGGAAACAACCAAATCTAGAAACCAAATAATTGCATGTATAGAAGTCTTTAATACAAAAATAAAGCCAACCTGTGTGTCCCAGCGGAGGTGGCCAGCTTGCTGAGTCGCAATGTCAGCTACGAAGGCCCGGCTCTGAGGAAGCAGCTGGCCAAAGCCCAGCAACTGCAGCAGGAGCTGAGCAGGCGGGAAGTTGAGTGCCAGAGCTCAGCCGCAGACCTCAAGGAACGCTACTATGCGGCCTGCAAACAGTACGGCATCACAGTAAGTACAGGACGTTGAAACACAAAAACATACTGCTCTCTGTGAAGACATTCATCGTCCTGGTGTTTGACCGTTTTTTTCCTCTGACAGGGAGAAAATGTGGCTCGAGAGCTTCAGGCTCTGGTCAAAGACTTACCAGCGGTTCTTGAGGAAGTCGGGAAAGACGCAGCGAAGTTAGAGGAGCACATCCAACTTTATACTGCTTTCACAAACTTTGTATGCGAGTGGTGAGTACATCATCAAAATAAAGTCCTGCATACCTTACCTTATGTTATTTAATTTAATTAATGTGCACTGTTCCTGTCATATAAATTAACATTGTTGTAAATGCACCAGAACTAGCCAAAAGGCTATATTTCATCCGTTTGACACATCTTAAAATTGTCTACCTAAAAAAACAATAAGAAGATTACAGTGAACAATGCAAATATAAAAAGCAGTAAAACAGATAAAACTCTTCAAATAAGAAATAACATAAGTAATAAATCTGTCATATAAGCACAGATCCCTGACATCACAGTCTAACACAACTCTTCAGAGTAACCCTTCGTCCTTCGTAACTATAGAAAAAACATGGAATTTGCTCACTTTTTGTCACGTGAGCTCCCATGCCGTTATCTGTAGGTCCAAACCAGTCCTGCCCATGCTGACATTCGCCCAGACGAGAGGAAACACAACTTTTTACGAGTGGAGAACGGGAAAAGCCCCCACAGTTATTGAGAGGCCGGTTGTGGAGGAAGCACCTACTGACACTGTCACGGAGGATATGGTCTGTTTACTGTCTCTATAAGAGCATTAATCAGGGTCATGTCAGACAAACTTCCCATCACTTTAGGAAATGTTGTTTTCTTAATTGTAAGTCTGAAATAATTGTAAGCTCTGTTCTACCGTGAGAGAGTCAACAAATACCAGAATAGGTCAAATAAATATATTCATGTTTCCATTCTCAACAGAACTTCCTCACCACTGACGTCTGTGTCCCTGTTTTGTCTTTTAAAACACTGTTTTAGATTGACTGGGGGGACTTTGGCAACAGTGCAGACGCTCCGGGTGTTAACTCTGGCATCACAGTGGAGGATGGAATAGACTGGGGCATCAGCCTGGAGCCGAGCTCTGAGGTAACACACATCAGCTCCTCTACACTTTATTTTATATACACAGTTTGTGTTCATCCTATATTATGTAACTATTAATGTGAAGATGTTAAAATCAATTAAGAACTATCTCTATAGACAGAAATATATTAATACATACTGTGTGATGTCCAACCAGGTTTGAAGATAATTTGTAACTTGTAAGTTGTTAAAGTTATAAAAAATTGAAATAGCTAAAACATATTAGGACAAATTGTAAAATAGCTCAAAGTAATGGATATAATTGACTAATGATGTAATGTGAAAATTGTTTGTCTTAGTTAAATCTTTTAATGTCCATACAAATATTTGCATGTGTCTGCCTTAAAATATGCTTAAAATATAAAAGCAGTTGAAAGTGAAAGGAAGTTGTTGATTTTTGCCGAGTATATTAATAACAGTGTTAAGCATTGTGACATCACTTCAAATCATTTCAAGTGAACACACGTGGAGCATGGAGGTGATAAAGGCCCATCAGACGGGAAAGGTTGGGAACTTCTGCTCTAATATACCAACTTCTGTCTGCCTCCTCTAACAGGACACTGGTGCTGCTGGTATCGACTGGGGGGACAGTGAAGACGCTCCCATTGAAATTGATATTGTGGACGCGGGGACAGACTGTAACTACTTCTTTTTTATGGTTGCACAACTTCTTTTCATCCTCAACTGTTGAAATTTCTGTTTTGCTAATGACATGCGTGTCGTCCTGCAGGTCCCGAGGGTGTGGCAAGAGGAGAGGATGCTTTAAGTATACTGGAGAACTCTCAGTCACGCGCCCAGTTCATTGATGAGCTCACAGAGGTAAAGACTAGCGTCAAATTAACTTGATCTAATCTTTGTGTGTACAAGGTACGTTAATGCGCAGCAGCAAATGGCAAATCAAGTTAGACTAGCTGGAGAAAATGGAGCATTTAGCTGCTAAAGAGGTGGATATTTCCTTCGGGTTGGCCAAAACAGAGCAGAAAGGAGAGCGAGTATCAAACTATTAATCACGTGGCCAGAAATATGACTCCAAATGAATAACGTTTCTGTGTGTCTGCTGGAAATGTAAAGAAGCAACTGTTATTCACATATTAAATATGTCAGTATTGTTTTTACAGTTCGTTTCTACTGCCCCCAAGTGGTCTTAAAAAACAGTTCATGCCAACTTCCGTAACCTTTTTATGAAAGCAACTAAACATGTTTACATGTGCAAATTCAAAACCAGTAACTGCAAACAACAAGGACTGTTTGTGTTCATCACAAATACAGTATTAGAAATAAGTCAAAGTATGTGTTAACGTGCTGGGAGTAGCAGGTACGTTGAGAGCCACAGAAAAGTCTTCAATTGTGGGATACTGTTATTGGATAGTATTTGGATTAGATCGTCTATCAAATTTACCCCAAATATGGTAAATACTGGTGTTTTTACAGCTGGAGGTGTTCCTTACCCAGCGCATAAGTGAGATGGGAGAGGAGGCAGATGTGGTAGCTATGAGCCAGTTCCAGATGGCCCCTTCTGTCATCCAAGGCCAAACCCGGGAACATGTCCGGGAGATGCTGTCAGTGGTGCAGGACCTCCTGGTCCGCCTCACCTCTCTGCGTATGCAGCACCTGTTCATGATCCAGGCCTCGCCCCGGTATGCTCCCACAACTGATCCTTGTGTCCGTTTCAATCAGGGTAAATCGTCCTTTTCTAATTATTGTTTTTGTATCAAATGTTTAGGTATGTTGAACGCGTGTCAGAGGTGCTGAGGCAGAAGCTGAAGCAGGCAGACATTCTGCTACTGAAAGGAGCCACAATGGTTGAGAAGAGGCAGGAAGCCCTGGAGGAGCAGTCCAGACTGGAGCCTCGTGTTGACCTGCTGGCAGGATGCACCCGGGAACTCCAGAAAGTGGTATTGGATTACTATCCCAAGTTATTTATATGTTCACAGGGTTGGCAGTTCCCCTGCTGACTAGAAGAGAAGGTTGTGTATGATTGCTATCGACTCTCACAGTAAACAATTGTAATAAGATTATTATATCCATGTTAATATATACTGAGAAGTAAAATTAGAGATTACGCCTGCCACACACTGGAAGACTATGACAAGACTTTCCATCCATCCATCCATCTTCGACCGCTTATCCGGTATCGGGTCGCGGGGGCAGCAGCTCCAGCAGGGGACCCC
>NC_048427.1:2146362-2159562 GCF_013103735.1 Etheostoma cragini | reverse complement strand
TCTCCGACCAACCTCACGCTCCATTGTCCCCTCACTCGCGAACAAGACCCCAAGGTACTTAAACTCCTTCACTTGGGGACAAGACTTTGAAAAGATTAAAGTCTGACACCGTCTCCCATCTAAAGACGGTCTGTCCTGATGTCACTGAGTTACAGCCACAGACTGTAAGATATTCTTCTGACTTAATATGCACGATAATATCAAACATGTTTGATTTTTGTCGGAACGTCTCAGACTGAGTTGTATGACAACCTAACACAATTAAGACGACAGAACCGCGCCCCAACTCTAGCAAGAGTTTCGTGATTTAATTCCGATATAGGTAATTCGTCTGCGAAAGGTCGTGTAGCGTGAGGTCGGCCTTAATTGAAAGGAAAATGTATTGTTTGTAATTAAGGGGCTGTAATAAATAAATGTTACACCTTGAAATATTGCATTAATAATGGGTTATTGACAGTAATTCTGTTTTTGTTTTTGTTTTTTGTTTTTCTTTTTGCAGATTGAAGCCGACATTTCAAAGCGATACAACAAAAGGCCCGTCAACCTAATGGGGGTTAATATATAGCGAACATCAACATCGGATATTTACTCTAAATACTTTGTCAAGACCTACTTGGAGAAATAAAAGTGGTATTTAATATTAAGTCTTGTGTTTTCTGTACATTTACTGGATTCATATGACATTTTTAAAGACATTTGCTTCTATATTGTTGTTTGCCTATTGATAAATACCAGTTTTTGATTCATTGGGATATGTAGAATATATAGCACATAAAGTAAAGTACCCATTATTGTATATAAAGTAAGACATACATTATCAATACATTTTAGAACCTAATGAATAATATGCACACTTTTCTAATTGATCATTAATATGGGAAAGCTTTAGAAAACCTGCAACAAGAGGAAATAAACTAAAAGTAGTGAAGTGCCAATAACTTCACACAATTCAATAAATATTGTCTTCTAACTTGATTTGAAAATAATCCTCCTGTTTTATCCAGATTACTACCATAGAATCATAAAACATTTGTAAAATTGTGTGATGTACTTTTCTTTTGTTTGAAATAATAAAATATCTTAAAAGTGTTGGTCAGTGGTGAAAAGTACAACTTTATACTTCTACTCCATATATTTCAGAGGGAAAATGTAACCTTTCACTCCACAACACTAATTTGACAGCTTTAGTTGCTTTGCAGATTTAAATCATTGATACAAAATGTTAATTGAGTACTTCTTATGTATATTTTGAAGCCAATACTAATATAAGGCATTCATTTCTTAAAATAATTGCATTTCATAATAAAAAATGTCACTACTCAAAATATGTAAATATATTTTTAAACTACTAAATTTACCAAATAAAACTATTAAATTGACAACTTCTCACAGTTTAAAATATAAATTTAACACGTTTGTTTGAAATCCATCCATAAACATTTAGTAAAATTGCGTGGTACATTACTTAATGTATTTGGAATATAGGTATTCCACTTAATATATTAATTATTATTAATAAAACGTGATTATATGAGATAATTCTGTGTAATATTGTCAGTAGGGGAATTTCTAAAGGCTGATGAAAGCTTGCTACTAGAATGTTCTACGCATGCGCTGTGTGGAAGCGTGTTTTGGTGGGCGCTTGCTCGGCTAGCCGGGCCAGCTAGCAATTTTGCAAGTCATGGTGGGCCATTCAATAAGAAAAAGCTGGACAATGCTACATCAGGCAACACTGGGGAACTTTTAATGGAACGGGACTTGATTACTTAGGAAGTAGTGGACATTTGTGCATGAAGACACACTTTCCAAATCTAAATGCGTAAGTATTACATGAATTAAATGACGTTAATAATGCGTAATACACGGATTGTAGTGATTTATAACATGAGCTAACGTTAGCAGATACATAGATAAATACGTAGCATTTATATGTGGAATACTGGATACACACGTGTGTCTTGTTTAATGCATAAGTCACTTTTAAAAGTAGTTAAACGCTTAGGGTAGTTAGCAGCAAACTAGCTTTGAAGGCTAGCACAGTGAGTAGCTTCGAGTTCCAATAGTAGTTTAGCTTTTTCTTTAAGTCCCACCCATGCGCTATTCCCATTGGTCGGGAGATTCTGGAGTCATGTGTCGTTACGGCGATTGAGGCCCGCGAATGGCTGTACAATCTGTCAGTTATCTTTTTACCACTTGTTGCTAGGGAGATTGTTTGATGCTAGCCACGGCGGAAGTACAGGTACCTGTCACTTTTTAGGGTAAACAGAGATGCGAGCTAACTTGCTAATGGCGACACGGCATACCATCGCTACATTACGTGTCAAGGTTGTTATAAATGTGTACTAGCAGTAGCCGGGTCTTAAAACACAAGGTAGCTAACCGCTAACGCCATAAGGACGAAGATAGGCGCAGCTGGGCGAGAGGAGGGAGGGACCCTGCCCGCTGTCTAACGCTGTCGTTTGCGCGTGTGCTAGCCAGCCCTGCGAGCCTTCTCGACTCTCCCATTCACCTTCAGCAGCACCCACAAGAAGTAGTTGTCCTGTCAAGGGTGGGGTGATGTCTGAAGCTCTGTGTTCACCATCTGTGGTCTGTTGAATTTACAAGAACGAGAAAGGCATTGCGCGATACGAGCCGACATCACTTCTCTAGTCTTGGGAGGATGGAGTGGTTGCAGTGGGCTAGCAAGTCCTGATTTTTTTGTGTCATTAACGTGTTTAATGCAAATGTAGGTAGGTAAGAATTGTGTGTCTTAACGCTGAAAGCAGTGTTGTTCTAATGTTGTACTACTGTAGTTTGAAGTGGAGCAATAAAATGTAATTTCTCACTGTTGTCAGGAATGGAAAGAGGAGAACCTGATGAAGAAAAAAGCTTTGAGCACAAACTGGACTCTCTCAGAGTGGAAACCCCATCTTGGATCTTATATGCCTTTTAAACATACAGAATCCTGTTGAAGACCCTTTCCCCTCACCATCTTTAACCACTTTTTTATGTTCATGTATCTATCTCCGTCTTCTAGTACAAGTACAGAAGTTATTGATCCAAGCTAGTTGGCCCCGTTTTTGTTTTTATTTTTTAATTCCACCTTTTGTTCCTTTGTAAAGAAATGCTTTACCTGAAAAAATACTTCACAGAGGGCCTGATTCAGTTCACCATCCTTCTGAGTCTCATTGGGGTGCGGGTGGACGTTGACACCTATCTAAACAACCAGCTGCCCCCACTGAGAGAGATCATCCTGGGCCCTAGCTCAGCCTACACCCAGACACAATTTCACAACCTGCGCAACACGCTGGACGGCAATGGCATCCATCCAAAAAGTGTGGACCTCGACCAGTTTTTCACCACTCGGCGGCTGCTGAACCAGGTGCGCCAGCTGGATCGCATCTTTGTGCCCAGTACCGAGCTCAACACCTGGCTAGTGCATCGTGACTCAGAGACTGTGGTGTCCACCAGCAGCCAGTCCAGCCCCAGCATCACCCTGGACAATGGGGGCGGCCTAGAGGACGCTAACAACCTCGACGCTACCCCGGCCATGAGGGGAGGAAGTGGAACACCTGAATCCACGTACAACCTGAACGAAGCGGACAGCAGCCTGGGAGCTGTGGCCCCAGAGGGTAACCAGGAGCCGAGCAGCAGGGATGGCAATGACGACCTCACCAAAGAGGTACTGCAGCTCGTTTCTTCCTTCTCTGCCGACACCTGGGGAGCGCGTGTCAAAAGGAGGGGCGAACACCCCCTTTTCACACTTGCACGTTGACACCACATTCACCTGCTGTTTCCCAAATACATCGGACAAGCAGGATTTTATAATGTATTTACATTGAAATAAATGCAGCAGTTGAGAAATTACATGTGAGCTTGAATGTACATTGTTTTGATTGGCCTAATTTAGTGGTAAACTAATCTTCCCAGTAGCAGCATAAGCCAGAGATGTTCACAGAACGTTATATATTCAAAAAATAATTAATGGTCGATTTTGTCTACTTTAAATACCTTTACAACAACTTAATCAGTCAATCCTAACTACAGTAAGAGCTAGTATCGGTTTCACAAATATTTAGGGGTGTTGCATTAAACACACCGTGGTACATTGTATTCAAAAGAAATTAAAACATATATACACTGAGTTTAAAATGGGTCTACCAATATCCTTCATGGTCTGGAGGCCTGGTCTTTAATCAGTGTCAGATATTTTTAGTCAAACCAGTGGAGTCCCATTCATTACAGCTGTGTTTCTTGTCACAGTTAATGTGGGTGAAACATTTACATCCACAGCAAACTGTCATCTAACTTAATTTACTCCTAAACAACACTTTAGAAGGAAAAAAAAAAGTTATTTTTTAGCATGTACATTTGAACAACCTCTCTTTGTATGATAGTTTATTTTTGTTAGTGGTTCATTTTTCTGTTGAACTTGTCTTGGTTGTTCTTTGAGAAAACCTGCACGTCATGGCGATGTTGATGCAGCGGTCACACAAAGTCATAGTTGGACTGTAATGAACTAAGACGTCTTTCTAATCACATGAGACCCACCATGTCAAAGTGTTTCTGTCATGGTTGCACCATCTGACTGCATTTCAGTTGCATGATCTGCCAAAATTGTCCACGCTTATAGAATAAGCCAAACTGATTGTATAAAAGATTTACAAGCCCTAGTTTATTATCGTAAATAATTCAATGATAAATTGCCCAGATAAGTCCTTTTTTTTATCTCCATACAGTATGAGTTCAATACATTGAATACGTGCACAATACCTTGTCATTAAAGCAACTTCTCTCTGCACAGGGCCATTTTTCAATGGTTGCTATATGTTTTTCCAGGACATTGACTTGATTGACATCTTATGGAGACAGGACATCGACCTCGGTGCAGGAAGAGAAGTGTTCAACTACAGCAACCGTCAAAAGGAAAGTGAGGAGCAGAAGCCCCACCCACAAGAGAACAAAGACGGGAATGAGGAACAAGAGAGGTGGAGGAATGGAGTAAACTTACAAGGTGCTCAGCCAGTAGATGGGGAGACTGGAGAGAGTATTCCAGAGCAGGTTTGTCGACTGAATGGATCTCGATATCCTAGTGTTTCATCCAGTGGGAGCTGGTACATTTAACTGTCCTATAATTCATAAAAAGAAAACAATAGAAGCAGCACGGAGGTGATATAGGATCATTTTGTCTGCTCAGAATGAGTTTTTATTCACCTGGAGACATTTCCAGTTAGTCTCTTTTCACCATTTGCCTGAAACATGGTGGGTTGAAATATTGTGTACAGATTTGTGAAATTGCTTAATTTAAATATACGAGTTTGATACAATTGTTGTCTCACACCAGTCAATGACTTAAGTCTCAGACAGTGGAGGGAGAGATCAAGCAAATTGAGCTGCTCCTTGTATGAAGTTGAAATGCTAAATTTTCCAGTGGTTCAGTGGCCATTCAGAATCACCGTGAATGTAATCTTTATATTATGCGAGATGTGTCTTAGCCTTCAATCAAGACACAAAATGGCAGAAAGAACAGTTGGATTCAGTAAGAATGATGGATGCATTTGCATATAACCTCTCTGCATTTAACGGTTTTGTACAGTTTGTTTGGGTTGCTGTGAAAACAGCACGTGGTTTGTTTGTGGTGGGTAGCCATCCTAACATTGTCTGTTATTCACTATTAATGATGTACGAGGTCCAGTTGCACTCCAGACTAATAATGCTCATAATCAGTTATTTCTTTGTGACACGAAAGAAGATAAATGCACATCTTTTTCTTTTAGTGGTCCGGACCAAAATGACCTGAACTACAGGTGAATAATAACCAATAATAAATACTTTTGACTGTATTTTTATCTCTTGTTGTTACCCAGCTCCCAGGTCTCGGCTCACAGACTTCACTCTCTCTACAAGAATGCTTGAGGCTGCTGGAGGCCACTTTCCCTTTTGGAGAAGAATCTGAGGTAAAAAAACAAAAACAAACGTGTGATTTCACATGTAAGCTGAAGCCCTGTTCACACAGACATGGTTGTTTTGAAGAACAGTGACATTTCCTTTCAGTTGTATCCTTCGATTACACGCAGACAGAAGATTTGCCTCTGAAAACAAGTCTTTCTAAAAAGTCCAGGCACAGTGGAGATTTTGGAACTGAGACAAATGGAGGTTTAGGCAGCCGAGGAAGTAAGGAAGAGAACAGAGAGGAAGTGATTTGTTGCTGTTGCTGCTTTCGGGATTCTGATTGGCTAATGTGGGTCTAAGCTTCTCGTTACACTGCCACTTACAGGTCTGGCATGCTCTTGACGGCAAATATACACGGTACCGGTAACTGAACACTTTTCTGGAAACTGACAGCTGTGCACAGTTATTTTTGTCCAAAAACAGCCGGCCACGTGTAAACGTAGTCTTAAAGTATTGTTTTTTTTCATTGGTGTGGAAACAACTACAGTGTTGTCACACTGTTTGGTTTTCTTCTTAGTTTCCGGCATCGGTTGTCACACCGGAAATAGTTTCCAATGAAGGAGTTGCATCTACTTCTCAGAGCCTTCCTCTGGCACCACAGCTGCCCCCAGCAGAGCCCCAGTTAGACCTGGAGCAGCAGTGGCAAGACATCATGGCCATCATGGAGCTACAAGTAGGTCTACTTTTTAAAATATATATCACCTTTTAACTGTGTACCGAGATACCAGATTTGTTTATCTTGACACCATTAATATAAAATTGTTCAACCAATGAAAATGATTACAAATTTGGGAGTGGGGGGGGATTCTTCTGAAAAAAAAGGGACTGACTCAAAAGTATATTTGAAAGTATGAAAACAAATTGCCTCTTTATTTTGAAGTGTGAAATAATTTATCAGAAAAATACAGACTTTGTCTCATAATTACATAGCACATAGAATATGCTTTGAAATGTGTATATTTAACAAAATCTCTCTGTTCAAAAGGCAATGGAAGTGAATATCACTTCGCCCCACAGCAACTCCAGCAGTGACATCGAGTCAAGTGGGTCAACGGAGTCAAACACTGGGGGAAACTTTGGACTCCCTACTCACTCAACACCGGTGAACCAGGATGTCAGCCTTCACCAGGCCTCCCTCCCCAGCTGCAGCCAAGACTTCCCCCAGATTTTCAATCCCCAGTTGAACTCTACTAGCAACACCCCAAGAACCCCAATGCCCAGACTCGCTTCCAGCAACTCCAGCAACATCAACTCCACGTTTGGCGCCACTAACCTTACCGGGATCTTTCTCCCACCACACATCAACAGTTCTAGTACCAACATTACGTCTACGCCGATCCTGCCCGATCCATTCAGCAACCTGCTGGAAGAGTCCATGTTAGATGAGATCAGCTTGCTGGACCTCGCCATG
The DNA here is from genome assembly GCF_013103735.1 of Etheostoma cragini. NCBI lineage: Eukaryota > Metazoa > Chordata > Actinopteri > Perciformes > Percidae > Etheostoma > Etheostoma cragini. The sequence goes on along the minus strand of NC_048427.1, from coordinate 2,152,220 downwards.
GAGGAGGGCTTCAGCCAGGCCCAAGCTTCGCAGTTGGAGGATGAGCTTGACTCCGATTCTGGTCTTTCCCTGGACTCCAGCCACAGCCCAGCCTCCCCGAGCAGCTCCGAGACATCCTGCTCTTCGGCAGCGTCTTCGTCGTCAACGTCTGCCACCTTCTCCGAGGAGGGAGCCGTCGGGTACAGCACCGACTCAGAGGTCGCTACTGTGGAGACAGAGGAAGGTGCCGTCGGTGGTTATCAGCCTGGGTATAGTAAGCTCTGCCGCATGAGCTACCAGGACCCCTCCCAGTTCCACAGCCTCCCTCAGCTCGACGGCATCAGCCACAATCATACTTACAACCTGCCGCTTGCCTCTGCGTTCACTGAGCATCCAGAGCTCCCCCTTTCAATTGGGAAGAAGACTGTCCGCGACAAACACAACAAGTTTCAGCCTCCTCAGGACTTGCTCGACAAGCACTCAAGCCGTGATGAACGCCGAGCCCGGGCAATGAAAATCCCCTTCTCCAACGAGAAGATCATCAACCTGCCCGTGGAAGAGTTCAACGAGCTTCTAGCCAAGCACCACCTGAGCGAAGGCCAGCTGGCCCTCATCCGCGACATCCGCAGGCGTGGCAAGAACAAGATGGCGGCCCAGAACTGCCGCAAGCGCAAGCTGGACACCATCATAAACCTGGAGCAAGGCGTCCAGGACCTGAGGCGCGACAAGTCCCGCCTACTGAAGGAGAAGATGGAGTTCATTCGTTCCATCCGGCAGATGAAGCAGAAGATGCAAAGTCTGTACCAAGAGGTGTTCACTCAGCTACGGGACGAGGAGGGCCGGCCCTACCCCCCCAGCGAGTACTCGCTCCAGTACAGCGCTGACGGCAGCGTGCTGATCATGCCCCGCGGCGTCACAACTGCTGAGCAGAACCGTAAGCCCGAGAAAAAACAAAAAGATAAAAAGAAGTGAGGGGTGGGCGAACTGCTGTTTATTCTATAACTTTGCTAAATCAATAAGAAAGATTTCTGCAGATGCAAGAGAGATGTCCTTTTTTCCTTTAAGAAGATTCTGGTGAGTAGAAAACGATATTGTTGACTACTCTTCCTGCGTTAGTTTCTCCCTTTTCATTCTGTTCCTACAATTTTTTTTCACGGAAACAACTTTGACGAAGAAGTAGCCCTTCGTTTGAGTACTGATATTTCGTTATTTAGACGGGGGAAACGATAAGCAAGGAGACGAGGGATGTTAAAGGACATTAAATGAGCTACTAGAAGAAAAATTAGCTGCTCTTGATTTGCACCAAACCACTTGAGGATGGAGAAGATGTGTAGGGTGTGACAAGGGACGGGTATGGAGAAAAGTGGAAGTAAAAGAACACTGTCAACAAGAGTGGTTGGAATACCTATGCATCGAAGGTTTTAAAAAAGGACAGATAACATCCCTTCCTGGAGACTTTTAGTGATTTTTTTGTCACTGAGGCTTTTAAGTTGCAAATCTTCAGGCACAGAACAGCATCTATGGTTGTGAGAGTTTAGATACCAAAGGCTAAAGGAAAGTCCATCATTTTAGGATGCAATTAACACCCATACTAACCAAAGGCTGCATGGTTTACATCACTTGATCTGAACACTTACATGCTCAAACACTGCACTCCAATTCTGTCAGTTTGTGTATCGCAAATTCCAGTTTTTGAGTCAGTTTGTTGGCGGCATCTCAAGTTCAGAAGGCCCTGAAGAGATTGGGTTTGTATGTGTGGAAGGAGGATGTTGAGATAAGAATAGAGTCAGAAGCTGAGTGTTCCTGGGCTGGCCACTGCTAAAAGAGGCCTGGAGTTGAAGTCCTGCAAGAGGAGCACATGGATGTTTCAGGGAGGAGATGCACTGCATTGCAAAATGTATCAACTTCCTTATAAATTATACATAGCACTGTAATTTGTCTTTAAAAAGGCTTGGCTATATGCATTCTGCCGTGTGTCGCTATTCCTTCGCTGCTGGTTTAAATACAGGAGTTGCGTTTAGGAGAGCTCTTATTAACTGTTCATAATCTGTAGTATAAGCAAGGTTATAGGTCTAGCTACATCAGCTTTATGTAAGTCTACACTCTTTTGGTTGATTTTAAAACGTCACGCAGAGCCTGTAATCATAAGAGGAATTGAAGATACTGCAACGGGCCCAGAGCTCCACGAGTACTGTTTGATTTCCATTAACTCCAGGCTGTCACAGATAAGAGTGATGGGTCACTTTTTTTTTGGTTTCTTTTGGACGCCTTGTTTAAAGCACCAACGTGAAACAGGCTCAGTCGTCGCTGTGGTTTAGCGATATCCCTTTCCATTAACTTATTTGCCAACTTTACCCAACTGAAAGCCACTTGAGGCAATGTGTAACTGCTGTTAAGCTGAGGTCTCGGCTTAAATATTGAGTCTGAGTGTTTAATTTGTTTGTGTTAAAGTGAGCCAAAGTGTTACATGACATAAAAGTTATTTGAATGTGTGAAATGACAGTGTGTGTTGTGGCCACTTTGATTTGCCTTTATTTCACTCTTATCTCTCACTTTAAATGTTTTGAGAACTAAAGGAAATCGTCCTCAAAGAAGTGCTATTACTTGTTTGAATGAAGTTCTGTCGGTACGTGTAAAATCGCCCTCTTTTAAAAAGAAAAAATAGGTAATTGTTGCAGCTGAGATAGCGCTTAGGCTAGAGTATTTACAAGAGGCTGAACAGAATGCAACATTAAGATGATGTCCAAAAAAACATGTTGAAAGCAGATTTGTCCTCATTAAATGTGATCTTCAGGCATGAAACTGGTTAACATTCACTTCAGTGTAACACCAACAATTTAGTACTGCTACTACTTAGTGCACTTTTTTTTGTCTGTCTTGTTATGTAAATATTTTTATGTTTGTTGTCATGATTGTCTGTCAAATGTCTCCATAACGGCCTCACCCTCTGCTTTCAGTTTGGATGTAGTTTCCTCTGTTTTGAGGTATTTGCCGGCAATCAAGAATTGTTTTTATTGATTAATAAAGTGTTTTTATTTTCACCAGTGACTCTTGTGTTCTGGTTGTCATGAATTGTACATTGTTATACTACTGTACGCTAGGGGCTCCAAAAAGCACGTTTCTCAATTTATCTAGATAGATTTTGATGGTCTCCAGGTTTTAAATTCCACAAAATTAAACTCAGAAAACCCGCTTCTCGAAAGGAGCCTCATGACTTCAAACCGCCAAACCTCGGGGACGATTAGTCGATCGATCAAGGACTCAAATCGACAAAATTAATCACCAAGTATTTGATAATCAATGGTTTCTCAAGTAAGAAAAAAAGCCCAAACACTCTATGCTATTGTGATGGTCATTTTCTTCTCATGTTTTACAAATCAAGCGATTCATTAATGGAAAAAAAAAGAATTGTAATTGTTTGTTGCAGCCCTAATCTTATTAAAAGTGACACCAGTTGAAACGGCAGAGTAACAAAAAAGTGGTTTATTCTCCAAAAACGCACAAGCAAGAGACGTGAATGAAAAACACTACAAAGAGCACCAAGGACCAATTAACCACTGAAGAGGGTTTGTAACCGGACACTAAACAAGTCTGAAGGAAACGGGTAACATGGACACAGTTTTGTAAAAATCAAAAATTAAAATTAAAAAGGCATGAATGAAATAAACCCACCTGACTGATACAATCTCATAGCAAGACGACCGAGCACTGGACCAGATGTGTGAAATGATCCTGAAGCGGCCGAGTCGACACTGAAAATTAACACTGCTTTTTTTTTAAATTTCAGTTGGGTTTTGTCAAGCAAACCTGAAGCATATTTACAGTTTGACTATCCAGATAAAAGAATCAAATGAGTGATACTGTACCATAAGACGAATGAGTCCAATGGTGGTCTCTGTCCCCCCCCCCCCCCCCCCCCCCCCCCCCCCCCCCCCCCCCGATTGCCCCAAAATACCTCTGGAAAGTACTGTACATGTACAATGAAGTTGAAAACTACAGTTTCTTTCTTTCTTTCCCCCTACCCCTTCGCCCTGTGTTAGTTTTTCTCATCTTTTTTCTCGTCTTCAGTGGGATACGAGTGCCAAGTAAGTCTCTCCTCATAGAAAGAGATGACCACCTGCGGACACTTCACGTTGGCCTCCTTCGCCGGCACCAGGTCGGCTTCATCAGAGTTTTTCCTGCAAACACAGAGACAAATTCAACTGACTGTCGTTTGGGATTCACACACAGGTGACTTCAGTTATTCTGGCTGATTAGACCCAAGTTGAACTTATGAGGACACATTCTTTCTACCAATAAGAATGAGGAAGCTGTCACCTGTCCCACTCTAACAGGTGCAACACCACTAACAGGGGACTCGGGATCAAGTCTATCCACACCCACAGAGTCCTGGTAGGAGGTCCAATCAGCCACATGAACTGAAAACACCTGTTCAGGGCAGTTAAGGTGCTGTACGAACCATTTCATGAGGAACATGAGCTCGCCTGTGGAGTCTGTGGCCCCAATAATCCTTTCTGGATCCAGCCCTCGAGCAAAGCCCCTTAGCTTCTCTGTCTGAGGATCAAACAACAGAACACAACTTTAATCAACCCCAAAACTAAATTTCAGCATAAATACCGGCTAATTTTAGTATTTCTAAGTTCCTATCTGAATTGGAAAAACAAATTCAGATGAATTGAAGGTCACAATAACATGGGGGTTGGGGAAACTGCTGTAAAAACATAAAAAGGTTTGGCTAAAACTGAATTGAGTCAATTAACATGGCTGCATGCATGTGGAGCCAATGTTGGAGATTTCATTTATATGTGTGTTGTTTTTTTCCTCCATTTACATATCTGCAGGGCAGAAACCAACAATTACCTGTGTTATTCTATTAATACAATGTCTGATAAATAGTTGACATCTTCAAATGTCTTGCTTGTCTGACCAACCAAAATCCAAAACATATTATCATGTGTGACAGAAAAAAGCATCAAATCCCCACATTTAAAAAGCTGGAACCAGCTTGGCGATGACACACAGCCTCTGAACACCCACACGGGTGTTTTCAGTTGTTCTGGTTCATTAGACCTCTGCTGTGGTGGGCTGCAGCTTTTGATGGTCAAAAATCTTTCCTACCAATAAGAATGATAAAGACTCATGAAGGTGTCAATCATTCGGTCTAAACACACCCACCCAAACCTGGGACGAGGTCTTATCAGCCAGCTGGACTGAAAACACCTGCGTTGGTGTTCAGGGCCTTTAAATTATCGAAACATTTAATCCTTTCCAGTTCTACATATTTGTAAAAAACTTCAAGGTTTTTGACACATTGTCTTCTGTCGACACTATGAAAGAATAATAGCGTCATATCTTTATTACAATGCACTGTGAGTGGTCTGCAGACCAAGCTGACTCTGTACAAGCCTGCAGACCACGTCCACACTTGATGAATTGCGGATCTGGACTAACCGAGGCGCTCGCTGACTTCCTGGGAACGAGTCTGCCAGCGCGGTGAAGTCCAACCGTTGCTGGTATAGCAGGCGTGGGACTACACAGAAGGTACCCTGCACGTTGGGGGGGGGGTGGGGGGGGGAATCACCAGAGGCCCCCCAATATTATCACCATACTTATTTTACAATACCATATTATTGCAATTTTAAACACGTTGTGATATTCCGCAATATATTGCAACTTCAGTTTCATCTCAAAAGTTCTTAATTCTTAATTTCTTTATTTCTTTTTCTGTTTATCTCCCTTAAAATGTATTTAATAAATTTAATTAAATTTAACTAAAATTAAAAGTAGCCAAAATAAAATTATCATGTGCGATTCATATAATAAAATAATGTGTATTGATTCAGTATTGCCACGAAAAACATTGCGATTGTTGTATCGAT
>NC_048427.1:2141727-2146337 GCF_013103735.1 Etheostoma cragini | reverse complement strand
CCCCCCCCCCCCCCCCCCTCTCTAAGAGGAAGCATGGAGTTGGTTGATTGAGACCAAAGCAAGACGCTGTTACCATGGACACCTGAAGCCCCGTAGCGTTAGAAAACCAGCACCCTGCTTTATCAGGAGCCTGAGATGCGGTTTTCCTTGATGAAAAGTTCCTTACCTTGATGTGGTTTCAGGTTTGCCTAAACTACGATAAACACCTGCCGCCTGCAACTCTCCATCTAACCAACTCCCTGTGGCAGGTTGGGTGTCACCGTTCTGTCGTCACCCCCGAAACTTTACCGTGATCTCACGCTCTGAGGATCAAAACACTTTTTATTTGTTCTTCCATAAGCAGCAGACGACGGGCTGGCAACACCAGAGCAAAGCAAAGAAAACAGCTCATCGTGCCAGTTGCAAGTTTTTTATTAGACATATTACATTTTAGACATTTTACACATATATTACTGAAGGGACAATGTAATCTTATTCACAGTGGTGTCAAATATAAGACCACCTTGTCTTGTTTGTGTTAACAGACACAGAGTGACTCACGTGTAAAACATACGTGCCTGTTAGTGGTCAGCTGGCTGTCGGCTGTAGTCTTTGTGGTGTGTTCAATTGCAACTTTTACCAGAAGATTTGACATGACATCTGTCGTTGCTACTTCTTTGAGGTTGGCTTGATGTTTCAGGGCCCTAATACAACGGATCGTGCAACTATGCATAATAGCCCCGGTACCATTTATGATAGATAGATCACTTATGGCTTTAAACAAGAACAAAGAATTGGCACTTACATCGTCTTTTTTCTTCTTTGTTTTACTCTCGTCTCCTTCTGCGTCTCCGGCCGCCTTCCTCTTACCCTCGTGTGCTGATTTCTGGGACTGCAGGAACTCTGCGATCAAATCTGGACAGTCCAGGTTGTCTTCTGGCTCCCACGTGTTGTCCTCCCTGCAGACACAAGTACACAAAGTACAGTAAGAGTACTGTATAAATGGGATAATGACAGGAAAAGAAAGTAGACGATGCAATATGTTTATTAGGGATGGGACAAAGTATCGAGAATTGGTTAAAAATCTATATAAATGTGTAAAGATTTCAACTGGTTGAGATATAAAATGAATCATGATGCAACGTCGTAGGGCGTAAACTACGTTAGATTTCACTAGTTTCACTTCAGAAGTCACTACGTCTTCTTAGTTTATTTATTTGAAGATATGTTTTGTTTTTTAGTTATTTTGATGTAGGATTTGTTTTAAAAATATAATTGTAAATGTTTTTAATTTCCATTGTTTTAGTTAACATAAAATACAATTTCAGCTGCACTTTAATAAGAAGACACATCTGTTGTTTTGCACAGATTACAGAAATAAAGGAATATTTTCCAGTCGTTTGTCTGCAGCTTATTCTGTTGAAAACAATCGTGAGAAAATCGTATCGCCGACTTAAAACCGGGAATCGGATCGCGATTTACTCCCACCAAAAACACTCACTCAGAGAAGCCTTTCCACTTGAGAAGATAATCTACTCTCCCTTTCACCACCCGCCGATTCAGGACCTTTTCCACCACGTATTCTTCCTCTTCCTCCTCTTCCTCTTCCACATCATCTGGCTTCTTGTCCTGCTTCTCGACTGCAGTCATTTTGCTCTCTGATGGGTTAGAAAACAGGAGTAGAAAGCAGATAGTTACTGATCCTAAAGAATCGCCCTTTAACAGCTGCTGAGGCTTGAAAACTCTCAAAGCCTGCAGGTGTTCAAATTAAGAGTTCAAGATGTCCGCCTTTGTTTGGGACACGTTCAAATGGGTAACATACATTTAGAGTGCCACTTTGTTTGGGACACGTTCAAATGGATAACATACATTTAGAGTGACACTTTGTCAACATAAATGACTTAAATCATTCAGACTCCTGACACACTTTACCGCACGAAAAACAAAGTGATACAGAGACATTTATGTTGGAAAATAATGATGTATTAAACCTTCTGTAACAGCAGGAACATCGCTAGGGGGTTCTGTGGTCAGGCTCATACTCATCAGGTAGACCTGGGGAACAGCAGGTTACTGGTCAACATCAAGATTGTTGCGTAATGGAGGCGATCATTGTGATAGAGAGGAGAAAACAACAATGGAGAATGGGATGTATTGAGAAGATACAAGAGTAACAATGTGAGGCAATGTAGATTACCAGCAATCAATTTATCGTCGTTTTAAAAAAAAATACTGTTTAAATATGTGTAAAAACCCACAGCTAGACGTAAAGAGAGACCAATAGCTTTGATTTATGAAAAAATAAATTAAAATTACAAAATATGGAGGTTCAAGTTTTCTGCCCGACAGCTACGGTGTGTTTCATTTTGTGATATTTCTTAAAACCAATTGTTTATGTTTTGTTTTTTTGCTCCCAGTTATTGATTTAAATTTAAAAGAAGGCTCCCTAATCTGCATTGCCTAAAGTTACCTGTTACCTCATGACATGGTGCAAACTCATTGTATCTCTAAGCAGTGGTGGAGCAAGTATTCAGATCCTTTTCTTAAGTAAAAGTACTAATCAGGAAAAGTCAGGAAAATATAGCTAAAGGTTTACTGTGACTGTATCTCTATATACATTGTATGTATATTCTGTATATTGTACTGTATATTAAATGTATAGTGTATCATTAGATTATTAAATACTTTACTAAATGCATTTAGCTACATGCCACCACAGGGTCTGAGGTGGTAGTGTTGCAAGTGTATAAACTATGCCCTGCCCCAGTGTATTACTGATCACCTTTAACGAGTAACTACAGAGGACCTGGTTGCTTTCGTAACACGGGGGTAAACAGCGGAGCAGCGCGTGCACGGCCGCGGCAGCAGCATCAACACCTGGCGGCTGGGTTAGCAGCCTGTACCGCTGCTGTAGAAACACGGAGCCCATGATTGACCGAACCATGCGTAACCTACTTTAAATTAGCACGGTAGTGGGTTAATACACACACAGTGTATTGGAGAGGGGGCTGTTGCTATTGTAGAAAGTGTAACGGTTACAGAAGAAAAACAGCGCACGACAAAGCCTCGGAGGAACCGACAGTTTGGAGTCTCCTCCATATTGCTTTCGCGTTATTAGTGATGTCTGTCCATCATAACGGTTATTAAAGCATAAAAAGAAGCGTGTCTCCTAATTGGACAGAGCAAGACACATTAACGGCATGGTAACGGTTGCCGTGGACAATTTAACGTTCCCGAAACCACACGTTTGGAGGGAAGATAAAAAATAAACTTACCGATGACTTAACGCTACAATTAAAGAAAACACGTAAACTTCCACCTGAACCGACGCTAAAACAAACCGACAGTCTTTGTCTCCTAAGTATTGTGAGCTAACGTCGCTGTTTGTCTTGACTTGTTGTTGAAATACCGAGCCGATAGCTCGACTACCGTCGTGTAGCGTTTCCGCCCCTTCGTCTGGGAAGAAAAACTACACCGCTGGTTGGAGCGCGAGGACCACGCAGACTCAAAGATTCCAAAGCGAATGGATTTGCTCATCACGGTAACCGTGGTAACCAGAGGGTGCGTGTGACGTGTCTCTGACGTAACGTCCCTCACTGGGGTGTACAGGACATACTTAGCATGTCGAAATTTTGAGTTAATATTTGATCATTTCTATTTAATAGCTCATTAATTTGCCTTATGATTCACAATTTTAATTTATTAGTTTATCATTTTGACTTAAATCATGCTGTTGTTCTACATGTTCTTCTTCTTCCGCACCACTCGTTTTGCACATTAACTCCTTCCACATTTTTCAACATAGAAACTACATTCACACATCAAACCGTTCAGCTCGATCCAGCATCGAGTGTTTCCATTCATTATATTATTCATAATATTCATAACATTCATAATTTCCAAAACGATAGCGGGCATTTTGGCCCCATTAAAGCGGATGGACTGAATATTCAAAGTTGAAACATTTTCATACATTTTCAACTATAGCAGCTCAATACATTCACCGAGAAACTCCATCCAGGTGAAGAGGAGAAAAAAGCCTCTTTGGGCAGCTACTGTCCTCACGTTTCTTACGCAACACACGCCATTGTTGCACAGGATGTTTAGCCGGGTGTTATATATCTCACAGTAGGCTATTAAACAGCGTTTCTCTTAGAACTCGCAGAGGAGTCGCCATGGCAACCGTCAGCTGCCGTTGGTCATGTGATCCCCGCCATGTTGACCTGTTGCTGCGAAGGTAGCGTGTCTCTGTGAGAGAGCCGCTGCTGGTGCTGAGGTCTGCGGGCAGCTACCCGAGCTCGGTCAGTCCTTCAGGACATCATCGCAGCTTACAAATAACACCTGTCCTTCTTTTTCCTCCCCTCTTCCTCTCTCCTTTCTCTACTCCTCTCCTCCGTCCCTTTTCTTCTCCTCTTCCTCGCTTCCCGTGTCTGCCTGCCTGTCTGTTGGTGTGTGTGTGTGTGTGTGTTTGTTGGTGTGTGTGTGTGTGTGTCTGCCTGTCTGTTGGTGTGTGTGTGTCTGCCTGTCTATTGGTGTGTGTCTGTTGGTGTGTGTGTGTGTGTTTGTTGGTGTGTGTGTGTGTGTATCTGTCTGCCTGTCTGTTGGTGTGTGTGTGTGTGTGTGTCTGCCTG
>NC_048427.1:2138480-2141627 GCF_013103735.1 Etheostoma cragini | reverse complement strand
GTGGGTCTTCCATTCTATTGGCGTGTGTGTGTGTCTGCCTGTCTGTTGGTGTGTGTGTGTGTGTGTGTCTGCCATTCTATTGGTGTGTGGGTCTTCCATTCTATTGGTGTGTGTGTGTGTCTGCCTGTTGGTGTGTGTGTGTATCTGTCTGTTGGTGTGTGTGTGTGTGTGAGAGAGAGACTTCCCTCCTTTCCTCGTTTCTTCCTCTCCTAATCATCTCCTTCTCTCTTTTCTCTTCCTCTGCTATCTAATGGTCAGTTATTCTTGTATAATTATGGTTAATCTTTCATTAACAGAGTTTTAAACAACTTTTCCATTCATACCTGTTGAAACTATTCAACACAGCTGATTGAGAGTCCCTTGCTTAAACTTTACTATGAATATTAGATAAATCAACATATTGCACATCTTTCAAACATGATTGGTGTAATTCAACTGTTCAATGACATTCATACTAATTAAACCCTTTCAACATACAGCATTCACACCGCAATTCCTTCAGAAATTGAAATCCCTAATTTTTAATTAATATCTTGTCATTTCGACTTAGTCATCATTTTGTCATAGCTTACCTTTGCATTTATCTTTTCTCTTTAAATTACACTTACTGTAAACCTTCAGGAGAGTATCAGCCACCTATTACACTATATATGTGCGTGTGCGTGTGTGTGTGCGTGTCTGTGTGTGAGCAAAACGCCAACCAATATATGTGAACAAACGCCGTTTATTTTCTATTTTATGTTTTTGTGTGGCGCGAATTCTGTTGAATTCCTAGGATATAATACATGTTTGGTTAAATAAAATAAAATAAAAGCAAATTTTCCGTCCCACACCCTGACCATGTATATTTTAAGAGAAAGCCATTACGCAGCACACTTACCGGAAGCCAATAAATATCCTAGTATGGCGAATTCATGGCCCTTCCTACTCTCCTTCTGATTGGATAGCACTGGCTGTCAACAGTGGTTGGATTGGTTGGGTTTTGGCAAGAGGAAAGGGATTGGTTAGGGTTGGAGAAAGAATGTAAAGGTAAGCCAATCAGAGGTCGAGTAAGACAGAGGGCGGGGCTTGCCTTCGTTATCCAGTTGGAACAAAATCAACTCGCTTACCGTAGGCACGTCGCGATGTGACGTCGCAACGGCGCGTGTGACTTGCGAAATGGAGAAAGGAGCAGTTCTTACAAAACAAGCCTCATTATCGGAGCATTTTGGGCTTAAATAAAACCAAAACATCAACTAGCAACAACACATCGACACCTTCGGACTGGAAACTACAACAGCAGCCGACATAAACCTCATGAAAGTGAGTAGTTTGTCGACGGGATTAGCAGTTAGCTTGTCTTTCTGACAGCTAGGTTGTTTAGAAGTGTTATCATTCAACTCTACATCTGTCTCCATAGATATAGAGCAACATATATATCTAATATCTCTCATTCTGTTGTGTTACTTTGAGTTTCTTTACACGGTTTTAAGAGACTCGATAGCTAACATCTCCCACACGCTGTTAAAGTCTGTTTCTGAGGGTTATCTTTGAGTTTATTTTTATTTTTAAATAGATTCAGGACATGCAACACTAAACCAGATAACACCCATCATAGCTAGAATACTTTGTTTTGATGGAGAAACAGCTGTTTCAGTGGCTGATAAGTTAGAGAAACCTGGTAGTAATTAGTTTCTCTGTTATTGTTGATTTTCCGAAATTAATGCAGATTCTATACATCCTTCAGTTGTAGGTTAGGACATGAAATTTGAGGTTTTGCCGTTTTTCCCTCCCCTAATTTGCATATGCCAAACGTTTTTTTATCTTTTCATGTCAATGCCATATTATACATAGGCCTTTATATTTTTGGGAGGGGCAATTTTGAGACATCACTTTGGATATTTCTTTCTATTTTCTGACATTTTATAGTAACCAGCTAATCAATTTAATGATTAGTTGCAGGCAGCAAGTAACTGGCATTAGGAGTGTAACGACACATCAACCTGGATCGATATCAATCCGATCCTCAACGATCCGATGTTATCAACACAAAGTGAAAATAGTGATACATATCGTAATCTTTGAGGTGTGCTATTTTTGTAAATATTCTCATTTTATATATTTTATATTAAAAAGAGTAGTTTGTTTTTAATTTAAAATGTCTGGAAGAGTTTAGCAAGGAAATTGTCAAATCATGTTATAGTTGCTCATATTTTGTAAATATGAATGCAAGTGATTGTTTAAAATGGGCTTATAATAATATATAATAATGGGCCCGCTGAAACTCATCGTGGCAGACTTTGTGATATCATTACATCGTATCATTGTCCTAAGAATCCATATATCATATAGAGATATAACTGGTGGTTTACACCCCTAAGTGTCATGTGTCAGACTGATTAATGGTTACGTGCATCTCCAGGCTCATGATGGCAGAGTCAGACTGACATTGGTTTAAAGAGATCTGGGTTCTCGTTGCACACCATCGGGCTAATAAGCTGCTACTGGAGATGATTACAAAGCAGGAAAGAGACTCACCAAACTACTGTAAGTCTGTTTGAGGGTAGTCTGCTTTAAACCTGTGTGAGTCTGAATCTAAACCCGGCCCCTAATGGTGAAGCGCCCGAGAGAGTGACTCAGTGGATTCTTGCTGACAGACTTGTTTTTTGGAGGATGAGTCATCAGCTCATGACAACACTAAAGAAAACATTCAGTTTGAAGTTCTTATCCTGTCTATTGAATTTCAACTCATTGATTTCTCCTCTCTCTCTGCAGTGAAGCACTCGGTAGGATGATCAGCAATCAAGAAGAAGATGTAAGTAGCTTCTTCTTCTACATTAAATTGCAATAATGATGTTTAATGTGGGTAATCTTGTTGGTGAAATCTAAAAGTGCCCTTTTTAAACTTCTGCCCAAATGTCAAGAGAACAATGCCCCCATTGATGCATTTAAAACATTTGAGGAAGTTGATCTATTTGAAGAGGTGTGTCATGCAGACACAGCATGTTACCGTAGATCCTGATCTGTTGGTTTAACAGCGATGTAGCAACACACACGAGCACCACGGTTTATATTTAAAGGGACACTGTGCAGTTTGGGCAGTTTCGCTGTTTTCTTGCTTTTGCTGGCAGGTTTCTCCCCCCCCCACACACACACAGGTTTCTCTAT
>NC_048427.1:2118483-2138380 GCF_013103735.1 Etheostoma cragini | reverse complement strand
CCCCCCCCCTGCTGTTTCCTCTTTCTCTGTTGCCACGACGATGCTTTCCGAGCTTTCTTCTTCTTTCTTCTTCTTTCTCTGCCGTCTCCACCTTGTTCTTCCAGCCGGTTCTTGCGTGTGCGACGCCGTGAGAGACCTGATCCCACGCCCCTCGCCGGCCCCCATGTGCCAGGCTGGCTCACAGACGCTAAGGGGAAGCGGGACGACCGCCAGTCAACTCGGGAAAAAAAGTCACATGACATTAAAAACAGCTGTTTAACAACAGCGGCTTTGTTTCTGTCCTCCAGGAGTTTGTCGCGGTCCGGGTCCAAGATCCCCGCACGCAGAACGAAGGCTCCTGGAATTCTTATGTGGATTATAAAATATTCCTACATGTGAGTATTAACACCTAAATTACAATATATCTTCTAGTGGGAGCTGAAGTGATCAGTCAGGTCATCATTTAGTCCATTTTCAACCAGGAATGTCAAACATTTTATGGCTTTAGCTTTCTTCTCATGTGAAGTTTACTGCTTTCTTTGCTTTATTCGTGCATATTTTTGAAATAATAATAATAACATAATAATTCAGCAGGGTAATCAAAAACAGACAAACGTTGGCTTCTGATGATGTAGAATATTATCATTAAATGGATCAAAGACATGTTTAGAAATGAGTCACTATGAGACGCCTTTTGTGGTTGAAAAGTTTCACACAAATAAATAAGCCTCACCCTAAAACATGACAAAGACTTTCTCACCAGATAGAATTACTGGTATTTATTTCATCTTGTGAAGGGCTCATGGCTTTCTTAAAAAAAATAAGTGTCCTTCAAAAACAATCCCCAAAAAATCTTCAAAGAAGGCTTACGTTTTTAACTTTAAAGACCATGATCCCCGATGCGATTAGCCCTTCTCAAGATGGAATAAGCACAAAACACCTGAAGTATTCAGCGAGCACTTTAAGGGGTTAACGTGAGATTACTTTATATTTCCACTTTGTATTTCCATCGTAAGTTTGGTCTTAAATTTCATATAGAATTGTTATTAGTAAGTCTTAAATTTAACTTGTTAAAACCTGTAGCCACCCTGCTGTATGTGATCACCACAAAGACCCAGCAGCGCTTCTACTTTTGTTTATTACTTGAATTACTGGTAGTTTTATACCAGTGGACACGTTTTTTTACTCTAATCCTCAAAATTGCAGTTTTCCGTTAAGCCTGTCTCTCACTTCTAAATACATCTGAAGGGTGTAAGAGGATTCACAAGCCTGAAGCTTCAGATAATAAAACTACAAGCTTTTGAGCTAGCTCCGGTCTTGGGAAGCCGCTGAGTTTGCAGCAGCGTAGATGCCGTAGGTTGTGTTTGGACAGGCGTCGAGGTGGTTGTCATGGCAGCGGCCTGTGCTCGGGAATGCTGTGTCGGCAGCAAGTCTTCATCCATGACGATGTTTTGTGTGGGTGTTGACTCATGAGATTGACTAAGATCATTTGACCTCACATGCTCTTATTTTTGTGTGTGTGTGTGTGTGTGTGTGTGTGTGTGTGTGTGTGTGTGTGTGTGTGTGTGTGTGTGTGTGTGTGTGTGTGTGTGTGTGTGTGTGTGTGTGTGTGTGTGTGTGTGTGTGTGTGTGTGTGTGTGTGTGTGTGTGTGTGTGTGTGTGTGTGTGTGTGTGTGTGTGTGTGTGTGTGTCCTAAATGTACACACTAGAATTTTAACCCTTGTGTTTTCTTCGGGTCAAATTTGACCAGTTTACAAAAACTTTTATATATCTGAAAAGAACGTTGAAAAAATTGACAAATGTTGAAAAAAAACTACAAAAAAGCAGAAAAAAACGCGGAAAAAGTGACAAAAAAACATCAAAAACATTGGAAAAAGCGACAAAGAAATTGTTTAAAAATTTAATAAAACAATTTAAAAAACATAAAAAAAAGAGAGAATAATAGGAATAAAATTGACAAAAACTTTAAGTGTAGAAAACGGACAACCTAATCTAATCAAGCTGAGTGATTTGAAAGACTGTAACCAACAATTATGATTATCAATCATCCTTCTGATTAATGTATCAAACTGATGCATTGCTTTGCTAAAACATGCCTGGTATAACCAGAGCCCGGGGACACATCAACCAACAGTCTAAAACCCCAAAAAGATTCAGTTTACCGTCATATACAACAAAGACAAGCTCTGAATACTCCTATTTGAGAAGCTGGAACCAGAGAATAGCTGTTTGTTTGCTTATTATCATCTATTGGAAGTAGACACACAACTGGAACAAATCTGACGTGTGATGTTTGAGTTCTTCCCGAAACTGAGCTGCAGTTGTGTCATTCCAGTGACATTAAAACAAATTGTATCACATTTTCCCATCGTCAACAAATCCCAGGAAAAGAGCAAAACCAAGCACGGAGCCCTCTGAAGATGTACCTTTCTAAAAACAGGTCACAAATATCTTTAGTTTAAAAAATAAAGGCTCAGTAATTTCCTTTTCTTGTATTATCAAATATTACAAATACAGAAAGAAATAGTGCGTTTGGGACTATTTTTCATGGAGGATTAATCTACATTTGGTGCTCTAGTGAGTCTTTGTGGCAGCAGGACGGTGTGTGTGTGCGCGTGCGTGTGCGTGCGTGCAATTGAGTCAAAATAAACTATAAACTAGAGTGTGATGAAGGAATATGTCACCCAGAGCAACAGTGTGGCTCTTTGATCTGTGTTTTTTTAACAACAATGGAGCTCTATGGCCCAGAGAACAAGATATATCCGGCTGTGATGCACACACGATACATTCACTGTTGGTGTTTCTGTTTTAATTTGGGATCTGTTAAAAATAAGAAAATATGAAATATTGCCAGACTTTCCCTTTAAAGTGATGTTACGTTGCCTCATTCTTTGTATAATAATCTAGTATTGTTGACAGTAATCCATATTATTTTCATTCCCAGACCAACAGCAAAGCCTTCACGGCCAAGACGTCGTGCGTGCGTCGGCGTTACAGCGAGTTCGTCTGGCTCAGGAAGAAGCTCCAGAAGAACGCTGGCTTGGTGTAAGTTGTTGTGAGGAGTGAGAGAAGATAGTCCGGTTCTATTCTTTAAAGTTTTCTTTCTCATGGCATTGTGATAAAATAAACATTAACACAGACTTGATTGCATGTCACCACCCTTTGTTAAAATTCACCTGCATGGCCCTTCTGTATGTTATTGATATTTACATGGTTGCTGGTTTCCATCCTTCTAGGCCAGTCCCTGAACTTCCAGGAAAGTCCTTCTTCTCCTTCAGCAATGAGGATTTCCTGGAGAGAAGAAGGAAAGGACTTCAGGCCTTTTTGGACAAGTAAGTTATTCTTATTCTTAAAAAGAAATAAAAGCATTTGATCTGCAGCCGCCTTAATGACAAAGAGCTTTTGTCCCGGCAGTGTGGTGAGCATGACGGTCTGTCTGTCAGACAGCCAGCTCCACCTCTTCCTGCAGACCCAGCTGCCAGTAGGTCACATCCAGGACTGCGTGCAGGGCCACACGCCCTACTCTGTGACGGACGCCATCCTCACCTACGCCTCGTCCAATCGGGGCTTTGCTCAGGCTCAAGAGGACGATTCCATCAAGGAGCCAAGTTTGACTGTTTCTTACGAGTCCATGGAGAGGTATGACTGATTGAAACTATTGATTTAGGCCAAATGGGGTGCAAATCATGTCACCTTTGCATGATGCCTTCTGTGTATTTAAGGTGATTTATGCTTTATCTGTCATATTGAAAGCACTCAAACAAGCATAAACGTATGCACAACAGCACCGATGGATGGTTAAACTTATTATTGTACCGTAATTAGAGAAAGACATCTTGTCAAAAAACCCAGACGTCAGGAAAATGTCTCTTTTTTTGGGGCATTTTAATTCCACCGGACAGAGGAAGACATAGAAGGGTAGAGAGAAAGAGAATGACATGCAGCAAAGGGCCTCAGGTCGGAGTCAAACCTGCGGCTGTTCCGTCAAGGAGTTAACGTTTGTTTACGTGTGCCTGCTCTACCAACTGAGCTGTGAACAAGTGGAAATGGTAGTCTGGCACTGTCCAAAGGAAACTAAGTGACAATCTTGTCATCTAACTCTTGGCAAAAACGTGAATACGCATATTTCCCAAAATTTCTATTTCTACAAGCGTATTTTTTTAATTTCTAACTTTTTTCTATGCAAGTTCCTGTTTTGTTGTAAATGCGAGTTAAGGTAAATGTTTTCTCTTTCACTCTCTACAGCCCAGCTCCTCATCAACCTAAAGAGATCTTCAGCCCTGAGCTTTTGTCCTGTGATGACTCGGACCCTCTTGAAGGTTTACTGGAGGTCTGTGATAAGCTCACAGTTGAGTTACCCAACAAGAAGAAATCCTCAGTAAGGGTCCGTCAGAAAAACAATCATCTAGAGGCCGTTGTTGAGGACCCTAGCCCGACAGAGGTGACATTTTTTGTGGGTGAAAGCCAAGATGTTGCTGAGAGTCTCGGCCCTGCAGAACAGACTCCGCAGAGATGCTGTCAGATACAAACACCAGTGGAGGTGCACTCGCCCATGGGGACCGACTTTGAGGAGAACAGGATGGACAGCTTGTTCGAGGGGTGTTCAGTAAGAGAGGAGAGCGTTACGACATTAGATACAGAAGAAAAAACTGTTCCTCTTCCAGACACAGAGAAAAAGGCTGATCAGTGGGAAGGTTCGGCGGAGCCAAAGATGGAAAAGGTTTTAGAAAAGCTTGTAATCTCTGAAGTTAGTGCTATCGACGTGTTTGAGACCACTGGGGTTCATGGTGAAGATGTCAGCCGCCCAGAGGGGTTTAAGAATTTAGACGAACACAAAGAGCCAGACAACAACAAAAGTGATGAATCGGAGAGCGAAGAGGAGACGCCACTTCAGTCAGAAATCCATGAAGACACTAACAATGTGCACAGTGTCCCGGAGGTGCAAAGCAGTGCCGATGACGCCGTTCAACAAGTGGACCAAGTCGAACAGGAAGAGGATCTGGTTAGGACCAAAGAGGACAGCGACGAGGAGAGCCACTCAATTTGCAATGAGAGCATCATCAAAGTCAGCGATGAAGAAAGCGTTTGTGAAGAGGCTGAGGACTCAATCCAGGCTGCGAATGGTTACATAAGGACGTCCCCTGAGGACGTCCCCCACTGGTCACATGTAGATGCCTCTACTAGAAACATTTTGGACCTACACATGAATGGACTCCCTTTGGGAGAAGAGGAAATGCAATACATTGACAACAAAAGTGAGTTGAAACAATTTCTGGATTTGAACTCGACTGTAACTGGTGTCGATTTGACTGAAAATAGTGACTTCAGCATCTTAGAGAGCAGCAGCGCGCCTGGATTAGCTCGAGGTAACTGCATGGAGCAGGAAACCTTGTCCTCGCGGTCTTTGGACGCCTCAGAGGGGACTCACGAGGTGGCGGTGCATTGCTTAGACAGCTGAATGACACAACAGGGGGGGGGGGGTGCACGCTCACAGAGTCAGAGAAAGGGATTATGGGAATTGTTGTCCGCCAAAGACACATTGGATCAAACACACATGCATAAAACATCTGCTCATTATACACACCATTGTCACATTGTAGTTGATCCGGGCTGTCACACGTGTTATAGGTTTAACTCACTTTTATTAGTGTTTAATTTTAAAATGTGCATCTTCATTTACACTCAAGAATACTAAATATTGAAACTGTTTTTCTCCTCTGTTGTTGAGGATTTGCTTTTTGGGAACAGCAGAGGGAGCTCAAGGTAAAAGCATACAAGCATCTTAGGGTTGAAGCTTTTGTTGTTTGGTAAACATAAATTGTGATTTTACGTACGTTCATTTTAACTTTAATGTGATTGCTCTGAAATGTAGTCATGTTATGTTTTATTCCAGAGATAAATAGCAGAAATATACACTTGAATTAAACCTTTTTTTCAAGTGTGTGTATTAACACTCAAATCTGTGTGCACTTTTAAAGAGTTTGTGTTTGCTGTTATTGAGCCTGTTGTCCATACTGACTGTCCAGAGATGGCTTCCTTTAATAAAATAAATAAATCCAAATCTACAGTCAAATGCTTGTTGGTGTTTAAAGGGGATGTACTCGATATTCAGAACATTCATATAGGAGCAGACAAATATTTGCTATGCAAAGAGATGGTGAAGTAATGGCGTCCTCTCTCTCTGTGTTGTAATCTGAGTTCCCTCGTCTTCATTTGGACAGCCGGTCCGGCCACGCGTGCACGTGAGTGCCTCGTGCGACGGTATCAGACGCTGAGGGCCGTAACAAAGCGTCAGCATCGGATGAGTTGGGGAACGATATGCGATCGAGCCGTGGCGAGGCAAGCCGAGACTGCTTTTAGTTTCTCGATCCCAAGTACAGACCCCGTAAGGCGTAGTGTTTCTATCTAAAAGCACAGCCTTCGTTCCAGTTCCCTTCGTCTGAAACCTGCGTAGAAGCTGGCTGCAGTTTGGCGTCAGGATCATTTTCACACACTACTGCTACTGCTACTGATTCTAGTAAATGTAGTTGCATTATTTAAAAAAGGGGCCCCGAGTTATTGTGAAGTTGTGCATAGAAATGAGCCTCGTCCCTCATACCCTGTCACAGCTGTGAGATTGTACACCTGGGTTTTGCTTTTTCTCTCGAAACTCAATGAGTGCAAAGTTGCTTTTAAGTTTGTTTTTTAAAATATTTTTTTGTAAATGTAACTATTTCAAATAAATAGTTTTTCTTCTTTACTGTGGTACATGGGACTTTATTTCTGTGGATGTCATATTACTGATTGTATTATACATCTTAATAAAATACAGCATGGTTTTGACAAAATATTGATGCAATCCTACCACCTAGTGGCCGGAATACACACACACACACACACACACACACACACACACACACACACACACACACACACACACACACACACACACACACACACACACACACACACACACACACACACACACACACACACACACACACACACACACACACACACACACGATCTAACTCCAGATACAGTGTAGTTTGAAATATTTTACATATTGAACATACCATTTCATAATTGTATTTCAGTGAAAAAACAGAAAATTAATGACTAACAATCAACATATTTCTCATTTCAACCTGTGATTTAATGAATCATTCCACAATTACTAATAAATTACTGCTTGGGCTGTCACTAACAATTATTTTTATTTTGTTGGTTAATCTTCTGATTGATCAATTAAATGTTTAGTATATGGAAGATTACATTTACCAGAGCCAAATAACATCATCAAATTACTTTATTGTGTCCACTCTGTAGCCAAAAACACAAATATATTCAGCAGTAAATCCCAGAGAAGACAACTCTTTTCTCTTAACTACTTAAAAGCAACAAACAAGGTTGGTTATTAATTATCAACACTGTTTGTTGCTTAGTTTTCTGTCAATTGTTGCTCTAGTTTGTCCATCATGCATGCAAGACCTTTACCAATGGTTTATAGTTTACATGATTATGAGAGAGAATAATTTTCAAATTACAACAAATTATCTGACGTTGCTGTTTGTGAAATTCATTGCCGGACACGTCAGCAGCAGTTGTACACACAAAAAAAAATCAGAAACAAGCATTAATAATTCAGTGTTCATTTTAAGCCGTGCCTAACCTTATTAGAGAATCATTTTCTTAAATAGGACAACCACACTGTAATCACGCTTCTGTTGCACGTATTTATCCTCACCCATTGCCCCGTTCAGATTGCTTTATGCAGTACTTCTTCCAGCCAGCAGATGCCATAAATGGCAGGTCAACGACTGAATATACCTCAATGGCAATCTGGAAGAGTACCAGGGGGGCCGTTTCTGTGCATTAGGCCACAGTAATGGTCCATAATGCTGATGATAAGAGAGTGCCTCGGTACCTGTTGGAGCTCAGAGGATGTAGGCAGGGTGCAGGAAGTCCTTGGGGACGATACCCACAGCGCCTTTCATCTCGCCGACCCACCAGCCGTGAATGTTGTACTCCTAGACCCAAAATGAACAAACAAACAACCGTAAGTCTCAGAGGGGTCCGAGGACAAGTAAACAAAGCAGGACTAAGCACCAATCTCACATTTTTATTTGATTTGAGTGTACTGTTTGTCCCATGTTATTAACATTAGAACGACCATTCAAATGATTTGAACTGCAGTTACACGTGGCCCTGATCCCTTACAGTGGTACTAAAATAACAAGGTTAAAACTGCATCAACTCAACGTTAGCAAAGGAAATCCAGGAGTCTAGATCCCACCTGTGAAACAGCCATGTACGATATTGCAATAAACACTCGGGTGCATTGGCCTCGGGGGTTTCATTCAAAAAATGGGGAAAAAACGTTCAACACGACTATTGAGACAGTAAGTGTCTCAAATAAAAACAGCTTATTTATGTTTTTACTGCTCAGAAGCCATAACAACAGCCTGCCGGTTCTTCCAGACTAATTATAACGGGACTTCAATTCTGCACTGGGCTTTATAGAGAAACTGGAGTCCTCCTTTAATACATAGAAAAAAAAAAACTAAAGCTTTGTGACAAAAAAAAAATTAGACCTCAATAAAGTTATTGAGGATTCTCACTTTCATATCACGAAAAGAGGAATACATTTAGGACATAAAATGAAATAAGCAGCTTCAGCAAATCCTTGTAGATTGTTTTTTCTAACTCCTGGTGGGCATTTGTAATAATTTTAGACATCTTATGAACTTAATGTTAGGTGGCATTAAATCAACAACAAAGCATTATGCACCAATTTGCATATTTTTAATCAACTAGATTTGGAAATAAAAATAAAATAATTTCTTGTCATTCAAAAAAACCTGACTTCTGTTTGTGTACTTTGAGGAATACAATAAAAACACAGATTTTGACTGACATGAGATAAATAGAAGGAACGTATGTACCCTACAAGAAGATGCTGAAAATCTAATTTTAACACATTTTGACACATTAAAGACATCAATTTTACCTTAAAAGTAAGTGTCACTCTTTTTCATAGAGGCTTAATGTAACCTATAAGTATTGTTGGCTAAATCAGTTTTTACAATCTACATTTGGTAGTATCTAAATTAATTGAATTTGTGGGTGGAATCTGGAATTTTATGTTGCATTTAATCCAAGTTGTATCATGTGTATACCCACCTAATATGCAAATAATTGGTTATTAGGTTAAATTATCAAGGAATAAATGTAAGTGAATATATTCTAGTTACAGCACATGAACAACTAAAAAACATGATCTTTTACATTTTTGAGACATTTTTCAACGCTTTTCTGCATCTAAAGACTCAATTTCAACCCTCTCACAATCTCTGAGTCTTAAATAACAAAATCTCTTATTCTTTCCTACATTTTAGGAACTTGAGTCAAAACCACATGATCATCTGATCGCAGCAGTTGGGCTCTAACTAGATCTGTACTGGATCAATATTTGACAAGATACCAGAGGGGCGTTGAAGCCAAGCAGAGGAGCCACCAGCCGGCCGTCATTTTCCTTCCCTGATGGAACGAGGAGCCCGGCCACTCATCTCTCCTCTGTTCTCCAGCAGATTGGGAATGGCCGCGTGAACAGTTTTGTTTCAGCAATGAGGAGAAGATTAAACACTCAACTAGCCACACATACTACGTCCACGCAAGCAGACACATGTATTGTATATATACACATTTTACTTGTCTGAGATTGGAATCAGACTTTACTTCTTGTTCTAACAGGTTCTAGTGGTGAAAACACACATTCTCTGACATGATGAGCAGCATTTTGTTTGATGAAAGGTTCATCCTATCATCCAGACCTGACACCGCTCTCCATCCAGAGGAATGAGGCCTGCAGCTAATGAGAGGTGTTTGGACAGCAAGGATGAATGGATCGCTTAGAAAGTGATAAACCACAAGGCTCAAGTGTTCTTACAGCACAAACAGGTACCCACAATGAGCAGATTGTCCATCCAGGCCTCATCGCTTTCCCCTACAAACCTCGCTGACAGCTCACACTGGGATGCTCCAGCGTGCTTGGCTCTCTGACAAACTCCTGACTGACAATTCAGAGTGTGTTTGAACTCATAAAGCAGGGGAAAGTTAGGTCCGAAATGGTCTTTTTATGCTCCCCATAAGACTAGAGGGAAAAGCCCGGTTGCGGAAAGCTGGCACTGGTTCCCATTCGTGATAACGTGAACAGAGGAGGAGGAGAGAAGAGACAGACGGACGGGGGGGGGGTTTCATCGGAGAGAGGGAGTGAAACAGTTTTTCTCTCCCTTGGGGGCGTCGCAGCACTATTCCACCAACCGTAGTGACAGAGTTTTATTTATCTCCGTGGCCCATCTGTGCAGTCGGTCTCAAATTCTCCCTGAGAAAGGTCTTTTGGATTATCAGCGCCGCCATTTTAATACAACTGCTACATCACAGAGTGGGTGCCAATGGCGGTGAAGTCTGTCAGGCGTGCAGAGTCCATCTTCCTCATACTTGAAAAGGGTTCATCCAGAGTACACCTGCTGTAATGGGGACATTCCAAAAGGCGTGGAGCGCAAATTATCCAAATCACAAAAACTATGCTACCTCCTCAATGTCCTCTTCCTTCTGTTTGTTTTCCTCTTTTTTTTGTCTTTTAGGTTGATTTGTTTTTGTGTGATGCTGCATCTTAAGCTCTGAAATGCTAACGTTGGGGCACAGAATAGGCATATATCGGCTCATTGGTGCAAGTTGTTTAAGTTGTTCATCTGAAAGGGGAGAGGTTCCCCCTAAGAGGCTCTGGGGTGATGAAAAAAAATCAAGTGTCCCAGAGTGGCCGAGTTCTGTAAAATGTGTGTTTTTACCTCAATACCAACATATAGCAGGACACACAGTGTGTATTCTGAGAAGTGACACATGTCAGAGCTGCAGTTTGCAGCAACCTGGATGCAGATCAAGTCCACTCTGGGAGCAGAGGGAGGAAGAGTGGTGCCAAACAGCGCCGTGTCGTGGCGGCTGCGGCGCGTCGACTCATTGACCTCCCGGTGACTCCTCTGCCAAGAAAGGGGGGAATGAGCATGGGCGGGGCTGGCACTGAGAGTAGGTTGCCATGACAACACCTGCAGTGTACCAGCGCGATCGTTTATTTACCACTCAGGGGGCTGGCTAATGGTGGCATTCTGATAGGCCCATCGCTCATGTTCCCGACCGGAGGACGGATTGACAGCTACCCGAGCCTGAAGCGGGGAGAAGGTGTGTTGAGGTTGGTTGGATGCCCTGAAAGACAACGGGTGAGGCAGGTGATGCCATTAACACCATCATCTGCCTAAACAAAACACAGCTTTAATGTGTCTCGCTGTCAGAAAATGAATGCACCTTTTTTGGGGGAAAATTTAAAATTCTGTAGAGATTCAGACTCTGTGTCCTCTTCTGTCACTCTTTTTCTTTTTCATCGTCACACACACACACAGATGAAACACACACACAGATGAAACACACACAATCGCAAATGCATACAAACTAGGGGGAGTGCTAATAAGCCTGACACATGAGGCATCTTTCCTCGGCCACCAGCTGACTGAGGCAGGCCTTGGGCGTGATGGAGCGCAGGAAGTCTCTCATTGCCCTGCCGCTGAACCCGCCGCCTGGGTGTTACAATCTCTCCCTCCCTCCTTCCACATCTCCAACCCCCTCCCTCCTTTCCTCCCCTTCCTCTCGTTCCATCTCTCCTGTAGCAGCCTTTTCCCTTGCATCCTTTTAGTTGTTTTTTTCTGCATTTCTTTCTCCTCTACATCGACTTATCAGATGCACTGCAGCTCTCTGCAGTTATTCCATCACTGGTCACTCTAACAAAGAAACATGGACACCTCTACCAGAAAGAAGCCCATGGTCTGTAACGCGCTATTAGGTTAGCGAGCTTCCCTCATTGCTTGCACAGGTAACATCTCACATATGACCTGATAAACCTGAAACTGTGGGGGAAAATGATTATTTTGGGGCAGTTATAAGGATTCTGTGCCAAAAGAAATCTTGTCGAAATTCATCCAGAAATATGGATGCTAATTCTGCACAACCAGCGATAGAAATGGCTACTTAGTGTCCATTTTTTCCAAGTGGGCTTTTAATTAAATCAGTGAATTGGCTTCAAATTGGAAACATGACAGAGCATGAGAACGTTTGAAAATATCTCAGGGACGATGAGATTTAATAAAAAGAAAACCTACTCGCTCCTTTCTAATGCACGCCTGGGATTACAGATAGCTCCTTAACTTAATAGCAATTTAAAGTGGATTTGTGTATGCCACTGAGTGTCTGTAATGATGGCTGTTTACGCCGCCCCTCATTTATAATAATTAAGCAGAATGGATTGGGGGTGGGTTGCTCGGACGCGGTTCTGGGCTATTGGCTTGGGCTGAATAATGACCTACTGTAGTTGACCGGGGGATGACCGCTGCCTCCTACATGACCCCAAACCCCAGACTCACCCCCTGCTACTTTGGGTGGTAAATAGGATGTCTTGCCTGTCTATAGCGTCTTGGTGTCTATGGCCACAATAGCAGCCAGGGGTCTTTAAATGGGTGTGTGACAGAGAAAAGGAGAAAGGAGAAGGGGGACAGGGTTCACACAAAAGAATAAAGGGATCC
The DNA here is from genome assembly GCF_013103735.1 of Etheostoma cragini. NCBI lineage: Eukaryota > Metazoa > Chordata > Actinopteri > Perciformes > Percidae > Etheostoma > Etheostoma cragini. Next base: position 2,125,793 of record NC_048427.1, on the reverse strand, counting down.
ACCCTCTTTGTCTCTCTTGCTTGACTTTTCCCATCTGATTGTTTGCCCACTTTTCCTTTTCTTCAGCTGTATTCAGTTGATGTGACCTGTGGGCAGCAACCCGAACCAGCTTGTTAAACAGAGAAAAGGCCTGTTGTGACCATCAAGAAAAACTGTCACAGGTAGCCTGGACAAAATACAAGTGCTCATTTAAGCACAAAATATTTTTTTTCCATTTTTAATAGCATAACTTATATTTATAAGAGACTACAAGTCACAGTAAGTAAGTCTATAAGGCTGTAAATCAGCTTGTGGTGTTTGTATAAGTTGCCATTTAATAGAACTGTCTTGATACAAGACTTTGCTAAAAAACTGCCAGAAGGTGTCAGTGGTGTCCATGTTCTCATTGTCTCTAACAAGCAGCTGCGGCCAAAATGTGATGTGACGCTCTGCTTTGGGAGACGCACTGGATTGGCCGGCCTTTCTCCCTCGCTCTGCGTTTTGGTTGGAGGGGGAGAGGTGAGCAGTGGGCTGAAGAGAAAGAGGAAGAGGTGGCAGCGGTGCTTGCCAGAGTTTTAAGGATCCTGGATGGGTTTGCACCATAAATCTCTTCCCACTCTATCCCGCCGTTGTCCATGAGTGCCTGTGGGAATACAGGAATGTAACAGCTGACCTGTGGAGCCCATGTCTTTTGATTCTGGACACATAAATTAGAGGGCAAGAATGCCGGACAACCTTATGGTTCCATGTGGGACACAGGCCGACAAAGTACACAGGCATTACGCGTGTCAGAGTGCTGTCAAACAACAGCTTTAAGCCACTGTGATAAATGAATTCAACATTCACATTGTAAATCCTATGACAAATATCCAGCTGCATGTTATGATGCAGTAGAAATGTATGCGGAATTTCTCAACAATTTAAATGGAGTTTAACATCTCAGAGTGTGATATTACAGAAGACTGAGCACACCAGTATTTGTCATCACACACTAAAATGACAGCAAAAGCTATAATGCCTATTAGAAAAAATGCAAGCTCTTAGAAATGAAATGCCAGAGCAAAACTCACAAGATGGATTTAACGGTGTGTTTCTAACTCATGTATCAGCACGCTGAGCACCGCCAAAGAGCTCTGCGGAAAGCAAGTTAGGCATCGCTGAAACCGGCAGCAGAGCCACACTATGAGATTAATTCCTTTCAAATAATGGGATTCATATGAGTTGTGAGGTTCCTAATTTATTTACTTTGTCAGTGACACACAGATATGTGCACACACACAGCAACACACAAGGGAAAAAAACAAATACAGTAAAAATGCCCCCACTTTACAGTAAGTGAGAGATCAATAATGATGGATGAAGGCCTTTTATACAATCGGCATGTTCTCCTCAGTTCACAGCCATATGACACCACGCCTGTGGCTATCCCATTCTGCACTTCAGCAGTCAATCAGATCGCAGCTTTAAAAATAACAGTTTGTTAGCACCATTGATTTAGCACTTAGAGCATGTCCTTATTACCTTGTAATTATGGTCAGTGTTGACATAACAGCAAAGACAACCAGGCCTCCCACCCTCTAAGAGAATTTATGGGCCCTGGTTTTATTACGGCCATTTCATGTGTCTGGGTCCCCAGTTAAGCGACAGACTTGAGTTCTAGCCAAGGGCCCGTATTTCACTCATCGAGGTCTGGGTTCTCAGGAATCCCCCGTAAAACTGAACTGTGGCAGGGGCTTGCTTGTACACACAGAAGACGCAGGGAAGCCCTCCCCAAGGGCTCATTAAAACAAATAGCCGATTACAAGCTATAATGCAAATAATGGTATTCATGGGGGAATGTGATGCTTTTAGGACGCAAAATGGGACACGGGTGGAGTCGTGTCATCAAACGAAACCAAACAGTCGGAAGCTGTGCGGAGATCGCCTCTAAATAATTTACAACCAGACCCTTGCTTTAAATCCATTAGAAGATAGTTAGAATACTCTAGCGTAGCTTGTCGTTATATTATGACTTCAGCATTCAGCTTGACAAAACAAGAGTAATCTGTGTCATTAAGATTATGAGATAATACAGCCAAGACTTGCTCCCAACATAGACCTAGTTTGCTTTAAGGTCTTCCGTGAAGCAGACATCTGAGCCATACAGTGAAAAGTAATACGCCAGGCAGAGCTGAGGCTGTTTGAGGCAGATCCGCAGTACAGGGCCCGGTCTCCTTTGTTTTCCCAAGTACACTGGCTTTGTCATCCTTACGTGAAAAATTGACATAGCTGTTTTTGACATGTCCCCCTATCAACCAGCACGCACAGACAGAGAAGGCTGGCATCTCATTAATCTGACACTGCCAAGAGAACCTCAATTAAAAGTCCATCTTCTGTGAAGAGCATATTTCACCTGTGCCATATCTGCTCTTATAAACAAAAGGATCCATTTTCTTTAACACAAACTGTGACCGTTTGTTTATCTATCTGCCCCTAAAACCCTTGACTTCTGTTACTATAAAGTGAGTTCATCACTGTTTCGGCTCTAAAACTAAAAAGCATCACAAGTAATTAAAATTCAGCGGCTGCAGCTGTTAATTAAAGATGCAAGAAATCAGGAGGTTGAATACATCATTTCTCAATCTCTAGAGCATAATAACCAACAAAAAGGCTGAATCTACTGTAAATTCCTCCTTCCTCCACTCTTTAGATAATTTAGCCTAAACACAGAACATGATGATTCAATTCCAAACCAACCAATAGAAACTGTCTGGGAACAAGTCCCTGTACGCAGCGGTATAAGAGTATCCAAATTACAAGCCATTGATTTCCAGTAGGGTGGCTTTTCACTGGTAGATACTCTGCATGTAACTACAAGATGGCCATAAAACACGAGGAAATAGATTGAGAGACAAAGAGCTGAGATGCAGGATGGCTTCACCTGCAGTTTATGTCAAACAGAAAGGAAGGGCTTCGCATGGCTGCCTACTCAATTAACCCCTGTGATAGAGGCTCCATAATGAACAACAGCACCATTACGCAGCGGCCCGAATAGCACTTCACCCTAGTGGCCTGGGAATAGACAATGCCGCTGTGGGTGCTTCACTGCTGCATCGAGACACAGGCGCTCACTAACAGAGGAATTTAGACGTTGGGGATATCAGCATGTTCAGAAAGTAAACGAGGGCAAAGTGATTACTGGTATTGATGTTGTTTAACCCTTAAATAATGACATAAAATACACATCTGCATCACATTTTAATTATTTTAAACTACTGTAAAGGCTCCTGTGATTATGTCTATGAGTCAAGGGTTTAGTCAGAGATGAACGGAAGAAGTGTAATCTCTTATTTTCACTGAATGGGAGAAAGTGTGTCCAGGAAGCACAGAAGTCTGAGAGAAGTTTAAATAATCTCTTGGATGATTGTTTTGCTCTTGGTGATGCTGACCTTGCTAATGATGTAGATGAGATCTCCTCTCTGGAAGGTCAGCTCGTCCGACTCGTCGGCCTGGCAATCCCATAAACCTTGGTAGTAGTTAGCGTAATCTGATGACGAAGCTAAGAGGAAATGCAGAGTGCAAATTCAAATAAAAGAGCAAGACAATTTGCTTTTCCCCACTGTGAACTATTAAGCTGGACATGTTCTCATTATTAGTAGTAGCCTGCAATGAGGTTCTGACCTGGTTTGTTCTTCTCACTGCTCTCATCCGTCAGATCCTCTTCTAAACAAAGAAAACACAGAAAAATGATATTTGTGACAAAACATTTATGGTTGGTGAGCAGGAAGCATCTTTTAACTAAATATCAGGAGCCAAACATTTTAACTTTATCATCTAACAGGGGAAAAAACAGCAAATTAATGATTAGAAACGTAACCTAAACTATTTGTTTTTGTCTCACGCATTTAGGGCAAATGTGCAGTTAAAAAAAGCATCATGATAAAACAAAATAAACAAAAAATAACTAAAACCCATTACAGCTAATGCCTGATGCATCTCCACAAGACACAATATGTCTCTTTCTTTAACCAGACTGAACTCCTCATTGAGGATCAATTTGTTGTCTTTAAGGCAAGCGGAGGCGGACATGTCATTGACTGCGGGGCGTGGCACCCGGTGGTCTGAGAGGTGACACAGTGATATGCCTGCCCTCTGTCTCCCACATCCATCCTTAACAGTAGCAGGCTGACAGCCACGCCACAACCCAGCAACACTATCCACCTTCTAGCACAACCTGCGCCTCTGCTTCCAGGAAGGAAGGAACAAACACACACACACACACACACACACACACACACACACACACACACACACACACACACACGCACGCACACGCACAGCACGCAGATGCATAGCATTTCTCACGTGTATATGTTGCTTTTCTTTCTCAGAGACACAGGTTGTTGCACTACTTGTGAATAAAACTAAATATTCTTAATTGTGCAAAAGACATCATTATAAATCTCAGGGCTATGGCTCATACTTAATAAAATATGAAAGTTTCGTGCATTGTTACGACACCAAAAAAGGACAGAAAAATATGATTTTATTTCTGTTTCCAAAGGGTCCAAACATTCAGCAATCTTCAACTGCTTTTCAGAAGAGCATCCCTCGGTCGAGAGGCCACCGCTATGGGCCGACGGTTTCTATATCAAAGTGATTTAATTTTCCAGTCAATAAAATCAGTCATCAGCACCAGAGCCTGTACCACCATCGCTCTGCACTCTGCCTGCAACTGAGCCGTGTTCAGAATTTTGCTCTTACAAAACTGAGGGAGCTCATCACAGGGAAAATGATGCCTCACTCCTACTTAGCATTTCTTGGCTAGTTTGGCTGCTGCACATGCACAACGTATCTGACCAGGGTGCAATTTTGAAAAATTCTTAATATTTTCCAGATTTTTAAAGTCAATAACTTATGAAAAGTAATCTTAAACGTGAGCAGTGAATGAAGTAAAGTCAAAGAAATTAACCAAATATAGTTATTGCAAAGACTAATATACTATCCAGGAATATTTCTATTTGTTGAGAAAGGAACATTCCTCAAATACAAACACAAGCTTTTCTTTTGCAATCCTGCTCCATGGAATTAACTATATATCTAATAATTTAACGGTATCTAATCGCTGTGTAGAAGCTGTACGGGAGAGGTGCAGAATGATTGATAAGTGAATGGGTGAGAAAGTGAACGAAAGAGCCCGTCATTCGATATGCCATCTGTGGTCAGAGTCTGTACCTCTTCCCAGATGGCTTTGAACGCCGGCGTGACAGTTTGAAGACTGATTTCCCTCTCACCAGTGATTTTGGCAAAGGTAATGTACTCACTGAGTGAAACAGAATCTTGATGTATCTTATTTAATAGGAAGAGTGATGGACGATGGCCCTGAGAAGATCAGATCACCCCTTTTGTCCTTCTCGGGATCTTGTAGCCACCCTGACACATGGGACTGTCTCCCCCCTCAGTGGGAACTCACACACACACACACACACACACACACACACACACACACACACACACACACACACCGCCTCGCAACATTCTCAATCAAACTCTCTAATTTATATTAAACACGTGACATTAAGAGCTCCAGAACTATTTTAAGCCCTGAGAGATGCAGTTTTTACTTCCTTTCAACTAAATTGCTGTTGCTAGGCAATTTTAGCCAAAACTCTGCTTAGTGGATTGAATTTTAGTCTATTTGTTGCCTGGCAACATTAGCTAATTGGACGTTCTATGACAGAGCATTCGGAACTACTCGGCTCTCGCTGATTTCAACAACATAACTGTTTCTCAACAGATGGCTCTCAGTGAAATAAGGAGGGAGACCAGTGGAAGCCGATTTCTAGTCAGTATAAGGAGAGTCTTCCCTTCCTGGCCCGTGCGCCTGTGCAGCAGCCACCTCCTCCCTGACAAGCTTATTAGTGTTGCTTGATTTAAAATGAGCGATCAGTCTGGGTGCCGCGGTGGTAGGGAGGTACCTGGCAACACAAATTTCACAGCCAGGGGAGATCATCACAGATATTTCTTGCTGCAAAAATCCCTCAGGGCTCGAGTGTGTGTGAGGCAGCGCGACTGTGTCTATTTGTCTGACTGAGTATCATGAGAGCTTGTTTGTGCAGCCTTAATGTGTGTTTGCGCGTGTGTGCGCGTGTGTGCGCGTGCGTGCGTGCGCTTACGACTCTCTGCATACGAGGTAACCGCATCCACATACCTGGAAGCACCTCATAGATATCCTCGTCCTCCTCGTCGACCTCCCCCGTGCCCCCGTGGGCAGCACTGGGCCGAGGCAGTGGAGGGCCAGTCAACCCCTCAATGTCATCATAGGTCTCCTCTTCCTCCTCCTCGTCATCATCGCAAGGGATGGAGGTGGAGTGGAGATCTATGAGGGACAGAGAGAGACAACAGGAATGGCTGCGTTAGCGTCAAGATAGAGCACAGGGTGGCACAAGACACACACGTGCATTAAAGGGTAAAGTAAGAGAAATGTTTAAAGGGTCCTGACTGCACAACAGGCTAGGACACGTGCAATAAAGTAGCAGGGTAGCCGTGACAAGCAATGGAGACGTGAATTCTGCCTGCAATGAAAGGTTATTTTCATTATTCTTTAACAGGTTTAGAATTTATTTAATTAAATAATTAATTGCAGAGCCTGAAACAAAGAAAAACGGCCAACAAATCTTAACATTTAAGAATAATGCTTGGCATTATTGCTTGCTAAATAATGTCAATGCTTCCAAATGTTTCCTTCTGTTTATCTTTCAAATCTGACTTTTGGGTTGTTCATATTCTTAGAGATTAATACGCATACCATAAAATCACATCTTTTGTTGTATGTTTCTCTCTCTCTCTCTTGCATTTCCTATCTATATCTCTACTATTAGTATCAAATAAAGATAAAATGCCAAAAATAATATATTTCCATATAGTTTTTGGAAGAGCATCCACAAAAAGGAAAGTAAATGACAGCCCTGCTCTTAGGTTAATTCAAGTGTTGAAGAAGGTTAATAATAATAATCATCTACATGTCATGTATCTGACTCCATTTTGTAGTAAAACTCGTCTGGAAGGAAGTAAGACAAACTGCACAGTGTCTGTTACTTCCCGCAAATCAGTGGCCAGGCCTGAGCCCATTTTAGAGTAGACTAGGCAGGACCGCTCGCTCAGATGGAGGAGCCGACTCATGGCAGGCGACTGGCCGGTGCAACACAGGGTATCAGGTCTTCTGCCGTATAGCGGCCAAGCAGAGATCAATGTCACAGGAGGATAACCAGAACATCTACCAATCAATTTCCTGTAAGTTGGAATTCGGTAGGAGGGTTAGGGGAGGAGAAGTTGCGGGGGAAGGGGGGGGG
>NC_048427.1:2111429-2118473 GCF_013103735.1 Etheostoma cragini | reverse complement strand
GTCGAATGAGGAGATTCAGGACTTGGCTGTGCAGTTAATGATGGATCAGGTGGTTTTCATCTGAGTCAGAGTCATGATAAAGGGCTCTCTTTCATTTCTGACCTTTCTGCCCCTCGAAAACAAAAGCAAACTTTAGTGAAAAATTGAGGAAAAAAGGAAGGTTTATACTGCTTTAACTGTATTTTCCAATTGACGTATGTGGCTTTTAAAAAGTATACTTAAGTCAATTTTATTTATATAACCCAATATTAATTTTTCTATGAGGGCCTGACAATCGGAACATATAAAATCCTCGATCCTTAAACGCTTGATTCAAATAAAGACACAGAAAAAAGAAACATTTAAGCAGAAGCAACAAAGCAGAGAACGCCCTTCTGGAAAACTACATATAAAATGTGTACCGGCAGAAATGACAAAGAGATGCTCGCTTACCTCTAAGTACAAAATTGATTTGGTCCACCCATTCTCTGGCCTCTTGAGGACTACTGGCAGTGAACTAATGGGAAACAGGGGCAATAATCCCACAATTATCATCACATCTAAGGGTGCATTTATATGTAAATAAAAGTCCTGATCTTTAATCTTCATTTTAATACACCAGCTCTCTTCCGAGCTGCCTAGTCAGGAAGAAAGAGCAAATAGAAATGTTCCTTTTTGAAATAGCTTTGAAATTGTCAGATCTGAAATATTCAGTTAAGACATAAATTAGTGACTGGGAGAACAGTGTTATACTCAGGAAATATGACTGTGATATGCCAGCGGGATGTGTGGATAAAATGTTTTTTAAATGGATTTCAATAAAAGCCCGACCGATTGAAGCCAATGCAAATATTTGAGGGTTAGATAACCAATATTGATTTATTTAAACATAATCACATCAAGAGCTACGTCTATTATTTTAATTGTTTTGGTTATTTTCTTAATTATTTGGTGAATAAAACGTCAAAAAACAAATCAGAACTTTCCTAAGCCCTAGTTTGACATCCTCAAATGTTTTGTTTTGTTCAATCAAACGTTCAAATTCCAAAAATAATCCATTTACTATCATAGAGGATGTACAAAACCAGCAAGTGTTTACATTTGAAAGGTCTGAACATTTTTGTATGAAAATCACACTAGAGACTAATCAATTAAACTACTAACCACATATCTAAATAAGAAATAATTTGTTCCGGAGGCACCAAATAAAAAGTAATTTGACCAAGAAATGTACTTTAAAGTAGAAAACTAAACTTGTCAGTGCTCTCTAGTGGACCAACTGTGTAATGGAGTTTCAAAATCACGATAAAAAATATCTTTAGCATTTATGTACTGCAGTTTCTTTTTACTTATAGGACGACATATACACAGATACGAAAATATCTGTTACAGTTTAAGCTAAAATTGTCTAACGTATCGGTGGGATGTAATTTAGATTTTAGATATTTCTGCTAAAGAGAAAGGGATAATTATTACATGTATGTTACTTCCAATCTTCACAAAATAATAATGCCCGTCAATATTCCTCAATAATAATAATATTACTCAAACTCGCTGACACATTCTCTTGGTCAGTACTCTGTAAAGGCTTGTTGTGGTAATACTGACCTGAAAAGAGCGCCGGCCAGGGCAAAAGAGCTCGAAACAGGCGTTTTTTTTGGAGTCTTTTCTAAGGTTGGTCACCAGCTGCACGCTGTAGTCGCCGATATAAAAGGAACCCTTCTGCTGCTTATCTGTAGGGAGGAGTACATGTGGTAAGAGGTTATCTGGTTTAATTTATGAGCCTAAAATGTTGCTGTACGTTGGCATTTCTAACAAACCTTTTTCACTCCCGAAGTAGTAGAATATTGAATTGTTCAGGACGCACCATCTCTTTTGCCACTCTGAACCAAAGAAGCTGTGATCTAGAGAAAGAAGAGCCAGTGATCAAATGGAAAATACTCACAATAACAACATTTCTTTAAATATATTTTATGCTCAGGTTTTTCTCTATGGTCGTTAAAACTGTCCGTGTGTCAACACCACCCGTCTAGCACTCCAAGTAACTACAACATACAGTCAGCATTACTTTTTAAAAGTACTTGACGCAGGGCTGGTATCTATATGCTGCTGTACCTCTTCTTCTCTTCTCCAAGAAGCCTTGCTTCAAGATGTTGTAGAGGTCCTGGGCTGCCACAGAGGGGATGCCACCAAAGTCTGTGAACGGAAGCAGTAAAATTTAATAAAAAGGTAAAGAAACTTTTATAGACAAAAAAAGCTAAAGGTGGCTTCTTTAGATGTGTTGTTTTGTCCAGCCAAGAGTCCACAATCCAAAGATATTAATAAATATATGTATTAAATGAGTTAAAAACAATTAATTTGTTATTGAAATAGTTTCTGTCAATCAACTAATCAATTGACAAACTGATTATTTCAGCACAAACTCGTAATAAGCTGCACTTAAATGTCCCTCATTATACATACACCATGGATATAAAGTCTCCAACCCTGTGGATCAAATCCATCCCTGCTAGGCTTTAGAAAGCTGGGATCAATACATGTACAGTGCTGCTGAGCACTGCAGTCCATTCATCTGCTCACATTGCACTTTTAATGGGAGCAACCTTCCTGTGGAAATCCAAACAACTCTCTTCAATTTGCAAAGTCCAATTTTAAACATGATAGGACTATAGCGGGACTTGAGATGCTTTAGTTAATTAGTGCAGTAGTTTGGCAAGTACTGCACAATGTAGTTCACATAGTCTGTAGCCTACTGAGCCATTTGAGCTGGAGAGAAGTTGTTTTAAAGAGGAACTCTTAGTAGTAGGGACGCTAGCAAAGCCAAACAGTGACTCTCTCAAAAGCTGCATTAATTGGTTCTAGTTATTTTCAAAGCTTCCCCAGACTACCTGTTTTTTCAGCAGAGACACAAATAGTGTGAGAGCAGCTGCTATTGGCTGGTTAGCTCTGACAACCAGCTCTATGTCGCTGTCCATGCATCACTGAGCGGCGATCAGTCTCCCCATGTTGCCCGACCCTCCGTGTCACACTATGTAGCCACGAGACCATGCTTCCTACAGTTGTTGCTCCCTTACGCCTTGCTGCATTTTTCAAATATGCTGGAAGATGGGGCTTTAGCAGAATTTGAGGGTTAAAATGACTTTGTTTGGTGTTTTCACCTTTATGGGACGGTTAAAATCAAACAGTAGTTATATAGTATTCAACCTAACCAATCCACCACCAGGATGCCTGTGAAGAAGCTATTTTAACCAGTTGTTTGATGTTTTAAAGTTCTAACAATACATATGCCTATTTGACATATTTTCTACCCTTCAGCCATTAGAAGGGAACTTGTAAAGCTGACCCCATATCGGCCTCAAGGGCCATCTTCCGCCCTGTGTTTCAACAGGCTTTTCCATGTGTCAAAAACAAAGCTCAGCTTCCTCCAAATTCATTAGTCAACAGGCATTAGGCTTGCAGGGAAAAAAGTAAAGGGAGAGCAGGAACCGCCTTCTTAGTCTGAAACACAGGAACAATTTAAAGACCATTTACACCAGTCAGTGTGACACCCCATTCAGACCGCTGATGACAAGGAGAATGCCTGGAGTCCATCTCACTAAGGAGGGACCTGTTTAACTGCTGGAAAAAACCAAACATGTCATCCCACATTTGGGTCCTCTGGTTTAAACAAAGAGCACCTCACCCCCCCCCCTCCCCAGCATTAGACAAACAGGAACCTTTCCTCATTCATTAAAAAAAAAACAAAAAAAAACAGCAACATGAAAAACTCCAACTACGTGATGCTCTCTCACTGAAAGCTTTCATTTTCTATTCTATGATGATTAATAACTTTGATCTAGAAAGCAAAAAATAAAGCTGATATTGGCTTTTTTTTTTTTTTTTGCTTGGCTAACACTCCAGAGATTTAAGTCCACCACAATCCAGCCTGTGATCCCATAACCCTGCACCACTTCAGCTCGTGGTCCTGACGGATGAGCGGGTCATTCCAGAGCAGAGCTCAAGACACCTTGCAGCACTAACACGCTCACATATCATCAGCCTGCCTTTGTGGATGGACTGACCGGTGACACTATAAATACAGAGGTGCTAAGGACTGTTTTGTCAAAGAGAACCTGATTCAGTACATCATAACAAACAGCGGTCATTATGCTCCCCCACCTCATCTATCCGCTGGCAGTCCGTCCATTTTTCTCCTGGGCCTGCTTCCCTGTTGTGGCCCACTTCTAATCCCCTCATCTATCTGCTTCTCTCGCTCTTCATTTATCTCAAAGGTCGAGTCGGGCTAATAGATGACGAGGTACAAAATCAACACAGGATCACTCTGATCTTCTTGAGTCAATAAACATTACACATTCATGCGTGTTGAACACTTTTAACGCCGGTGACTAGACCTCACTTGACTATCCTACTTTTTATTAATTTCAAACACGGGGATAACTTTAGTGAAAATGGAAACAAGCACACAAAAGTTCTGGATTTTTCCACAGGGTAGCAGCACAACCTAAAAGCACCATGCTGCTTAATGCTGCTTCTTAAGTCCCTGATCCCACCCTAAACAAAAGCAGACTCTGATTGGTCCTGGGTTAACAATGCCTCCTTTAATGAAAATTAGCCATGAACACCTCTTTGGGACCCGTGCAATTTTAAGTGGATATTTAGAGGTAATGTTATTTCAAAATGAGTAATTAAGGGCGTTAAAAACCTCCAACAACCATGATGGTGTTTGAGTTTTGAGTTTGACTACAGGCACGGAGAGACACATTAATGCATCTAATTAAGGCCTCATCAAAATCGCAGACAGACGGCACTCTTTCATAAAAATCATAAATTGTGTTATCAATTATTCAGGGCAATGCCACGACTTCATTTTCATCCCTTTTGTGTTTTAATTAGCACCATCCGCAGCTTTGGTATTGACTTAATTTGATGGCAATTTATTGATATTTCAGCATAACCTATTTAGCTGAGTGCAATTACCAACAAAGAGAAGTAGACAGATGTGATGTTAGAGTTGCATCGTATGCTTTGTAAATCAAGGTGAGGAGTTTCTACAGGCTACGCTAACTGAATATAACTGCTTTCAGTGGCCATCAGCAAGAAAAGATGTGAGTCACCCCATTTCCAAATGGAGGGAAATAATCAATAGAAATTGATGAAAGGCATGTGTTTAATTGATCCTGACCAAAGATATTTTCAGCAAGCTGACCTGGGAGCTGATAAGTGCCCCGTTTTGTTCCCTTCCTTAACTTGTTGTAAACTTGGGGGGGGGGGGGGGGGGGGGGGGGGGGGGGGGGGGAGGAGAGATACCCAAAAATGCATCTGAGATGCCAGCGGTTTGCCACAGCCGCAGTCTCTCATTTGGTTATTCACACTCTCTCAGCATGGTGTTATGAGCTCAGCAGTTGATCCCGCAAGAAAAGGCTGATTTATGTTAGCATGACCAGAGGGAGTTAATGTATTCTCTCATTAAAATCCACTTTACTTAGGCTGAAAGTCAATCAAAGGCTGGATAGAGAGTGAATCAAAATGAAGGGAAATGGTCGGGTGGGAGGACTAATATGTTACATTAGATTTAACGGTGGTCGTAATGCAACAAAGATGTTATGGAAACACAAAAATGCACTGGAAATGTTGATGGTGCCACAGAAGATGAAAGTGCTAAAGGAACGCTTTAGTATCTTTTCTCAGAGACAGTAAGAAGGCAGAGAGGAGCAACAGCAGTGGCGGGTTCAGTCTCAGCAGGGGAACTTGTACTTGCAGAGGGTTTGAACCACTATTGTATCCACAGCTTTAGAAAAATTACAATAAGTTAGCCAGTTACATGTAGAAAGATTGACAGATGCGTGAGAAAAAAGCCCTTTATCAGGATAAAAAAATTGGCTTGTAACAAAAGCTTTTCTCCTTTTTTCTTTTGCTATTCATGCCGTTTTATTCGCAATTGAACATTTGGTATGTAAAAACATGTAACTAAAGGGATGCAGATGTTTACTGAATATAATGTAATATACTGTATAGGTGATATGAAAGATATCTGCTGTATTTATGCGGTTTGACATGTAAGCAGTGTATTGTAATTTGTGTAAAATGTTTAGAAAGACATGGGGGAAAAAGAACAGATAACATTTTTATCTAGCTCTGAACATCAATATCTATCTAGTCTATTTCATGTCTACATGCCTGTGAGGTCTATAATTCATTATTTTTTACACTTCATTCTTTTTATTGTGTGTGGCATGACTTCTTGATTCAAGGAAATGAAGCCCTGCAAGTTTTTGCTTCATGGGTTGAACTATATATTTGTAATCTTTAGTCATATCTGTTGTTGTGAGGTTATGATTGTCCAGAGCGCTGTATGTCTATGGGTTCAATATGTTTTATTGGGTTTCTAATCATTTATATTAAATTCTAATGTATGTGCTTTGATGGTCTTATGTCTGCTATAAGGCTGCAACTAAAATCATTGATTAATCTTTCAATTATTCCCTTGATTCATTGTTTGGTTTTTAATGTCATAAAATAGTGAAAATGCCCATTTCAAGCTCCTGAAGCCCGCAGTAACATATTCAAACTGCTCGTTCTATCCAACCAACAGTTCCAAACCTAAAGATATAACATTATATTATAATTTTATTTTAATAAATCAAGAACCAGCAAATAAATACATTTAAGAAGCAAAAAATATTGTATTTGTGGTACGTTTGCATTACAAATTACTTAAAATTATCATCAAAAAAGTCTTTTGCTGATTAATTTTCCCCATCTACTTATCAATGAATTGACTTAATTGTTTCAGCTGAACTCTGTTCTTTGTTGAGCTTGTTTGTTTTTTATTCATAAATAACTGAGGATTGAAATGATCCTTTTGACTCAAGCTAGTAAATTGTAATTGCTAATTGTAATTGCTAGTAAAAAGAATCTTACTATTCTGATCTCGATCCAGAGAATAACACAACCTTCTGCCAGCAAAACACACACAACTAAACTACAGGGAAGTGCATCAGTTAACACTGGCCACTGTGTGGGATTAATCTATCTTCTGTATTAAGGAGTGGGAAGAAGAAGAAG
>NC_048427.1:2045065-2111419 GCF_013103735.1 Etheostoma cragini | reverse complement strand
CCCCCCCCCACCCCTTTACAGCAAAGGTAGGAATCAAAATCAGCGAGTTATCATATGTTTTCTCTCTCCATTGCTTAGTCCCTGAGCATGGGGGCTCTCACGGAGAGGTATTGCATTGAATGCAGCATCAGGGGGCAGGACCTGACCCCCACGTGAACCCTGCTGATGAGGTGAAACAGAAGGCAGAGAGAGGCTCCCTGGCCCTGAGGGGGCTGCGGGGAGGAATGCTGCTGACTCTACAGACGAAGCGAGAGAGACCACAATCCTCTTCGATACTGTCCTTGATTAGGAAAAAGGATTCACTCAGTGCACCTTCACCCACCCGGCGCTCAATCTGCGCGCAGGGCAAAGCTAAATTGATACATTTTTCCTCATTAAAGGAGGAGGCCTTTGCTGCGCGTCCCTCCAGCGAGGCGGCCATCAGAAGGGAGGAGAGAGACTGAGAGGCACTGAGGTTAAGGGCAGAATGTCTCCCTGCCCTCCTCTCCTCCCCGTGATTTGATTAGGACTTCAGTCATCGATACATAAAGCGTGTTTAGAACCTCCTAATGCATGTGTTTGAACCAAAGATAACATGCAGTGCATTATATCAGGCTGCATGATGCCTGAATCGTCTTCTAATAATGTTTAATGGGACACGGAATTTACGCAGGACCAGGGATGTCAATCAAGTTAAACAACAAATGTCTGGCTGGAGATATAAAAGCTTTACAACTGAGCGAAGGATAAAAACTTTAATATAAACACAAATAAAATAAATAAATATTTTACATCGCAGATTTAGACTCTGGAAATTCAGTTACATTGTTACTTAAATGCAGCGCAGAGAGATTCTGTGTTTATTTTATTGGTCAACTTAGTCTGTTACGCTCGATGCAATTTGAAAGAACAAAATATTTATCTCTGTGCCTCTTCACGGGATTAGATGTCAAGTGATTCTGGACTCCGTTTGGCTCTAATCCACATCCAAGCATCACAGGCCGGCCGCTGTATAGACACTAAGAGGCTAAATTTACAATGTGACATCGGCTTCCCCCTGGGCAGCCATAAGCCGCGTATACAGCGACCCTGAATTTCCCTTTTCTAGATTTACTACCACTATTCAAATGCTTAACTGCAGATACAATGATCGTCTAATCGCTGGGGATGGTTTTCAGCTGCTTCACTGACAGAGACAGAAAAAATAAAAGAAACAGTAGTAAGAATATAAATACCAACAATGGAGGATTTCGGGCCCACAGGAGAGCCTGCGTATCTGTGATAAAAACGGGATATAACACAATCAACGACACAGCCTAAAGGGAAAATCGACACACTCGCTCTCTGAATGTACAGTTATGGCAACTTTAAAATGCTTCTGTTATTTTCCATTAAAATGCTTTAAATATAATTTTGGCAATAAAGTTAAGTAAGTATGTCAGTGAGGACCTTGTTATTGCCCTGTGCTTTCTGAGCAATATCTCACGCTTATTACCTTTTTATTATATAATTGGTTTTGTTTTATAGTCACTGCTGTTACATATTATTCCAATAAACAATTATATGATGCCATTGTTCTTTGATTCTTTTCATAAATCACCGCCAAGTCCAACGGGCAACAGGTGTAACAAAAAAAATGATTCTGTCATGGAAAATAAGGCCAAACGCCCAATAAAATCAGTCATACTTAAAACTGAAGGAGGTGGTTTTGCTCAATATAAGAATATTTTTATTTGAATTATTCAGTGTACCAAATTTATTTTTTAAATTATTATTTTTTTTTACTAATTTGGATTACCATAAACAACTTTAAATAAAATAAAGGCAACTTAAAGATGCTTCTTTCTTTGGGCTTTTTCACATTGAATGCCAGAATAAATGCTACATTTCTTTTAAGTTACATTTTGTGTTAAAAAAAAACTGTATTCATACTGTGATATATTAAATACATTTTTAGCAGGTTTCTATTCAGTTTTTTATTAAAAAATATGAATACTGGCTGATTTATTACTCAATTTGGCCTTTTTATAACACATTACAATATGTTGCAATTCTTTCTTTTTTACAACAGGAAATGTAGAAGATTTTGAAATACCTGCAATAACTTAATTAATAAAAGTGTTAAAAGCCAGTATATAACTTACTTAAAATTTCTATTATTTAATTTAACCAGTTGAAATATACAGGCAAGTAAGATAATTGTGGAGAAAAGCTTTTCTTCCAATATACTTATATCTTCTTTTTTTTTAATTTACAAACTTTTGAAAAGTTTTTTTATTATAAAATTAAGTAAAAGAAAATATGACAACAAATTAAGTTGCAGTGTTTCATTCAGAGGAAAATCAACCTCTGACAGTGACTGTAGCAGAAGTCACAACGGATATTGTGGGAAAATACAAATGAACACATGTATAATATAACATAATATAAACAATAAAATAATCTCAATATTGAATAAGTAAAAAAAATTAATAACTACTGTTTTACCACACATAACCACAATTACAAATCACTGACCATATCTATTTAGGCAAAGGCAATAACTTTAATCAATGCTGTTTTGCTCTAAATCTAAATCTTGAAGTTAATTATGTAATTGCCTAATAGTTTTGTTTAATTACAGTTTTTATACTGCCAAAGAGGAACAACTTCCTTTACTATAAAACGTTTTCCCAATTGACAGGCTTCACATTCAATTTCTTGGAGATAACTAAACAAACATATGCAACTCCAAATCAATAGTACAAATCTCCGTAGCAGATAAGGAATCTCAGCATTCAGTTGTATCCCACGGCAGCCCTGTCCCACTTGGCACAAACACACACAGTGGTGACTTCTTCCAGCCGAGCGGAGATCCCGGTGTAAAGAGGGATGCATCCTCAACATCCTCGAATAACTCCACAAGGGCATGTTAATGCCCTTAAAGTGCTACATTACAGCAACAATTAAACAGAGGGATCCCAGAGGGAATGGGAGCCGCCGTGTCACTGTCTGTGTACAAGCCAACACATCTCTCCCGTCTCCATTTATTTCCCTAAGAAATCAGTGGGGCCACCTGGGCTTGGCATTGAAACTTCATTCATCTCCAGAAATGGATTCCAGTGGAGGGCAAAATCAAATTCTCATTTGCAAGGCAAGGAGAGAAAGAGAGGGAGTGAATGCAGGAGGTACCTGGGAACGCTAACCTCTGGGTGAACCCAAAGCATCTGATAGTTTTGCTATTTGTCTGTGACATTGACAGCTCTGGGGGAGATTAGGAGCCACCCTGCCCCAGCTTCCTACTTTGCATTCTGCCTATGTGCCTCTTTACAGATGGACTGCTGCACATTTACCTTTGCCTGTTTTCCCATGGTTTCAACGCGGCGCTACACCAGAGGCAACAGAGGGATGTAATTATATGCAACGCAACAATAAAACAAAGCAAATGAGGGGAGAGCTGCATCAGAGGGCTAACAAACCGGGAGGATGCAAAAACTACACGTGTGGCTTTTGGTGGGGATGAAGCCGGAGTTGAGAGTGATGGATGCCCTTCGGTTAAATACGTCCAAATCCCCCCTTCAAGCCGCTCTCTTCTTGCCAGGCAGTGTGAGTGAGTGTGTGAGAGAGAGTGTACAAGATTAATAGTGTAAACAGCGAGGGAGAGAGGGAGAGAAAGGCAGCAGAGAAAGAGAGAGAAAGAAAAGACTATCAGCATCTGCAGCAGCACAGTAGCCTTGGGGGAATAGTGTGAACTTTTGAACCCGGGTGGCAAGCAGTCGCAGCGATGCACAGAGCCTGCTCCTGCCTCGTAATGTGTATATGTGTGTGTGTGTGTGTGTGTGTGTGTGTTTCTAGAAAAGCACACAGGGTGCAACGGAGAGAGTAAAGGAAAGGAGAGAGAAGGAGAATGACGAAGACTGGAGGTCATTAACATATCCCTCGCTTCCTTGCAAACGAGCTGCCGCTATCCAAATGTCACAAAATCCATACACTGAATGAACGCCATGAAAAATGAATCTCCAGGCAGATATTCTGACGGATAGATACAGTACAAGGCTATCAGAGAAACTCCAAAGAAACTTTACAACTGATAGGCGTTCTGTGACAGGAAGGCCGATCATTCACATAATTCTGGACTGAGTGTAGACAGGTCACAAGTTGGTCGAGCAAGGGGGAAAAGGTCAAGAGTTCAGTATGTGGGCAGACAGCATGACCACAGGCCAACAACCCTGCGAGGAGGTCATTTACGCAGACCCAAAGTACTGTCCAGGTGCTGCATGCAAATCAGATAAAGTTTATTCAGCAATGTTTTAACATTTTGTCCTTTTAATAACTGTTTTTCTTTGTGAAGCACAAAGAAACTTGCTCTTTCTCATGACTTAATTTGCCTTCAAAACGCATACAAGAGGCCAGTTGGCACTTTAAACATTGCTGATTAACCCCCTAATGGAGCATCAATCTGTCAGCTGGCAATGTTTTTCCCTATTTCACCAGCCAAGAGACCTGGGCATGCACTCTCAGAAGCACTTCACTTTATATAGGTTTTTTAAGCTTCAGCCAAAATGACAACATTTAGATTTAATATTCTATTTACCAGCACTGTGTAATAATGTTGTTACTGTGCATTGGCAACTCATATTCTAATTCAAATGAGAATATGCAGCAGCGAGACATAAATTCAAATTGGTTATCCTACTGCATTCTTTTGCAAGTAATTGGTTTAGAAAATTGGGTCGGCACAGTAATCACTGACAGTAGTCACATTCATGCATTCTTTAAACAGGCCAACGCAAGAGAACAAACCTGCCTTCAGTGCTAGTACCGATAATTGATTAATGGCTAGAGAAATTAATAAGCAACTATTTTGATAATTGATTACTTGTTTAAGTATTTTTTTTTAGAGAAATGGCCAAACCTTCCCTAGTTCTCAGATGTAAGAATAAAATGCTGCTTTTTCTTTGTCTTATACAACAGAAAACTGATAATCTTGGATGGGAAAACAAGCAATTTCAAGAAAACACACATGTGTGACGTTTTTCACAATTCTTTGACATTTTTCAGCCCAAAAGATTGATTAATTGAGAAAATAATCAAAATAATCTTTAGTTGCATCCCTCTCTGATTATTATCTAAATTAAATGATCTCCAAGATAATTATTATAAATCTAAATTATTAGATATCTTAGATTATATACAGTAAATGACCATGCTGTATCCAGGAACATATAATTCAATAACAAACAGATCCTCTCCAGTCCTGATGTGAAGAACGCAGAAAAAAAACATCGGAGTTTTGTTAATAAATTCTACATTTTGCATTATAATAAAATCATTATTATCACAAAAAAAGAGGGAGACATATAAAAAGCATGATCTTTTTCTGCACGCCTACTGAAACAAAGCTCATCCGGCAGTAATCTGTCATCGCTGCAGCTTCTCAGCAAACATCCCCGAGCACCCAGCGGTGCTCCCCCAATCAAAGAAAAACAAACAGGCCATTTCAACTTCATAAACTTGACCTGCAAACAGCACGACAGGGCTCAGAGCCCCACATCTCCGGCTGTCTCCTGGGGTGCATGTGTGTGTGGGTAAATTGAGATTCTACATGCCTGAGGGTGAAATCTTGTGCATATATTGGTTTATGCATGCCAAATGTATTGGAATGGCGGAAAGTGTGTAATGAAAAAAAAAAAATGTGTGTGAGCCCCATATAGCACAGAGAGAAAGAGAGAGAGCGAGAGAGAGAGAGTTGGAGGGTGGTTAAGGGGGCAGACTAGGCTGGGGTGAGGCTGCAGGCGCGGTCAGGTCACCGGTGCGGTCGGCGGGTGAAACTCAGTTCACATTACCATGCAGACACCCGGGCTAACAATGGAGGCTCCATCTGTTCCTGTCAGCCATTACAAATCTGGTGTCACCCAGTCCGCTGAAGACAACAGGCCACCGCATCTAATCAAACGGCACAGGCTCCTCCTGCGTGTAAAGGCAGCCATCGACTTCACACTCACTCACTCTCTGGTTAGGGAACAGAGAGCAGCAAAGGCAGGCAGTCGATTACCATGGATAATACATTCTCCGAGTCACAAAGTCTCTATTGTGTACAGTAGTCTGAAATAAAAATGATACAATTAAACTCAAGAGAAAAAAAAAACTTGATTTTCTAGCTTCTCCTTAAAGCCAAATGCTATTCTCTAACTCCCAAAATTACCTTTCATTTCTGCAACAAAAGGTGCTGATTTCTGCATTAAATGGAATAAAAAGAAAATTCAAATAGTCACCATGGATGATTGTCCCTCCAAAAAATGCCACCGATTTCATTAGGTGGTCATGCCATTATTTTCCACAAACACTCCCTCCTCCATTGAAACAGGCCGCCCAGCAGAAAAGTGTGAGCCATCTCTTTCAATTGGCAGTGAACAGAGAATGAACTATGAACTCCACATGCCCTTTTAGCGAGGACACAAGCCATTCACTACGCTAACATGGTTGCAGCAATAAAAAAAACGGACACAGAAGCTGTGAGGTGTGAATTGGTCCTGCAGAATCAAACAGTATCGTTATTGATCCAACACTAAAATGTGTTTTCTTTTAAAGTGTATTTGTTTGGCGTCGAGGGGCATTTGATATTCAAAGCAAAATGCAAATGAAAGACAAAAGCAGATTCTGGTAGTGCTGCATAAATGGCTATTTCTCACATTTAACACCGACAATGGCGTGACACAATGTTCAAGCTTTAGCAACATCGCTTCCACGGTAACAGACGGCATAGTTTTTAGTTGGGTGTGTTATCGTTATAGCCTTAAGGGAAATTTTTAAAGCATTTTATTGTTTGATTTAGTTTGTTTCCCCGAAGAAATCTCGCCTTGCTTATTTTGAAATGAACAATTTAAAAAAAAATGAATTATCGGGCACCCAGATAGCTCAGTTGGTAGAGCGGGTGCCCATGTATAGAGGTTTACTCCTCGACGCAGCCGGCCCGGGTTCGAATCCAGCCTGCGGCCCTTTGCTGCATGTCACTCCCCCTCTCTCTCCCCCTTCATATCTTCATCTGTCCTGTCATTAAAGGCCTAAAATAATCTAAAAAAAAACATTTATCTCTTAAAAAAAAAAAAAAAAAAAAAAAAAAAAAAATGAATTATCATTGTCTTGTGGTCTATCTACCCACCATCTGGCCTGATTTGTTGACTCTATTTTTCCAAAGTTGCAGAGACATGCAGCAGTTAATCTTCTGTGGGCAGAGGACGGAAGAGTTCATTAAGACATTTCCAAATAAGGAGATTGTTTTTGACTACATCCAGCTGGCATTAACTACCGGTATCACAAAACGACTGCAAACGGTGACAACAGGCTCTTTTTTTATTTTTTGGGAAATTCCAAATTAATCCATCTTTAACTCAAGAAAACAGCTTAAAAAGAAAGCACGGGGTATAGATGGGCACCTGAAGCAGCGAAGTCAATAATGCCCACCTGCGGCATGTCACGTCAAGGGCTAATAGTTGGCGCTCGGAGTCAGAAATACAAAAAGTCTGAACGGGAGGGAGGGCAAGTCCAAGAAGGGAAGATAGAAAGATTGATAAAGGGAGAGAGGGATGGAACACACATGGCCCCTCAGGTACAGTGTTGTATTTCAAACCCGGTTGTGAAAGAATAGAGGGACTCAGAGACAATCAATCACAGAATTAGCCTGCAGCTACAAAGCCTTCTCTCTGTGTGGGCCGCCTCCATGCCTCCCACAGTCCACCCGCACAGCTCAAAGGGGACAGACCAGAAGCTCAGGATCCACCACTGGAGGGAGCTCCAGGTCCCCTATCAGACCTTTGTGAACCACTAGCCAGCTTTTTCTTCAGCATCAGGACAGCCTACCTGCACACTGGCCAGGAGGAGGAGTCACTGATGTCACTAGAGCCATGCAAAGAGGTAGGAGGCCAGTGAGGGAGGATTTCACAGATGTGGTCTGTTTTTCAAATTAAGAGAGCCAGCACCAATATCCAGCAGAAGGGTTTCGACTATGCTTCCTGTGGCGAGGTGTCGGTGTACCGGTGACGATGGCGAGGGTAGTTTATTAAAACTGCATTTGTTTAGTTTTCTCAGATGAAAACTGCATTATCTCCCATGACACTGACTCCTCCTTTTTACCTTTTCCTTTATTGGTGCTGAATTCCTTGACCACTATAGCCTTTCAGCACGATCAAACAGATAATATCGACATGCAGGTTTCATAATTAGGGTTAAGATTTCATTGCATTTTACGTGGTTGAAGTAGATGGTATAATACGTATATAATCTGGAATAATGTCTGCTGTCTTTATTTTTTGATTTCATGGACATTAAGAAATAGGCCTTTTTGAGCTAAGACCTCTGCACTGCGCAAATGGCCTCACACGCACACACACACACACACACACACACACACACACACACACACACACACACACACACAAGTATTGTTAACTCACACTCAGGGGTTCCATCATCCTGGTAGTCAGAGGCTACGGAGGCATCGTCTGATGGGGCAGAGCGACCCAGGCTGGAACTGCGGTTGTCGTCAGAACCGTCTTCGTCCCTAAAGTCCGCTGAGTGTGTGTGTGTGTGTGTGTGTGTGTGTGTGTGTGTGTGTGTGTTTGTTCATGAAAATGTGTCAGACAGAGAGATATAAAGCAAATGTGAGTGGGTCATGTAACAAAACACTTTAAAAGACTTAACTTTCAGTAGTACATGATTAAGCCTGCATAATCACACACAACATGCATGTAGAAATACACACACACACACAGCTGAAGCAACTCAGTGTAGATAAAGTAGTATGTGATACTTTGATTCAGGGTAATTTTACTTACATTGTGGGAAGGGGAATTCTTGAGGGTTTCTGTAAAATCAAAATAAGCAAATATCTTATCTTATGTAATCATTTTCACTGAATTGCAAAGCTGACTGTGCTTTCATTGTTCAGACAACTCATCTCCAGTGTTGCTTAAAAAATTCAGCAATTGTTTCCTGCACAAAAGACCACAAAACCACAAGTTTTCTGTACGAGAGCATGCGCCTCTTATCGTGCACTGCAGGCAACACCGTTTCCGGAGAAAACCTATCACACTGCATACAATAGTTTTGTTTTTTTGGGTAGGGGGGGTTCATGATGCTCACATCACATTAACATTTAATTATTCTGATCAAAACAGATTATTCTATGAGATCTTTAAAAACTTTTAATAACAACAAAATAAAAGAAAGCATGAAGTCTTTAAGGTAACACCATTAGACTAAATGAGTTCTTCTAATGTAATGCAAACTGTGTTTAAAGCAATTACAGCAACAACTAAAGTTCTTGTGTGGTATTAGCAGCAAAAATTAGATAATGGTGGCGTGGAATTACACTGTTAAAATTGACTAGTAAGCTTGCTAAACACTGATTTGATGCTGCCTCTAGAGGTAGAATCCTACCTTATGTGGACGACCCTGAAGTTATTCAGTAAGACCTTCCGTGTCTCTTGAGCACTTTCACTAAGGTCCTCGTCTTGAAGGAGCTCTGATACAAACAGCTCACAGTCTGAAGAGAACAGAAAACTCTGTAAGCATGGCAATTAACAACATGGTTTTCCTAGGACACAATCCTGAAGAAATCAAACAGTGAATAAAACATTATATGATCAGGTTTTTGTTTGTAAGAGACAAAACCCTCATAATTTGCTCAGATTCTACACAAAGATAAGTCCAATAATTAGTAAATGTAAATGACAGATCTATCTATGATGCTCATTAAATATCATAACTTATGAACATAAAATTCAAGATAAAAGTCTGAAATGTTTGAGAACTGATGTCTGCTGTTTTATCCCTTAAATTACCACTTTATACACTTATACAGACGGACTCAACAACATGAACACCTGTAGAATTTAATGCATAAAAACTTGTATTTATGTACATTTATTTGATAATTTAAAGCTGAGGTAGGCCAATTCATTTGGAGTCATGGGCTAAAATTCCATAGTAATTCTTCAGTACGGCTGCATCTAACGATTATGTTCATAGTTGATTAATCTGTTGACTGTTTTCTCGATTAATCGATTAGTGGTCTCTAAAATGTCAGAAAATTATGAAGAATGTGGATTAGTGTTTCCCAAAAGCCAAAGATGACGTCCTCAAATGTCTCTGTTTACTGTCACAGGGGAGAAGAAACTAGAAAATATTCACATTTAAGAAGTTGGAATCAAAGAATTTGTTATTTTTGTCTTAAATAATGACTCAAACCGACTTATCGATAATCAAAAAAATAATTTTAAAGTTGACAACTAAAAGAATTAATCTTTGCAGCTCTACTCTTCAGCATACTGTAATTCAAGTTGTCTGACAGAAATCTAGACTTCTGCACCTCCTCATGGCTCTGTTTATTAAGGCTTTAGAAAATCTAGCCCATGACCGGAGTCTTTGGCCAATCACAGGTCCTTTCAGAGAGAGACAAAGTGTTCCTATTGGCTGTTTTACAAATGAAGATTAGATGGTGAAAGCCTGGTTCAAAAACTGAAAATCCTGCAGAATAAATGATATTCCAGCATTGGCAATAACTGCCGACAATGCAAAGCAAAACCAAAAAAAGAAGACAGACTTTTAAAAAAACAGAGTCGGACAATAAATGCAATAAAACGTGTCAATACCTGGGAAGCATTTCAGAAATGGGGAGAAAATGTTGCTTATCCAAGTAGCTAATTTAAGTTTTTATGTAAATAACTAGAGGCTTGTACTCATACAGGTCATGTTATGGGGGGGAAGGGGGTGTATTGTACTTTACTAAGTTAATTACTAATACTATTGTACTGAACTGCAAACTTGATCATTATAGTAGTTCAACATAGTCAACAATATAGCAATATTACTGAGTAAAGCAAGGCCCATTTTTGTAAAACAGGTTGTCCTACAGCCATTATCTGATTAAATGTCTTGGTGTTCTCCAACGTTGCACCAACGGACTGACGACATGCAAATTGTCTTCCAAAGGCCCGGTTTGTTGGCCTCGCAGTACATGCAAATGTAGTAAAATACTGTAGAGTTTACAGTCCATCGTGGGCGTTGTGAAGTGTTTCTTACGTTCTAGCTTTTGTTTGTACAACTAGAAGTAACAATTGGTACAACTGTAACAGGTACAAGGATTTTTTCTGAGCACCAAAATGAAGAATAAAAATAAAAGATGTGACACGTTATTTTTTAGGTTTAGCTCGCTGTCTGTCTGCTGCCCACCAGTAGAATAAACTCATTTGTACATGTGAAATGCCATTTTACATATTAACACTCATTTAATCACATGAGTGTAAGATACAACTGTACTATTAAAAGAAAAAGAAAAAAACATTTTTAAGAGTAAATAAATTTAGACATTACCGTCCAAAAGCCTCTTAATGTCATATGGGATTGTCGCCATCGCTGGCCCAACTCCAGAGACTTTTGTTAGCAGACTTTTCACACCTTTTCTGCACCTTCACACTTCAGTCTTCACTCCACAAGGCAGCCTTTCAGAGCACACTGAGCCTCATATTGTTACAGCTCCATGACAGAAACAAGAGCCTGGCACAGCCTAGTATCGAACCACCTGTGTCCTCTAGCTCTGAAACCTAACTTCCGTGCATGCATCTAGATTTGCACAAAATGGGGTGGAGCAGGTGCACTGATGACAATTTCCTCTGCACTCCGGTTTTATTGACACTGAGAAAACCCCTATGTCTGACCTACAGTAACACTGCCAAGAAGAAAGCCTCCGTAGGGGGTGTCCCCTTTACTAAACACTTTAGCAACATCGGAGCCAAACAAAATTGCCTGTGATAAAGATGAGATTAAACGTCTTACGTACATGCAGGTGTTTGTGGTTAATCACAAAATGAGCCGCTTTAAACACTTAAAGTAAACTTTGACTGGTATGTGTTGCAGAAATAACATCTCTGCCTCTCTTTTTAGGCTTTCCCTTGTATATAAAGTACGTGTCCATCTGACCATCTCCATTTTTCCATGTCCATTTAAAAGTGATATAAATAATACAAAAATCCCATTAGACATATATTCAACCTGGGCTCACATGTCCAGGTTGGCAAGCATCTGGAAAGTCCTTGGGCAAGACATTGAATCCCTGTCAGCCAGCTCTGTTGCTGGTCTTTTGTAGTCTGACCTCCCTGCAAAATACAAAAAGTTGCACCAAGCAGAACAGAAACTGAAGACAGAAAGCAGCAGGCCTGCATACTAGTGTTTGGATTGGTGATTCAGTATAACTTGTACATTAAGCAATGGAGGGAACTGTCCTTTCCGCCTACAAGCCGACGCCTTTAAACCAAACCGCCATACAAAGTTATGTTTTGGCCAGTATTGTTTTAGTCTGTGCCAATTTAATCCTCAAGAATTAGGATAGCGGATAAATGGTGACTAGCTGGTTTAGTATGACCCCGTTTGGTAGTGAAACAAATAAAACACACCATTTTTTACTCTTTAATACGAAGTGTATCACAGCCAGTTAGCTAAGGCTAGAGTGGAGTTGTCCGTAATGTTTTACATAACGCTAGCTAACGTTATGTGAGCTGTCACACTGCAGCTAACCTGCTAATTAGCAAGCTATGTATAACAGTTGGCCAGAAAATGGTAATTTATGGCCATTATTCTTTTATTTTAGGCGGTTATCTTTGCTTTAGGTCACTGTAGGTATGGTAGCTAAGTGTGAGTGCTTACCCGAACCTCATCCAGACGTTAACGGCTTTTCATTTACATTAGAGTAACTTGTTTGTAGCAGACGGTTGTCCTTCTTGTAGCCAGCTAGCTAGCTAACACTATCAGTTAACTAAGCGTTATGTGACGTGGTATGAAAAGGGTTGGCGGCCGTTGACATGGTTTCGTTACCATGGCATCTGAAGTCAGCAGTAGTTCCTCCACAAACAACATTGTTTCAGAGTAAATTCATATATTTACTACTTAATCTCACAATAAAGGTGAAAATTAACTTTAACAAGTGATTCCACTTGAAAGTAACACTAACGTTAGCAAAATACGATTTTCACGACTTTTATGCGGTTGCGGCATTTAAGTGCTTATATCCTCCCTATCGGTTAATCCAGTTGTAAAATCGTAAATCAGAGTTGTTGCACGTTAAACGATGTTTTTACAGATTCTTCAAGCTTTTATTTTATTGAAAATTTAGTAATTTTTTAAACAACTTTGACAGCAAAAGTAAAAATGAATTATTAAAAGTGTTCGTAATTTAATGTCCACGTTTCTTTACATATTGTATTAGATGCTGCCTCCCTGTACTATCTTTTTTATTGTAAATTTAAATTTTTGGTGCATTCACATTTAAGTGATACATGCTTTGCTGAACATAAAAACGTACCAGGGACCTGTAGGCCAAATAGAAATCCAATGGCATACAGCTGCCTTGTGCATGAAGATAAGAAAATACATCTCCACAGGGATTAAACTGATTTTTAGCAAAGCCGTACAACAAAGAAATATAAGGCTCAACTAATAAATCAGATATAGCCTACAAATAACACATCTTGTCAAATTGGGTATCAGAAATGATACCCAGTTCACTGTTTAAATTGCAGCAATCACCACTTAAATGGGTCTTTGATTTAAGCTTGGACACTAATTAAGGTATTTCCTACAACACGTGAATGCAGCTTCACTAAATTGGTCCTTTAACATCTGACAGGAAGGATTTACGTTACCAGTAGAGGGTGAACAGCAATGGGATGGACTGGACTGGCCTTTACACGGTTGACATTAGTGTACAGGAGGTAGTAGTAATACTAATAGAAATAGTGGTGAGTCTGACTATCGTCTTATTGATCCTTTACTACTGAAACACTACATGGAAAGCCATCAAGGAACCAAAGCTGAATCAGACTCGCATGGACAGAATAGACCGGATATCAATCAAGGCTGTGTTAAACTAATGTGTAGTTAATCTTGTAAGATAATTATTTTATGTACCGTAAAAGCCACATTACATATACACAACATTAACTGTTTTTTCCCAGACTTACAGGCCTGAGTATTTTAACAAAAATGGGTCCTAATGCAACATTTTGAAGCAAAATGTAAAGTTTAATAAAATACAATAAAAGGCTGTGTACATGAATAATTTGCACATTGGGTTTAATAATATATTTATTTATTTTTACAATTGTTTTGCTCTGCAGTCTAAAGCATTGTAACACTGAAGACGACACACAACTAAAAACACAAAAATACCCTTGCTGTTGCATTTTACATTATCATCATTCACAGACATTTATCACTTATCAACAAGGACTTTTAAGAACTTTGTATTTCCTCCCATACTCTTTTTCTAATTTTCCCTGCTGCTTAGTGTAACCTGTGTTACTTTGAGGGGTGCATGGTATCTTATAAGCCTTTAGCTTTGCTTCTAACCTACACTGCATAATGTTTAGCCTTGTATCAAGCCATGTTGTTGCTGTTTTTTAATAACGTGTAAATAGAGCTGGGCAATACATCGATATTATATCGATATCGTGATGTGAGACTAGATATCATCTTAGATTTTGGATATCGTAATATCGAGATGTGACATAAATTACTAGTTTTAATAATATTAATAATAATAGTAGTAATGATAATAAATGGAGTTTATATAGCGCTTTTCACAGACTCAAAGGCTTCATTACTAAAGTGATGTTCATTTCTGAACTTACCAAAATGTTGTAGCTGTTCTATTATTTGCATTTAATCACTTAGACATTATGTCCACATTACTGATGATTAATTTTCTAAAATCTAACTGTGAAGGTATTTAATCAAAGCGTCAACCCAAGGATATTGCCGCCATATTGAGGCATTTGGTCAAAAATATTGTGATATCAGATTTTCTCCCTATTGCCCAGCCCTAACTGTGAATAAACTCAACTAAACTTAACTATATTTACCCACATAGCTCTAAAAAGCTGCGGCATTAGCAGCAGTTTCCTTTCAGTGCATAGTCGTATTTTAATAATTTACAGTATTTTTAATTGTTTAATGTTGAAAGCTTGATATTTCATAATGGTCTCCTTCCCTGTCACTTCTCTACAGGAAGCCACGAGGTCAGAGTGAGTTGAGTCCCGTGTCAGAAGCGTCCCCACGTTGACCTGCGCCTGACTGGCCTCCCAGCAAAAAGCCCCTGTGAAGGTAAGAGGAACTGGGGTCCCCTCCCCTGGAAAAGAGGTTCCCTCCCCTTGACAGCTCCACAGAGCCCCAGCCAACTGCCTGCTGGGTCAGCCCCATATGAAAAGGGAAGCTCTTTGTAATCCAACAGGGATTACACCACCCAACAATGCACCGCTGAAAGAGCGACAAAAGCCCTGTATCAAACGCAGCTGAGGGGGAGCAAGGCTATGATCTCCCGCTACTACCAACACTGACTCCTCCGCCACCTCTCATCTCCCCAAGAGGCTCTTCCCCCCTTTAGCATTCGCTGCCTCTGTCCTCCTTCTGCCCTCTCATCTTTAGGATCTGGCCTTTTATCAGTGCATTCCTTTTCATTTGCATTGCGGTGTGGGGAGGGACAGCGGGTCTCTCTGATCTGATAGAACCAGGAGAGAGAGTCAGGAGGATCCTCAGGGCATGAGGGGTGTGTGGTTGAGTAAGTGTGTGTGCATCCTCCCCTGCAAACACACACACACACACACACACACACACACACAACATTGCATTCTCAAGATAGCCAGAAACTCAGAGGGGCAAACAGTGAAGCACCCATGCCTGTCTTTCAGGCTCTGGTTGACTTTATCAGTTTTCCGAAAAGGAGGTGATGTGATTTACAGAGATTGTTGTAGTTAAATGAGTTGTTAAAAAAGCTTAAAAATTGTCCAAGGAAGGAAGTTGCAGAGTATACATGTGCCATTTGTCTTAAAACGTGGCTTAAATCACTCTTTAGGAATAGGGGTCGCCTTTTCCAACAGATAATATCTCAAGGTGGTGCTTAAATGTGGCCCTGATTTGGACATGTCACAGCAGATTCAAACCCTTGATACAAAAAGAAGGTGTTTGGCCTGATCATTAAGGGCCTGTTGTAAATGTTTGTGTTGCTGGAGGAGATAAAAAGAGGTAGTTTACTTTTTGGATTTCCTCAGAATCATTGTGTTCCCAACCCACCCATTGTTCAAACATGTGTCAGTGTAGGGTGGCTTAAGGGTGCGCGCAAAGTAAAAAAGTGATGATAGATGGAGGACACAAAAGACAGAAGAGCAAATGTGCAACCTTCAGTCAGCCACACATATTGACTGACTCGGGGAGGTTACCTCAGCCTGTACTCAAATCAATGTTAGCCCTGAAAGCATTGAATAGAAAATCTTTCAAATTGTATTATGTTAGGATATATGAGCCATTTCTAAATATTAATTCAGCATTACTTGAGGTGTCTGTTAAGGATAGCAGTTACAGCTCGCAGTGCGTTGACTCGACTGAGTGATTACATACCTCTATTACATGTGATGTATGAATGTATGAGAGGAACCTATTTTTCATTACCAAGACATTGTCCCTAGAGGCAGTTGTTAAAGAAGAATCTCTAAATTATCCTTGTGGAACAACTGGCCCTTGTCATGTGCTGAGAAGCGAGGGAAGGGAAGGGAAAGGAAAGGAAGGAGGAAAAGGAAGCACAGCACATTTGATAGCAGTGAGATGAACTGGAAGGATGCCAGAAGAGTGTGTCTGCCTGTGCTTGTGATCCTGCACGCCTCTGCCACTGTCCAGTTAATTGGAATACAAAGCAGAGCGGGGTCGATGAAGGGGGGAGGGGGGGAGGTGCACGGGGAGCTGCTGTCTGTCTACAGCAACGCTCAACCTTCACTGCTCACTGGGAATTGACTGGAGAACCAGCAAGCGAGACCGACACACTGTCACTGGTAAAATGAACTGTCACCTTGCATTTCTCAGCCTCCTGGCAGCATCGAATTGGCCGCTTTGAACCATGTGACGTGACACTGATTGAGTTCTGGTTTCCCCCCCCTTTCTGGGCTCTAAAGAGGAAGAAGCCGGTTTAATTTCAAGTGTACAGCCTGGCCATGCAAAGTATCCAGGAAGGGCGGCATCACTGTGTGGGCAGCCAGCTATACTGTATCTTTACACCAGACCTTTCATGGGCGCTCGATTCTTCTTCACCGCCCCTCATTATTTCATTGTGCTGCTTCGTTACGCTGCCTCTCAGCTCGTCTTGTTTTTCTTACGGCCTATAGTCATGGCGGTCTGACAGGCACACAGAGGGGGAAAACTATTAGGGGTAGCCATTTGGATCCTGGAGGCAATCCCAGGGAGTATTAAGATGTTAACCCTGGCCAAGTCACTTGTCTCTCTCAGTTACTATGCTGATGGAGTGGGGAAAGGATGCAGTTGCAGGGGGACCCTGGAGGCCGGGGCTTCAGGTCGGCTGGCGCTTCCAGATCCAATAGAGCCTAAACTCGGATGGGGGATGGTTGTCAAATATCTCCCAGCCTGGGCTAAAAAGAGCCTCAGTGCCATAACAAAGGAAGAGGAGAGTGTGTCATTCATAACTGCTGCATTTCTCCACAAGGCTTCAACAGGGAAATGACTGTGGAAATTAAATTACTATTGGTCAAAATCTACAGAAATAAAAATCACATTCATGACAGCAAGTGTTTTCTTTTTTCTTTTTTTTATTTCCAACACATTGTCACCTTCTTAAGTGCTAATTCAAATTAGTAATAATAATAATAATAATAATAATAATAATAAGCATAATAATAAGTATATGAATATCTAAATACATTGTCATGTTTTACCTTTTAACCTATCAATAAGTGCACCTTGAAGTCTCCGTCTTGTACCTTTTACGAGAGCTGCTACGATTAGTCACATAATCCAAAAATTAATCTGCAGTTCTTCTATTTTGATTAATCATTTCATTTTTTTCAAGCAAAAATGCCAAACATTTGATGGTTCCAGCTTCTCAAATGTGAGACGTTGCTGCTTTTAATTGTCTGACATTGTGGTACATTGAATGTGTTACGATTTTAGACATTTAGATTGACCAAAACAGGGCATTTGATGGCGCCACTTTGGGCCCTAGGATATTGTGATGGGCATTTGATGATTCACAGACTAAACAACTAATCGAGGAAAGAATCTCCAAATGAATCAATACCGAAAATAATCGTTAGTTTCCGCTCTGCTTCTTACTTTCCAGTATTGGTTAGCCATTGAAGGCCTTTCTCCACGTTGATAATAAAACACCATGATGGTTGTATTCATGAAAAGCTCAGTTTTATAAATATATTAGAATAGTGTCAATGTTTTGTTCTGTTTCTTACACTTTAACAGATGCTTCTTTTATCTCTGTGTCTTCTTGGTAGAGCTGCAATGATCAGTCAACTAATCGGTTAATTGTTTGGCATGAACATAATCGGCAAATATTTTGATAATCAAATAATTGTTTAAGTAATTTGTTATCCAAATATGGCAGAAAATGCTTTTTTCAGCCTCTCACATACGAATATGTATTGCTTTTCTCTGTTTTAGATGATATTAAACTAAATAGCTTTGGGTTTGGGACCGAACAAGACATTTAAAGACATCCCCTTGGACTTTGAGAAACTGGAATGGACATTTTTCACTATTTTCTGACATTTTGTGATGCAAACAATTAATCAAGAAAATAATTCGAAAACGAAATTGATTGCTAGTTGTAGCCCTGCTTATACTAAGTATGTTCTGTATATCACATAATTATATGTTGCTAACCTACTAGCTGTGTTTGATAACTAGCAATAAAAAATGACTCCTCTGTGGCATCTCTTAGATGACCAACCCCCCTTTTTCCCATGAATACTGTATCTAGTTTTCCTTTGAAGCCTCGGGACCCTGCAGAGTGACATGCGACAGAGGAACTGGTAGAAAACCAAGGATGTGAGCATGGCAATAGACTTGTAAAAGAGCCTGCAACAACTGCAAGCAGCATGGGGTACAAACAGCACTGGGTTGATCTCAAACAAAATGCAGAGGGAGGCGGGCCAGCTGAAGATGTGTCAGATATCCGAAGAGAAAGAGGATGGCTGCTGGATGTATTAACAGATCTCGTGTTTGTGCAGTCAGGTGTTTGCACGTAGTTTGTGATTATTTTTGCAACCATAAATGATCGTCCTTCTTCTCCCTCAGAGTCCATTAACCATTCTCTCCTCTCCTTGCCCTACATTCTTCACCAAGAAGGCAGAGAGAGCCACGCTGATCCGAAGGTGAAAAACATCCTCCTCCTCTTCCCCCAGCTGAGCATCTGTCTCCGTGGTGTTGGCTGCAGCACCGACTCTGACACCTCCAGATGGAGAGCCCGCTGGGAGCGCTGAGGTATTACCTACAGAGATGGCAGGGATCACACCTCTGGAATGAAGTCCCACACTTGTTTTCTGCACCTTCCCTTTTTTTCTATTTTTGAATCTGTCACCATTCACCATATTGAGTATCACCTCCCCAGTCCTTGGCCTTGCGACTCTTCTGCAAGCTTTTGGCTTTAAATAAAGAAAATGCATGACAACAAACCTCTGAGCCCTTTTCTAATTTACAGTAATGGGCCGTATGGTATTTCAACTGTAACTTCTATTAGTGGAACTGTATTCATTTTTAATGTAGTTGGGGGAGAACTGCATACTCATGCGGA
Source organism: Etheostoma cragini (assembly GCF_013103735.1). NCBI lineage: Eukaryota > Metazoa > Chordata > Actinopteri > Perciformes > Percidae > Etheostoma > Etheostoma cragini. Next base: position 2,091,825 of record NC_048427.1, on the reverse strand, counting down.
TGTATTTCTAATGATTGCTGATTTCAATTTCCTAGAAACATCTTTTTTTAACAGGCCCTGGACTTATAACAGTTTTTAGTCTGCATCAACCAGAACGTTGACTAAATGAACTATAATGTCTTTAGTCTAAATATTAAAAGCAATACCTGCAAAAGGTATGAGAGGCCCTAGAGTTGACTTCTGCGAGCCACTCAGGGGTCTTGACAGATTGACTCTTCATTCATTTGTGCCTGAACTCTGTGTGAACCTCAGCTTTAGGAAAAAGGGCACTGACAGGCCAGTGCTGCTGGGGCAGAAACTGTGTGTGCAGACCTAACACCCAGTGCAAATATTGAAACTGCTGCCCCTTTACCATCAGATGAAACTAGGTGGACAGGTCTGGCAAACGTTTATCTTGAGGTCGAAGCCACAATGAGCACTAAAATGTTAAATGAGCAACTGAGTTCCTCTGATTTTAACAGATAATGTGGTAGTTTAATGAAAATGTATAGAACTCAAATTATGTAAAATACAAGTGGAGTCATTGCAACCTGTGTCAGCTGTCTCCAAGCAGAATTTGGATAACAAATCAAGGGTGAGACCTGGCTCCCTGGAGTTTGTTGTCATGTTTAGAGCCCCTGGAGGTATTTCGAGGTGAAAAGGTCACTGGGAACCACCCCATGTGTTGTGAAAGATTCCTCTTGTCACATTATGCAAGGGGACATGGTGAGAATATTAACGGAAGTGAATATAGGAAAGAAGTTTGTAATGCGATTCAAAACATTCATATTTACAACAATTTATTACATATATATTATTTTTTTAAATTAAGAAATTCCCAAACTTCAAAAGTTTGATTGGACTTAACCCTGTACCTGCATTTGTTACAGCAAGACCAGTTTCTTTTTACATAAACAGCCAATAAAACACTCTTTTCTCATTTAATAAACTTTATTATTACAATAAAACATCTCAACAGTTGATGGACAATACCCTGTAAATAAATAGTGCAAAAAACGACACTGAGTACTTCAGTGCTCCAACACAAAACAACATGGACTCATGATAACAAAGGTACAAATAAAAGAACTGATTAAAAGACATTTTTATAAGGTTTCTCAGAATCCATTTCAGCATTAATCGTAGAACTAGAAGCACATAAGTGGACAGAAATACCCTGTATACTTCACAAAGTCCACGTGCATTTTTCACAGTTTTTTTGGAATGGTGCGTGAGACTGCTCAGGCCCCCACATTCATATTGTGTGTGTGTGTGTGTGTGTTTTTTCTGATCAAAAGTCACATCATGGTTCACAGTCTTTCCCTTTTCCCTTTGGAGGAGTGTCAGGGCCGGAGAGTTTCTCCACAGGTGCCGGAGTGTTAACCAAAACGCAGCCCAGTTTCTCGCGTTTCTTCTGCTTCATCCTGCGGTTCTGAAACCAGATTTTCACCTGCGTCTCGTTGAGCTCCAGACTGGCGGCGACCTCCACCCTCCGTGCCCGCGTCAGGTATTTGTTGAAGTGGAACTCTTTCTCCAGCTCGGTGAGCTGCTTGGTGGTGAAGTTGGTGCGGATCACGTTGTGCTGGCCGGGGACTCCGAACTCCGAGTGGACAGCTGTGGAGAGAAATGGATGAATGAATGGATGAAAACATGGAAGTCATGGAGCTGGAGCTGTGATTGATAGTGAGAATGAATAGAAGCATGTACAAAACATTAGTTGCCAAATAGAACAATTGGGCTTCATTACATCAGCTGAATTGTATTTTTACGCACTGAGAGTCAAAATTACATTCAGACGTCTATTATTCTTAAATCTGTCTAAGGATGAACAAACCTGTTTTAGGTGGATTCCGCTTCACTTTCATCCAGTCAAATGTTTTAGAAGTTTCCTCCACATGGTCCAAATCATTCTCCCTACTTTGGGGCGGTAACCTTGTGTAAACACTTTCTGGATATTCTTGCTGCCTCTGGTCTCCGTTTCCAAAATGTAGATACTGGCTGCCTGTTGCGACTCCAGGTCCACAGCTGTCCCCGGTGTAGGGAGCCATGTTTGTTCCGAGGGGGGAGACTTGCGCATGAATGAAGCTTCGGTCCTGCTCGGGTGCGAGGCCGTACTGGTGATGTCCGTACTCCAGAGGTGAACCATACATGCAGTTTCCCGGTGTTGCAAACTGCAGATCCAGGTTGACGTGTGTCTGGTGGGGGTGCAGAGGGAGGCTCGGGGTCTGGTGTGGCGCAGAGGTTGAAGCAACTAAACGCCCGTCCGGCGCGTAACTATCACTTGTTGCGCACGAGTTGGACGACATGTATCCATGGTTTAAATTGTGGTATCCGGCCTTGGCACTGAAAATGTTTGCACCCCGGTTACACACGGGGTAGTCTAAGTAGGAGTTCATCCTTGGGCCTATTGTTTGTTCCCAACTGATCAAGACTGAGCAGTCATTAATCGGTGCTCCCTTTGCCCTAACCTTCTAGGTAGTATGTCAAAGCTGTAAAACTGCCTTCCACCCTCATATCACCTTCCTGACACACCATGTGACCCGCTAAACGCCAATGGCAAAGGACCTCCAGCACTCTGTCAAGTCTGCGCGCTCGTCCATCAAATGGCTCGCATTTACATGACAAATGCTTCAATCAAACTCGCCCATCCATCTGATAAGAACACAAGCATCAGGACGCAGTTTCAGACAGTGTTAGAGGAGCTGATGATGAAAAATGAATGGCAAAAAACATTAAAATAATGACTATGTAGGCTAACATAATGACGAGATGAAAAGTAGCTCATTCTAAATATTATAACAATGGCATCCAAAAACTATAAAAGAGGACACACATCATACATTATAATGGTCAAAGCTGTCAAATGTTACGTCATATCTCCATGTTGTATGTCACTTACAACTGGTCATTGTGTGCAATTCCTGCCTGTGTCTTTAGTGTACTGCTGTGTTTTATTGGCTGTGTTGTTGATTGACGCTATGTGCAGCACTGTGGACCAGGCTAAATTCCCCCTTGGGGACAATAAAGTATTTTATCTTAACGCATCTTAAAAGCAAGTAATAATACAAAATATCAACATCTAGGTATTATTTTGTCATGCAAATGTATTGATTTGAAATGTATGTCCTCTCTGCTGTTTTTGTTCGTTTTTTGAACACTTATTTAGCTTCATTTTAAAACTTGAGAAAGAAAAATATCAACGTTAAAAACTCGCTGTAAATGTATGTAAATAAGAGGTTGCTTGAATTGGCCTCTTACCAAACCGTTTCTGCGGCCTCTCGTCGCCAGACTCAGAGCAGCGCAGTGAATCCAGTGATCCATCATGCGCTCTTTTTACACATTGACAGCTTGTGTGGCCCTCTTTGCCCATATTAGAACAAAAGACACATTTGAGAGCCATGCAGACTTCTTCTGCTGGCTTCTTTTAACATCGAGACTATAATATAATATCTTTAAAAAAAAAACTTACATCCATACTCATCCCCTGTCATTAAGTAAGAGTGTATGTGATGTGTTAGACCTCAAGTAATAATTTATAGGCTACTTTTAACCAAAAACAAGGAAAGTTGCATTTATTTCAACGTTTTTGCTGCATTACTGTCGTCCTGTAGAGGAGTAGGCCTATTTACTGTGGAGAGTCTGGTGTGTGGGGGGGGGGACTCTCAACACGTTGTATTTCTGTATGTAGCTGAAATAACAGCAGCAACAGTTAAACCTAAAAAAGGGCTGCATGTCTCCGGAATATATTTTAAAAAACGCGTGAAAGTTAAGAAATTATAATTGGAAAAAATAAATAATTTTGTGTAAAAATACAAATAAATACGAGTTGCGACGAATATATCATAAAATCATAAAATAGCTACATGCATCAGGACAGATCTTCTATAAATTAAACGGAAAGTTGTTTTTTGGAGAGTCGAGATCACGTGTTTCTGCTACAGATGAGTCAGTTTTGGAGCTTGCATGATTCTGTCCTGAGTGCAGCTTTGTGAGAAAAACGACCCGTTGAGATCCTCATTTGGGTCTGTTGTGCGTGAGGTGGTGTGCGTGTCGTGTTGCGCAATAAACTGCGGCTCGTGCGTGAAGCCTGGAGCTGCATATTTGGAGTACTCTGCCGGGTACGCAGCCTGGGACTGGAGGAGTTGTTGGGACTTGAGCGGAGGGGAGGCCGGCTGGTAATCCCCGCCCAGATGGACATAACCCAGGCTCGACAGAGTGGGGGTGCCCGGGGCGGAGGGGGAGGACGGGGGGGTGGCGGCGAGGCCCTGCACTCTCTCGTCCTTCTTCTGCTTCATCCTCCGGTTCTGAAACCAAATCTTGATCTGCCTCTCGTGGAGGTTCAGCAGGCCGGCCATCTCCACCCGCCGCGGCTTGCACAGGTAGCGGCTGAAGTGGAACTCCTTCTCCAGCTCCACCAGTTGCGCGCTCGTGTACGCGGTGCGCGTCCTCTTGGAGGCCAGCGGGGTCGCGCTTGGACACTTCTCGTTGACGGCGCAGTCTGTAGAGACGAACAGTGGGAGAGAAAAGGAAAAGGTTGGACAGGTTGGGTTGACTGAGTGGAACCAGTGACTGGAGGTTTGTTTTTCTTCTTTTTATCATTCTCAGTCATTTTCTCTACCGATTACAGTCTGCTCCTTGTTTACTCTCACTTTCCTGTTTTATTAAATGCTTCTGTTGTGTTAAACATAACATGCACGCTCAGCCAACCTGGCCTGTATGAATAAGGGTTAAAAACGTTAATAAAATAAATAGAAAATAAGCGTAGAAATCAATAACAAGATTGTTTGAAATTAGCTAAGAGGTCATGGTGGTACATAAAGATGTGTTACAGGGTTACAGTGTTACAGTATGGGATGTATAGGGGACATTTCCAAAATGGTGACCAAGAGTTGCTCGCTTGTAGGCCTGAGTGGTTGATATTAGATAGTTCTTCCCTTTAATCAACACTCTGAGACAAATTAATAATATATATATATATATATATATATATATATATATATATATATATATATATATATATATATGTGTGTGTGTGTGTGTGTGTGTGTGTGTGTGTGTGTGTGTGTGTGTGTGTGTGAGTGTGTGTGTGTGTATATATTTGTATATATATATTTTTATATAGAGAGATATATATACATGTATGTACATATATTTAAAGGGATAGATTATTATAAGGTCTTATAAAAGGTAGCCTATGTAAAATGAAGGGATGTTTACTTTTCTTCTGATATTCTAATTGTTTTGTATTTTGAACACTAGGCCTTTATAAATAAATAGCACTATGTTATTAAAATTCTAAATAAAATATCTGGTCTTAAAATGAACCTGAGCCAGTGTGTTCATGAATATCTACCTGATCTTTTGAAACTGAAAAGGAGAAAATACAATTTCCTCAATTAATAACAGCGGACATTAATGAGAAGGCTCGGTTTGGAAACAACTGCTGCCTCTGTCTTTACAGACCTGCGAGTCTCGTGCCAGGAGTCGGACTTGAGTGTCTGGACTCTTTCATCCAGGGGAAAATCTTTTTGCTCACAGGGAACTTGGGGTTTTGCTGTTTTGACCTCCTGGGAAACGCGCGTGCAAACGTCTCCACTTGAGCCAGTTGCTGGTGTGCGGCTGCGCACCCGAACCCGCTGACATCCTCCACCAGAGACTCGCTGAAGAAGAAGTCGTGGTGCTTCTGGGGGTTTTGGGTCGCACTGGTTTTCTGCATTTCCATTAAATGTGCACCTTTGACCTTCCGACGGAGCGCTGGCAGCCAAATGTCATGGCAGGTTTCCAGAGAGCCCTGCAGCTTCGGGCCTGAGAGGACGCAGAAAAGAGACGGAGACAGAATCAGGGAGGAGACCACACGATCCATCTTATCAACTCAATAGTACGCTGACGTGAATAGCAAGCCTCTCCAGGCCTGAGAGGCCACGGAGAAAATACGAGTTTGTGATAATAAACCCTCGAGAAAACCCCAAATCAAGGATAAACTGGAAAAATCTGAGCAGAAATCCAACATTTTGCCTTTCTTACAATGAGTGTAGACCTCACTGGCCTGCAACGAGGCTCAGTGTATTTTTCTTGTTGTGTTTAATTGCAGCTTAAACAAATGAAATATAATCTTTTTAGATTATAGAACAAGGTTATTTCCTATAACCTCCTATTTTTCCTGTAAAAAGAAATATTTACAATATTTATAACAAGAACATATAAAAATAATAATCAGTCTACGCAGAAACAAAAGCCCAAAAACGTAAAATTCATTTCATAAAAATACAAAAATAGATACCTTAGTTTTTGTCCTTTTTTTATAAATAGTGTTTCCTGAGATTACATCAGTACACTCGGCCCGTGCGTATTAATAAGGAACAGCCTATTGTTCAGCTAATGGATGGTCCTGTCTGCAGCATTTTCGAGGGGAAAAATGAAATGTAACATAATCTACTAAAACATCCATCCATCTCCATCAAACACAAAATAATACAGTCCGTGGTGCAGCTGCAGCTTTTTGGGGTTTTTCTGCCCTGAACTGAAACCAAACGCGATTTAAAGAAGCAGAAATAACACACTGTAACACATTCAATATCTTAATTAAATTTAAGCCAACAGAACAGAATTATTTAGCAGCAGTTTTAAGAGCGAAGAGAGAAGCAGAGAGAGAGAGAGAGAGAGAGAGAGAGAGAGAGAAAGAGAGAGAGAATAAAGTCTGGAGGCATGCAGCTTTGTGAACTCTGGTTGAACCGCGGCTGCTGGAGTCAGGCTCGTAAATCATAAAGACACATAACCCAGTCCGCGGCTGCATTACCTCCACAACCTCCAGTCATCCCGCACTGGAACAATCCTCGCGCAAACAAACACACACAGGCTTCCTCTCACCTTTTTTTTTTGTTGGTCAGTTCTGTTTTGGGGGTAAAAAGCCTCTCCAGATTAGAATAATCCTGCAGAGGAAGCAGCAGCTCTGATGTGGCTTTGCATGCCGGTGGGGTGAAGCAGAGTGGACGGGGTTCCTGCAGCTCCCACCGCCCTGCACACAGCACAATGTCAGCGCCCGCGCGTGTGTGTGTGTGTGTGTGTGTGTGTGTGTGTGTGTGTGTGTGTGTGTGTGTGTGTGTGTGTGTGTGTGTGTGGGTGTGTGTGTGTGTGAAAAGAAAAACCCCTTCTGCTGATCATGCAAGCCCACTTTCATACATGGAAATAGCCCTGCGATGACAAAAAAAAGAAAAAGAAAGAAGAGAGACGCTTTTCTATACGGATAAATGTCTACTTTGACACCTTTATGGCAATTACAGCAGCGTGGAAACCCTAAAAGCATTAAGGTGGCTCAAGAGAGGCAAGAAAACGGCTGAAATATGTTGGCACTGAAGCCCACGTTAAGTGGATTTAGATAAGGAAACCGGTCTGCTTCCCATCACCACTGAAATCACCCCAACACGGCGAGTTTTAAACTGTATTTTCACAGCGATATGAACACACAGACATCTTTATTTTTTGGTCCTGGGAACGTGTCCAGCGCGTTTATAATAAATTCCAACCTCCCTTCCAGATGCCAGGAGGGATGCCATAAATTACCCCGGGCAGAGAAAGCGTTCAGGACTCAGTCTGGAGTGGTTTTGTCTTCTACACACTCACATACAGAGTGCCTTACGTCTTGTTTCTGTAATGAGATTGTCTTTGTTTTTGTTTCTAATTGAAGTGAGTGAGTCGTTTTAAAGCACTGAGGAGGAGACAGGCAGTGGTCAGCAGCAGCGTCCGTCAGAGAGCTCCTTAATGAGGCCTCGGCTTGGTCTCCATGTGGCCCTCAGCAGACTGCTGCAGCGGGTCGATCGGCGGGGCTTTGATGTCTCATCTTCGTGTTTTGCTCGGTCGCTTTGATTGGCTCTGAAAGGTAATATTTAACTGAGCATAGCGTTAATTAATGCAAATGAACATCTTTGATCTCTGAGTCGTGCAACCGTCGACCCAGAGACAAGTGGAACAGTGACCAGATGTCCAACAAGTTTTACTTAGTAAGCTTCTTCTTTTAAAGGTTGCAGAGTGAGACTTTTTTATTTAGTTTCATTTTTTTTAAATTAAGTGAAATGTGTCTCTAAACAAACGCAGTCCAGTGCGCCATGCAGAATGCTGCAGGAAAACAAATCATCAGCGGAATATGCTATTTGTTTGTTGTTACATAATTTGCATTTTTACTGGCCATTTTCAGGAGCTCTCAGCCACATCCTGTGGGTTTTAAGGACGCTGTAGTTTCAACAGTTCTCACTTAAATGTTATCTATGTTGTCAATTATAACAGAGTAACATGAGGTGATCTCTGGACACTTAGATAGACTAGGTCTAGAGTAGACCCCGCTCTATGATTAACAAAGACCCAACAGGAGCAAGCCTTTGGAGCCACAGCCGTGAGGTAAAACTTCCTCCAAAAGGCAGAGAGCTCAGGCAGACTCTCTCAGGCAGACCCTCTCAGGCAGACTCCCTCAGGCAGACTCTCTCAGGCAGACCCTCTCAGGCAGACCATCTCAGGCAGACCCTCTCAGGCAGACCCTCTCAGGCAGACCCTCTCAGGCAGACTCTCTCAGGCAGACCCTCTCAGGCAGACTCCCTCAGGCAGACCCTCTCAGGCAGACCCTCTCAGGGACACACGGGGACAACGGAGCTCCTCTATGCTGCAGATGAATGCACAGCAGCTGTGATAAAAACAGAATATATTGTAATGCATAATGAGTTATTTTACTTTTGAAACATTGTTTTGCTGATTACACTTTTGTAACATTTTGAAATCAGGACGTTTAGTTATACTGGAGTGTTTTTAAATTGTTGTATTTCTACTTTTAATCAAGTAAATGCCCTGAAGTACAGTACTTGGTTACTTAAACTTGCATCAGTTCCTGTCTGAGCTCTGGTTCTGTGCTCAGCCCGAGACGCCCATCAGGGCCCCCAGGTACAAGAAAACAAACATATAATGAAGTACTTTTAGATTGTTGTATGTCTACTTTTAATTAAGTAAAGGCCCTGAGTACTGCTTCTACCACTGCATATGTGTGCCATAAATCTCTCTGATAGCCTACAGTCCTCTAACAAAAACCCTGTAAGAAAACCAGGAACAAGTGTTGGGGCGTTTTGGATTCCCCAAATCTTTTAGGGAAACTTTCTGTAACCGGGGAATTATTCTCTTTCATTCTGTGAACTCCCGCTGCCTCAAAAAAGCCCAAAAGATACTCAAAGATCCATCTTACCCTGGACCCGGTCCGGGGGAACTGCTGCCTTCGGGCAGACCTGGTTCAAGACAATTAAACAAAAACACACTCAGAAACCAGTTCTCTCCAAAACATCTGCACGTAATGCTACTTGCGTTTAATTTATTAATGCTGAATTGTGAAGTGAATGCCTTGTTTGTGTTTTTACTCTGTCTTTTTTTACTTCTTTAAACCACTTTTATCTCAGAGGGACTTTTGAGGCCTTTTTCTATATATATTATTCACCTGTTTTGCACTTTTGCTGATGTTTTGCACTGATAGGACATCTCGCTGTAGATGTACAATGACAATAAAGACTATTCTATTGTTTTCTAAAAGTCCCCCCCCCCCCCATGTATGGGCTGAACCCCCAATAATTACAACACGTGGCTCCGCCCCTGATAAGTGCTGCTGTCTTAAAGAAAACCTCTAAATCCTCCTGTGATGCATGAGGCAGCCGGGGAGAGGAAGAGGAGGAAGATGCAGACTGACCTGATGAGTTAGTGTTCAGTGTAAATATGAACTCATGTTTGATCCCAGTGTGGCCTGCAGTGGGACAGTCATCATTCACACGGGACTACATCCCTGAGCTGCACTCTACATCCCGCCTCCATCACCAGGGCGAGCTCCACACTCCTCAGGCTGCTTGTCTGATCTGTGATGGACATGTACACCCCCCCCCCCCCCCCCCCCCCCCCCCCCCCCCCCACCTCCCTCTCCACCCCTCCACCTCTCCACCCCTCCATTCAGTCTGCCGGCCTGCTGACAAACCTCTCCTGTCAATTAGCTGCAGGAACCACGTGTCCACAGGAGAGGAGTTATGGCTCTGGATTCATTCAACACAGTCGAATCCACAGCAGAAGCAAAGTCCCACAGCTAACATACATAAGCAATAAAGTAAATCAATGCATCATAATAACGATAAATGACATGGGCCCACAGTTTGAATACAAAACAAACGGGTTTGAAGTGCAAAAAAACACCAGAGTAAATTGTTATTTTTTTCTAAATCAAAATCAGAGTCATTAAGAAATCTTCAGTCTACTTTAACTAATGAATACGTTATAAGCAGTATCTAAACACGCAACAAATGGTTTTTAACACACTATAATGTAGTTATTAACCGGTTATTAATGTAATTGTCATCAAATATAACTCCTGAAGCTGGTGTGTAATCAATTATAATATAGCTTGTATAAAGATTTTATTGTAGGTAACCTAAAAAAAGTATTTATGGTACAATAGGCTATAATTGCTGACAGATGCTGTACATTAATAAACACTTGAATGGGGTAAATAAAATAGTTTAGAATTTACTTTAACTTACAACTAGGCTACTTAGACTAAGAAACACTTAATATTAACACTTAAAATATCCTTATTTATCCCTGCTTCAAACCCCTTTAAAGTGCGTTATGAGTAATTCGTTTGTTTTCGCCTTGTGCTCACAGTAAAGTGTCTCGGATTATTCCCTCAAATCAAAAGCAAACTCACCCTCTATTCGCCTCTTCACTTCTATAATCGTCCCAGTTATAAACATATTAATTTACCTTTTCCATCTTCCCTCCAGATTCTCCGTCCAGTAACGTTGGGAGCCTGTTGGAGCCGTTGGTTGAGGATCTCTCCTCACATTTCCCTGGAAAACTCAAACTCCTCCTCGGCCCAACAGGCAGCGAAGTGCAGTGAAACGAAGATAAATGGAGTGCCGAACAATGCCCCGCATTGAAGGGCTCGTCCTGCAACCTTCACAGATGTCATATTCTCCAGCAATGTGCAGCTAAAGGAGAGAGAAAAGGGAACACTTCAAACATCGCGTGGACCCTGGTGAGGGCCTGCAGCTCTGTGCGCGGACGCTCCAACACTTGAAAACGCGTTACGAGGAAAACAGAAAAGCCCAAATAAGCAGCATAGTTTGCCATGAAATATATGTAGAGACGCACAGAAACCCATGAGTGTTTCCTCCTCGTGCCTCTCTTCCCCTCGAGGTGAAGTGGCATCGCCTACATACTCCCGAAGACGCGAATTTGTGGTTGCTGCTATATTTACACAAATTCGGATCTACAGGGTGTACATAGATGACAGGTTGTCAGCCTCTGCCTGCACGAGGACAGCAACTGCAGCCTCCTTAAACTGTTAAACATCAAAATAACAATAACCACATTTAGGAAGCTTTTCATTTTTAAAACGTCATCATATGTAAGGGATGTCTTTCTTATGATGCACCCTTTATAAAAGGATAACAACTTACTATCAACTGCTTTATTAATGTTATTAAATCATTCAGATCCGTTATAAGACGAAAACACATTCTGGGTTGCCAGGTTGTGAAAAAAAAATCTGTTTCCATTCCACTGTGTATCCATGTCTGTTGGGTAGCCTAATAATATAGTAATACATGTTGGTTATCCATTTATAAATGCTCAGGGGTTATTACTACTTTCTAACTAGCCATCAAATCTGCCGTTATAAACGCTAATGCTGCTTTAATAAAGTGCTTTTATCCCCCATGTCTCAAGGTGTAACCTTTCATCCCAGAAGTTGTTGTTATCCTTCCAAATGAATTATAAAGCATGCTTTAAAAAAAAACATCCCAATTTGGCCAGATAGCCTAGATTTAAAAACTACATGAGCTTATATAACTTGTTGGTCATTTAAACCGAGTTTCATCTCTCTTCAGGCTCTGGTGGAAGAAGTATTCAGACTTTAACTTAACTAAAGCAAAAGTACCAAGACCCCAAGGAAAAATACTCCATTACAAGTTAAAGTACTGCATTCAAAATCCTACTTAATTAAAAGTAGAGAAGTATTAGCAACAAACCACTTCACGTATCAAAAGTAAAACTTGTTCTGCAGAAAAATGTCCCCTGAGAAGCCTCACTGTTCACAGCTGTGGCTGCTGCAGGTGGAGCTGGTGTCAACTACTTTAAATGGGTTAGACTTAGCTATTTTAGTTCAGGGGTTCCCAAACTCGGGGCCAGGCCCCTCCTGAGGTCTGGTCATTGCTGTTTTTGTGATATATTGAAGAATTTTACTTCTTTGGGGCTCACGTTGTTATTCAAAGAAACCATTTGAGAAGTCTTGAGTGGGAATCGTTGGTCTCTTTGTAACTGGTCTCACAACCCACGAAGTGTGTGATCTCTAAACTTAAAAAAAGGAATCCTCTTTTTATGTAAAATTTTAAATTTGAAAAGTTACCGAAACAGGCTTTCAGATAAATGTTGTGTATGAAATAGTATACTATAAAATATCATAAAATAGAAATACTCAATAGTCAAGACTCGATATTGACTGAATACACTTTCCTCTGAGCTGCTTCCAGGATAATGAAGTGAGAAGAAATCCAGTCTGATTATCAGACTCAACGAGCTGAACCAACAGGCAGCTTTACCTCTAAAGAGAAAGAGAGATTCCCTCTCGGCTCTGAGTATTCTGAAGTCAACTTCAATTCATAGGCTATTATACTGCATGTATCCTCTTTTTTAATGTGGAAAGCACACAGGCTGCAGATAAATGTAGTAGAATCACAGGAGGCCTCTGAAATGGTGGACTAAAAAGTATCAAAATAGGAAATACAAGTATCCCACAACTCGCTGAAAAGGGTACTAAAGCACTCATATACAGCTGCTTTGTGGAAAATAAAGTGTGTGTCGAGTGTGTCCTAGACCAACTCTCTGTCCTGAGATATCTTCTGTTATGATTTCACACTATCAATAAAAATGAATTGAATTAAAGTGAGAAGGAATCTGATCATCAGGCTGAACCAAAAGGCAGCTTGTCCAAAGAGAGTTTCCCTATCAGCTCAAAGTGTCCCGCATTAAAGGTTCATTCCGCCCACTCAGCCTGGACAAAGCTGCAGAGATAACCACCAAACACGCCCGGAGTGATACTGGTGTTTCTGTCTTCTGCTCTACATGCTCCACATGATAAGAGCCCGAGCAAGGGGGACGAGGGAAAAACCCATCCATCATCAGCCGGGCCGGTCTGAGGCGCCCTCTGCTGGCAGAACATCTGCACTACATCTCCTCACTGCACGGACACACATCATGCCAGATGTTGAACACACATCCATGACACGATAAAAAAAAGTTTCCTGTAGTTCAACTTTATGATAACATGGATGCGTTAATATCAACGTGCGATGTCGGGAGAATTTTATTTACATGTTATTTTACCTTTTTTATTATAAAAGAAACACATTTTCTTCATTTACATTTAACTGTGGGACACATTCGGAGAAGCTGCATCGGTAAACAGTGATTAAATAGATTTAGTAATAAAATGATAACCCATACACGGTTATAGATATATGTTTGTGAGGCTTTATGGGGGCTGGTTATTCCCTGGACATCTTGCACCACGTAGATCAGACGAGTCCTGCTGTAAAGGAAACAAAAGAAGGAATTCTGTTCCATTTACGCAGCGTGTTTTTGCATGGATTTATCACCAACACCGCAGTATCTTATATTTAAAATATATTAGAAATAGAAGCATTTAGGTGTATCATCTGGAGTGCAACACACAGACTTTTGCCTCCATCGTGACAGTGCAGAGCGTGGCGGCAGCGCGCTTCCTCCTCCTGGAGCATCTGCGGCTGCAGATCGTCTCCTGACCCGGCGATGATCCCCGCCGCCATGAATTATTCATGGCTGCAGATTACCCCTATCAATATGCAATACTCATTACGCTGGTTAAATTGCCACTTAATAGTTATGAATATGAGGGAAATGTCTGGGACACATATAGCCCACCACTGGTTTTAACTTTTTGTTCTTTTTTTGTACCTGAAATGAGTTTGAAAAGACTTTGAAAATATTGCACAAGTCTCATATAACCTTTTAGTTTTTTCCTGGAGATAACGTCATTAGGTTTAAGAAGAAGAAGAAAAGCAGACACACAGCCTGCAGATGTCTTTATGTTAGATCAGTGGAGGCTGCTTCCAGCTCGGGGTTGTCCGACTCTTCACCTTTGGCCGCTCGGTGACTTCGGGAAAGTTCGGGAGAAATCGCCTCAGGACTTCGCTCAAGTTCGCTGCGTAAAGCCTCCAAATAGTCTTCAAATCTAAACGATTTCATAAGGAGATTCTGGGTTTTTTCCACAAAACATTTTTATGTTTGCAAATTGAATCACTTCTCTTCTGTCTTTTTATTTTAATTGGAGAAACCCAGAAACAAGCCTTTAACGCATTTTTTCCCTCGACATTTTAATTCTAACAAAACATCAACAAGTGTCAAATAATTGGAGTTTTTCTGCTTTGGAGAAATGAGGAAGACTTCTAACTTTTTTTCTGAAATTGTAGCAGCAGATTGTAGAAGCAGAAACTTAAACTTAACTTTTTAAAATAAAATGTCTAGTAGCAACAATATGTCTTTATAGAAAGCAGTTTTCCAAATTCCCCATCTTAAACTAACTAAACATAACTGGTCAGTTTCCTCCCTGCTTCCGTCCAGCCTTCCCAGTCCCATCCACGCAGTTAAGCCGTCACTTTCATTCAAGGTTGTGAATTATATAGTACATTGTCTACTCCCCAAAACCATAAAACCAACTTTATGGACCTCACGTGACTTTTCACAGTCTGTAAGTAATATAGGTCTATACAATCTTTGGTAAGAGGGGATTTTCAACTTCAGCCTTTGCTTATATACCTGTAAGCCAAAGCCACGTTGTGTTTGGGGAGATTTCATCACCAACACGTTTCCCACATGGCAAACACGCGTCTCGCTGCAGAGGAGTCAGAGAAGGTAAGTTGGAAATAAAGTTAGATATTTCTGTTAATTATCTGCTGCAAAGAGCCAAAAAAAAAAAAAAAAAAAAAGCTGCCTAAAATCTTTGTTGTTCTTGTGACACTTTTTATATTTTGTACTTCTAACAAGTTAATCATGAGTTTAACTCGGCTCAAAGCGAACCACAAGTTGTTACGCAGCTGCTTTGACCCCCAAAAAATAACAATAAAACTCATCTGAATTTTTGTAATTCCTCCAATTGATAATACAGTCGAGACAAAGCAATTGAGAGAAACTTTTATTTTGAAGCGCTATGAGTTCACTTACAAATACAAAAAGCTTATTGGCGAAAACAGCTCACATCACCGCCTATCCACAGAACAACCTTTGCACTAAAAATTCATCACATTGACAGGTTGGATACATTTGCATTGCTCATAATTATTCTAAACAATATTATTAATAATAATAATAAGTATAAGTATAATAACACAATATCCTAAAGCTACACACTGGCTTGAAACTTTATGGATCTGGCCACAAGATAACCATCAAAAATAGCATTAAACTTCCACTAAAGCGCTTTGAATGGCCCCGGAGTACATGAGGTTTACATTCAATGAAGAGCAGCATATGGTTTGGAAACTTTCTTTTTTTTTAACTGTACAATGAATTTACTCCTGTTAGACCGTTAAGAAGTCACAATAAAGAGCTCAAGTTGAAACACTTCAAGATAGTGAGAGAGACAGAGAGAGAGACAGAGAGAGAGAGGGAGAGAGAGAGAGAGAGCAAATGCATGAACAGTCAATACCCCCAATAATATTTACATCTTATTTTTCCAAATAGGACATCTAAGCTATCATAGAACAACAACAGGAAACTAGAAATGGCATTTTTAAGACGACAGAATACTTCTTTTTCTATCACAACAGCATGCTGCAAGGTGCTCCGCTTTCAAATAGCTTTACAGTACTCTTGGATTCTTTTGTATTTCTTTTTTTCTTGTGTTTTTTTTTTCAATTATGATTATTGTTATTATTATTTTTTTTACTCTCCACCAAAAGTTATTCAGTTGTGGAAGGCGCTGCCTCCTGTTACAAGACTCATGCTTTTCAGTTTATTGTCCTTCTTCCACTTCATCCTGCGGTTCTGAAACCAGATTTTGATCTGTCTTTCGGAGAGACACAGGGCGTGGGCTATCTCTATCCTCCGCCGCCTGGTCAGGTACCTATTGAAGTGAAACTCTTTCTCCAGCTCTAGCGTCTGGTACCGGGTGTACGCGGTTCGGGCCCTTTTCCCATCAGGTCCAGTCATATCTACAATTTTACAGAAAATCCAGAAAATTAGCAACTGCACTGAACAACACCAACAACAAAGGAAGGTTTTACTGCCAGACTTTTAAATTCTGCTTCACCACGAGGATGCACAGAGGGGTCACAACACGAAATGAAGCAGGGAGGAATCATGCACCCAACACGACACAGAACAACACTCACACACGGTTATTGCTGCCTTTCTTATCTCCAGCTGCTGCAGACAGACAGCCTGCCTCTTGCAAATTAAAATCCACATTTCACAACCCATCCAATCTCAGGCTCCAGCGGCAGTTAACCTGAACCCAAACAACCCCGTGAAGACTTTTCGAATAACGTCTTCTTTCCCCCAATCACCCACACCGAGCTGCCCACTCATGCAACACTTGACAGATTTATGGCACACCGTCCGCTGGCATCCTTCAGAACTAAATATTATTAGATGTGTAAATAAATATACCATGGCTTATGTGCAGTTTCCGCATCCAGGGGAATATTTGTGGCGATTGGCAATCGTTTGATGTGGGAGTGGAGGAGGTGGCGCTGGGGTCTTGGTGCTGCTGCGCCCGAGGAGCCGAGCTGGAGCCGCCGCTGCTGTGTGCGCCTTCCTCGGTCTCTGAGGCGACGGTGGCGTCCTCTATCTCCGTGAAATGAGCGTTGTTGTTAGTGTTGAGATTGTTGCCGCTCGAGGTCGAGCTCCGGTCAGAAGGAGGAGAGGGGCTTTTTAGTTCCAGCGGCTCCCGGTTGGCCGTGGCGCACGACGGCGGCCCCGGATCTGGAGAGGACAGCGAGCAGTTGGGTGTCTGTCTGTAGCGGGCGTCTGGCGCGAATCCCCGGGCATCCTCTCTCACGGCCCCGAAGTGGCTGCCGGTGTTGGTGCGGTTCACGGTTAGGTCCATGCCATTGTAGTTGTAGCCGAAAGACCCGGAGTGCATGGTGCCAGGGTCTCTGAAGGAGCCGCTCACAGCGCCGTTAGTCCCATAATTTAGTAACTGATAGTCGGAGCCATTTGGATAGCGCCCTGAGAACGAGTTTACAAAGTAAGAGCTCATTTGCTTGGATTTTTAAAGCCTCGATTTGTAGATCTTTGTCGCTATAATCCTGTGTGCTTGCACGATTTATGGATGCAATCATGAATTATAAGCAATGAAGCCCTACTGTACTTTGCCAGGTATGCGGCCAAATATGGGAGAGCGTTCGGGAATCACGTGCCTTTGTTGACCAGTCGTAAATCCTCACTGATGACTTCAAGAGGTAATTCATGCTCCATGGTTACAAATGATGACGAAATAATGGTCGTTAGGCTCCAGTCAATGGTGCCACCCCGCTGCGCCGCGAGACCCGCGCAGGCAGAGAGCGCCATCTTCCGGACAGAGGCGGTAGTGCCCCGCCGGGACGCGCTGTCAGGGCCCGGACTCATCCATCATTTATGTAACGCGCTGATAATATAGGCCACAAAAGGCTCAAGTAGCACGTAACTGAGACGTATCAGCCACACCGCCGTCAGTTTAACGTGTTAGGATGTCAAACAGGAAATTATTTGAACCTCTCCGCAGGTTTATGTGAATGTAAAGGCTTATTTGATAGGTTTATTCTGACTCTAGCAGCTCAGTAACCTAATAATAATAATAATAATAATAATAATAATAAAGTACTACTGCTGCTAATAATAAAACGTACATTTTTTAAGCATAAATGACGCCACAAGATTTTCCAATTTACATCAAAAAGCCTTTATTTCTATGTACAATTTCCTAAACAAAATATTGCACACAATATCCAGAGGTGCATTGAACACAAGGTGAACAACAATAAATAACAATAACATTTCTGATCTGTACAGTCGATGGCACAACAAGCTTAAAGGACTATTACAACAACTAACACCACAAGATGTTCAGTAAAGGACAAAAAGCCTCTTTTAATATCATAAAAATAACAATAATAAAACTCAGTAGGCCTACGATAATGAGGTAACAACATTGTCAAAAACTAAACACTGAAAGGTATTTACATTTGGCGGATTTTTGCATAGTCCCCTAAATAAAATCACGATCACAAGGACGAACAGAGGAGGACCTGATTTGAACCTCTAATGCAGACATTATCACCGTGCAGATACTGAATTAAAGTCACTCTACACGTCTCTAACTTGGGGTTTGTAGCACTTTATCTACAAAGAAATAATACATCATTTTACGTTGGGAGTGTGCGCACAAACACGCGCACACATGCCTTTTTATTCAGTGTCCTTTTTAGCTCTTCTTGTCCGCCTGCTCCTCCTCCTCGGGTGTCTTTGAAGGATTGAGGAGTTTGTTCTCCTTTTTCCACTTCATCCTGCGGTTCTGAAACCAGATTTTGATCTGTCTCTCCGTCAGACACAGCGCGTGGGAGATCTCTATCCGGCGCCTCCTGGTCAGGTAGCGGTTAAAGTGGAACTCCTTCTCCAGCTCCAGAGTCTGGTAGCGGGTGTAGGTCTGTCGGCCCCTGCGGCCACTGTTTCCAAATGGACCTGGAACAAAAACAACAACAAAACAACAAAAATCATGAATTAATAATTAAATGTTTGTCTCGAGTAAATTTCCAAAGTGTAGGAGAAAAATCTACCTGAGAGTGCACTCGAAATCTGTAGTGGTGTGTCTGAAAAATACAATAAAGTGGTAATTTAGCTCCAAATCACACTCTAATAACATTTAGAATTATGATAGAGTAATAAAGTGTACTTTATCGTGGGTATTGTTCCTTGTATTAGTACACCTCTTCCTAAAAGGTGCGCAAATGGCTTGTATTCATTTTGTTTTAATCTATTCTATAAAGTTGCTATATTTCCAGTGAGTATGCATATGACACATCTTATACTGAGTTTAGAATTACCTGTGTACATTTTATTCTAAAAAATTAAATAAATAAAAAACTCATAAATGATGTCTTGTAGGCTACAATGGGATGAAGCCTGGTGCGTAAAAGTGCCCCCCATGATGTGTTTCTCCTTTACGACAGCAGTATATTGTTCTTTAACATTACAGTACGGATGTACAGTCCAGAGTCAGACTGCGCACTGAGGCACAAAGCTTACACAGCGTCTTGTTTTTGAGAGTTTAGGCCTGACATTAAATTGATTTGGACATTTAATCGCTGCTGAAAGTGTGTGCGATACTTAAACTGAAAAAGACCCATTCCGGAGAGGCAATGGCACTAAAGAGCTTTAAGTAGGAGTTTGTGGGGTGTAGGCCATGTCTGTGTGTGCGTGCGTGAGTGCGCGTGCGATCGTGTATGTATGTGATGATGATGTAGCCAAAGCCCTTAAGGCGCATGGAGATTCGTATGCGCAATCACAATAATCTCAAACTCTAATTTCGGCTCTGTAATCGTGCAATTATTTTCTGTTCCTGTTCCTAAACATTAAGTAGATCACATATCAGTGCGAGTGTGAAGCTCCATACTCCAGGAACAGGTAACGACACTGTGAGGCTCAGGATGCTCACAGAGACCAGGACTCTGTTACCTTCAGGCTGCATGACAACAACAGAGTTCCAGTTTGTACTCACCGGCGGAGCAGGCGTTCATCCTCTGCATCCAGGGGTAGATCAGAGTGGAGGACTTGTCGTCGAGGCTGCTGCTCATACTGACAGCCTGCTCCGGGCACTCCGCTTTGCGCTGCTCCTGACTGACAAACAGCGGCTGCTCGTCGCGGCTCGAGAAAGCGCACGAGCCCTCCGCGTCCTTGTAGAAAGTCCCGACCGGGTTGTAGTCGCAGGGCGCTCCGCCGCCGGCCCTTCCGTAGATGGCCGCGGCCGCTGCGCCCGTCTGCTGGTAGTAGGACGCAGGGTAAACCTTCTCCTGCATGTTGGCTGCTCCATATGTGGCCGCGTTGGAGTAGTGTCTTAACGGATCGGTGTATCCCGAGGAATATAACGGTATCTGACCCAGGAGAGAGTCCTGTCCTCCCGGCAGAGACACGGGAAAAGTTGAGTTAACAAAATAGGAACTCATTGGGTGGACAACGGGGTGTATATACTCCGGAGGAATATGATTTGTTGTCTTTTATAGTCCAAGTGGTTTTGACATTACTTTATCCGAGATTTGGTTTTTGCTGAAAGGGGGGGTTGTGAGGTGCCACTGAACACAGAGGGGAAGTGTACCATCTGATCAACCTCTGGCCAATCACCGTCGTCTGCGCTTGCACTATTGCACCCATGGGGGGCTCTTGTTGCGCGCAGGGGTCCCCGGTGAATGGAAATGAAGCGCTCGAGCCTGTCGGTCTTTACGCACGCTCACGCACGCATGCACGCACTCCGAGAGGCTGCGACTCATAGAAACACTTATACACTAAAAAACAACATATAGAACAACTGTTTATATAATGACTTCGTTTCATGCAAATACAGTCCAATAAAGCAGACGGACTTCTCCCCCTCCGTTACAAACAAGCACGCGTGCACAAACTCTCCTTCTCCCTCTCTCTTTCTCTCACTCACACACACACACACACACACACACACACACACACACATAATGCAAAAAGAAAGAACAACATCGCAACGAAAACACTTTGCGCATTATTTCCATTTACGCACATGACTGGCTCCCTCTCTTTCCTCCTCTTCCTCTAACCTTCACTTCCATCTTGAACTACTAAATATTATATAATAAACACACGAGTCAAACACTGTACTCTGAACGCAGCTGCCAGCAGTCCTAATGATGAGTATCAATTAATCCAAATCCACGCAGAAATGAACCGCGTCACTAATAATGTTGATGTTTGACGCTTCTTCTTTTTTTCTTCTTTTGTTTTAAGATGTGAGCTCGTCCTGATTTTTTGTTTCAACACCGACTAAAGATGACGTGCAGAGGTCACGAGGGAGGACACGCGCTTCCACACAGATCATCACCTTCATCCTCATCATCACCTTCCTCACTCGGCCTGATAAAGTGGAAACTAGTTCCTCGTTTTTAAAACGCTGTGTGAGTATCAATGTGTGAAACAAGTCGGAACCAGGATTCAGTCACCTTGCAATGACTCCATTTAAAAATAATTAAGTTCATCAATTAAGGGGAATTATTATTATTATTATCGTTATTTAACTCTATTAGAAGCTATTATGTATCAATTAGTATTATAATAACCTTCAAATTAACTGTCTCTTTCTGCAGTAAAAACCCTTTTCATAGTTAATTGTGCGATTTTATAGTATTTTCTTCCAACAAAATACTACTATTATGTTATATTTTTGTTTGATATTTTTGATTCCATAAAGACTTTCTAGCTTTTTAAGTTTAGAAAAAGTCCCCCTATTAAATAATAAATGAAGAAAAATAACGAATAAGAAACTGTTGTTAAAACAATGTGCATTTAAAATGTATTACAGTGTTTTGGATGGATTAGAAAAAAATCTAATATTTGTAGGATATACAGTATATATATATATATATATATATATATATATATATACACACACACACACTAGTTAACATACTTAACAGACATAAGGGGAAGTGTACCAACATATAAATATATAATTTAGTTTTTCGTCTTTTCTTTAAGATCCAGGTCGCTCCTTATGTACATCTTAATATGTTTTATTTTGATAATATCCGTTTAGAAATGCTTTTGAGTTAAATGTTTTAATTGAAACATATTAAATGTCTGGCTTCAATGATAAGTAAACGCCTCCTCAACAGGCCGCAACCCCCCCCCCCCCCCCCCCCCCCCCCCCCCAATAAACAAGCCCACGGGTTATAAAACTGTAAATAAAAGACAAAATGAAAAGAAAAAAAGAAAATTCCATATTTTTTACAAGATCTGATCTTATTTCAGGTATTTTAAAGCCGCAGTATCAAACACGATAAACCCGGGAATCTGCTGCAGAGGAGCCGGAAATCCAAAATATGTTTAACGTGGTCATTGTTGACTTCGTAGTTTTTGCTAAAATACCAACATTTTCTCAATCAGAACAAATATTTATCCCAAAGTATAAAAGATGAACATTTAAAACAGTCACAACAAGTCGCCTTGGCGGCGCAATGTCAACCTGAAAGCCATTCTGACTCGTTTTAAAGAATAAAACAACAAAATTAAGCAATACCAAAACAGCATAAAGCAGAATTAAGTCCATCAGGAGAGTAAAAGCTGGATAGAGTTAGCTGATTTTTAAGAAAAGCATGTCTCAGCGGTATAATGGGGCCTGTGTGACCATCATCCTCATCCTCCTCCTCCTCATCATCATCTTTATCATCATCATCATCATCGCCACCATCATCCCTCCTGGTTACATCGCCTCGTGAAAGGCCTCAAACCTACAACAGCTCGGGTTGTTTTCCACTCATTCTGGCGCAGATATCGGGTCTGCAGCTGCAGCATGTCACGGGTTAAACACACGTCAGCAACTGTTTGGTTATATCACACCGGTGTAAGAAAAGGTAGAAGAAGAGGAAGCTTTGGATAATTGCCTTATTTTAAAGACCGATCTTCCCATTCTCAGTAGTATAAACATCAGGCCTCCCTCCAGTGACAGTTCAGCCACAACAGAGCTGCAGCGGCGCTCTCGTGCTGCTGGCGTTAATCGCTGGGTATTAGAAACATGGTGCTCTTACCTTTGTTGATAATCCATCATTTCCTGCGTGCAGGGTGCCACTCCGCAGAAGAAGACTCCTCTCGCCTCCTCTCGAGTCTTCTGCCCCCAAAAGTCCCCACTTTGTTCAAGTGATTTCATTGCAAGTAATCCCACCATCCAGCAGTGTGATGATCCCTCATTTTCAAGAACATAAAGCCACACACAAGTACAGCCAGCTCAACATGGCGCACACAGGGACGCACCTCGCAGGGGCGCAATCGCCCATTTTGGGTTAAAACCAAATTACGCACGTTCACCGCGTCTCACACCAACACCGCGTACGCGTGTTGCATAAACACAGAGCCAAGAAAAAGGTTGTGTTACTAGTGTTAAGTGAATGAGCGGTGGGAAACAGCAGCTGCAATATAACCTCATGGGAAATAAGTTCCCATTCCTGCAGCCCACATGACTGCCAGCAACCAATCCCGGAGCCCGGCGAGTCGTAAACTTCCATGGCAAAGTTGTAAATTTTCATAAACAGCAGCCTTTTTTTGTGCTTTAGACATGCTTTCTCATCGCCATCTTTATTTTATCCAAAGACCGAGATGATTGACTTCAACACTGGATAAAAAAGGAAAGCGTAAAGATGATGAAATGAGAGAGAGTATTTTGAGATTGAGGTTTTGTTCTGTGTTCATTTGGTTCTGTTCCAGCTCACCAGAAAGGTCTGTGCAGCTTCTTGATGTCCTCTAATCCCATCTGTAGTGTTACTCGGTTATGTAAGAGCGTTAATCAGATGATATTAGATACTTTTAGCTTTAATTCTGCTAAATATTCAACCTCGAGTGATCTATTTCCGCACATTTGTTCACTTATACTCACCTACAAAGCCTAATCGTGTAATCTCAAAGCCTCAAACGCACCACGATTCATCGTATTTTCTTTTTAAATTATATTGTTCCAGCCTAAAAAAGATTTTTAGACTATTATGATCTCTCAAAATGGAGGTTTTCCTTCAGTCACTGCCGATCCATCCACAGGCGAAAGATGGAGATGGTGTTCGTCTGATTGCAGACCTGAGGCGGATTTAAGGTCCCTAAAACTGTAAAAACATTCTGCGCCAACTTTTCTATTAAAATAATCAGGAGGAGATTAAACTCCCGTTTCAACACAGCCAAATTAATTATTTAAAACCGTTCTTTATTGATTTAAAACGCATTTCTTCGTCGTCGTGTTTTTATTTCTAATGTCTTCCTTCCGTTTAGTTGGTTTAGAAAGGTCTTTTATCCAGTTGACATCTGGACATTTCCACCAACAAACGGGGATTTCCGACATTTATAGACGCAATAAAACCATAAAACCATAAATTCCTGAAATGCAACATTCATCCTCCGCTTTGACTCGTTTCCTGGCCTCCAACAGACACAAACTCACAGTGACTGTCGTTAAAATCTAAAACAATAAATAAATACGTTCATGAGAAATTAGGAATCAAAGTTTTAACTTGTTTAAAATAAAATGATTTTAGATCCATCTTTTATTCTGTGTTAGCTAACAATCATTCCTAATATTTAGAATAAAACTCTGTCACGGCCTTGTGAGTTTCTGTCTCCCATCTGTTGTTTTTCTAATATTTATATAATAATAAGTGTTCAGCGAGGCCTTGCTACGTAAAATCCCACGTTTACGTTAAATTAAGATTAAGATTAGACATTTAATGTTCTTTCTTTTGCACGATACCAGTTTTACATAGAACTACAATTATATTTTTATTTATTTACACAATTTATTTACCAACTATTTTCTGAGGAATAAAATCCTCCTAACTGAACTTGTAGGACCACGTTTCTTCACCAGTTTTGGAGAATTTTGTCTTTTTCTGTTTTCCGTCTGCGACCAACACTAAAGTACCCGGATGCAGAGATGCTGTAAAACTTTACGTCCCATTAACTCTCACTGAGAAGCTTCCAGATCAAACCACACCAACAGGGAAGAATTAATTATCTAAGTGAATACAAAAAAGCAAAATATTAATAAAAATCTATATATATAAAAAAAGAAAATGAAACCATAAAAAACAAATTGCTTGAATCGTTGTTGTTGTAAAATTGAATGAAGAAGGTGAAGGAAAAAAAAATCACATTTAAAAAAAGATATTTTATTGACCATCAGTGCAAAAAACTTTCAATACTGCACAAACTTTTCCTTGAGTGAAAAAGCAGGAGGCCTTTATTTTATCAATATTCCTCAGTTTATCTTCAAATAGGGTTCTAGTCTTAATTAATCATCCCTTAATATTCATTTGGTTTCATGGAGGCATCTTCAGCTCCCATCAGCTCCCGGTGATCAGCAGCCTTATTCTGTTTTCTTCAGGGGATTTGGATCACGCGTGCGATGTCATGTTAAATCAGCCTTGTTTGCTTTTATTTTGGCACTGTCGGTGAGGTTTGTTGGAGATGATTCATCCCCGGAGGAACATGTTACACATAAGTGAGCACACACAGTGGGTAGAAAAAGTTAAAAACCCATGATGGTGGGTTTTTTCTGCAGGAATTGAGGTTATAAAGTGGCAAGCAGAGTAAACTGCAGGAGTCCAGATATAAAACATGAGGTAATCCTCATAGACACAGTGTGTTCACAGTTTAAAATCCTCTCTACCTCCAATTCTCCTCAGGTCCCGTGTGTCGACGGTGGTTTTAGGTCTGGCCGGCTCCTCACTGGCCCTTCCCGTGCTGCTGGGGGGCTCTGCGGGAGGCGTTGCGGACCATGTGAGAGAAGCCAGGCCGCCTGACCAGGGGGGCGCGAGTGGAGATGACGAGCAGGCTCTGCAGGGCCGCGGGGTCGTGGGACATGTGGGAACAGCACAGGCTTCTCTTAGGGACGTGGTTTATGAGGGGCATGGTGGGACGGGACCGGCCGTCGCTGGGGAAGCTGCTCCGGGCGTCCTGCCGGACAGCCGGAGAGACGCCGGCTGAGGAGGACACACAGAGAAGATATAAAACTAGAACTGGAAACTGAACTAGGTTTCTTGTCATTTATAAAGAGAAGAGAAGATAAGAAAGAACTCGAGTCGATTCGATTGTGAAGCAGTTGCGTTACAAAGTAGGAAATAATTAAACTATAAATATCAACAAACTGATACCAAAATATAAATAATGTTAACGGTAAGTTGCTTATATCTCAAATTGCTTTTAATTATGTTTTAATAATAATAATAATAATAATAATAATAATAATAATAATAATAATAATAATAATGTGGCTCTCTGGAAACTTCCTTTGTGATTTTAAAAATTGACACAACTACTTCTGCTTTGCAAAACAATGCATTAATAGTACTAATTATAATGATTAATGCTTGATCTCAAAAATAAGAGTACACACTAATTGTTAAAGTGGAATTGTTCCTCTTTGTGTGATGGACACAGTAAGGAAGTCAAATGGTAAGTACTGAGTGCAATTTTTTTGTCATTTTTGTGATAATAAAGTATTTTTCATCACAAGCCAGTTTTCTTTTCTTTTTAGAGTATAGTAATAGCATTAAGTGCTTAGTAATAAATAAACAGTCAAAACAGAGGCTAAATACTGATTGTGCAGTGGAAGAAATAAAAAGGCCACAGCAGCTTGTACAGTAATTCTTCAAATCCAAAGGTTGAAAAGATTGAGTTAACTTGCCTTTGGCTGCAGTGTTGAGGTCACAAGTCACATCCCAGCATGCAGAGAAGTGTTTACCTGGCCGGTGGATCCGCTGAGAGCTGGAGGTTCGTTGTACTTCTGCCGCTCTGTTGTATCTCTCGAGCTCCAACGCGATCAGGCTCCTCTGGTCCATCGGGGGCCTGAGCAGGCGCTGCTGAGACATCATCTGGGACTGGATCTGCTGCAGAACAGAGACGATGTAATGTCAGTTAAATCCTACTTCACAATGCTTCGTTAGTGCAGCAAAAATGATCAGTGAAGCACCAGGTCCGGCATTTAACAGCCTGAGCATTACACAATCACTGAAAATGACCCTAAATCTAATCCGTTAATACGTTTTCATTCTTATTATAATGATATGATACAGTCCCAGAGCAGGCCGTCAAAATACCCGTTTATTTTTTATTAGAATGTTTTATTTAAATTAATTGACTGTTTCTGTCCAAGTACTTTTTTCCTGCACTTTTAGAGTTTAAAATCAACAATTTAGGAAGAAAACATTCTCTGCATACAGACATAATTCTACAAAACTCTAATAATAATAATAATAATAATAATAATAATAATAGGTGTTACAAGTAGAGCTGCAATGGTTAGTTGATTCATCGATTGGTTAATTGACAATCGACTAATCCTTTGAGTCATTTTTCAGGTAAATATTCTCTGATTTCAGCTCATCCATCCATCTTCGTCCGTTTATCCGGTATCGGGTCGGGGGGTCAGCAGCCCCAGCAGGGGACCCCTAACTTCCCTTTCCTGAGCCACATTAACCAGCTCCGACTGGGGGGTCCCGAGGCGTTCCCAGGCCAGGTTGGAGATATGATCTCTCCACTAGCTCCACCAAAGGGAGAATTTGCTTGTTTTATGACTGAATTGTATGTTTTGGGGGTTTTAGACTGTTGGTCGAGACAAAACAAGCAAACTGAAGAGATTGTGAATGACATTTTTCTCCGTATTCTTTAAAATTTTATAGGATGCTCCTTTAATTAAGAAAAATGATCATTGGACTTATTGATTAAATAATCTGTAGCCATGGTTAATAATTTAGTGTTTAACTGTTGAGAGATGAGAAAAAACAGTTTTGGGGGAGTTTTAGAATTCATTGAATCTGAAATTATCTATTTTTTATTCATTTTTCAAAGGGTCAGGAACCCTTATATTCTTAATTTCTTTAAAAAAAAACAAATTTGGCAACAAAATATGTGATCATCTTGATATCTGTCCGGTGTCTCTACCTGCCATGACATCTGTGTGAGGGGCTGCTGCTGCTGCTGCGGCGGCTTTGTCTTCTGGGAAAACTGAGTCAAAAAGTCCAACTGAAATAAAAGAAAACAGAGTGACTGGAGGCTAACGTCATCACAATTATTATCATTTAACTACCAACACACAAGTGAAAATGGAGACCACAAACTATTCAAGTTTGTTTAGTAGGGAGAGCTCGGTTCCCCCTAATAAACCGGTTTATTTAGGGGGAACTTGGTTTATTTAGGGGAACACAGTCCCTGTAATTTGGAGTCACCTTTGTCTGTTGTCTCTGATGAGCCGGCCTCTGCTGCTGGGTGCAGGCGTCCTGCAGGACTCCCCCTGCATCTCTGCGGCCCTGCAGCAGCTGGTGGATCTGCTCCACCACCCCCAGGTCCTGCAGTAGTTTCTTCCTCTGGAGGAGCGCGTCGACCCGCTCCTGCTCCTCCATGTCTGTGTCCTCCTCCAGCAGCTGCTCCTGCTTCTCCTCTCGGGGTTCTGCTGCTTCAGGAGGCACCGCCACACTGGACAGAGATGGCTGAGACACATTTGATTCAATTTGTTTTTATTGCTTTACTGTACATATATTATATATATACATATATACACACACACACACACATTTACAATGTATTAGCAATTTCTGTCGCTGGATAACAATATTTGTTTTTCCCGCCTTCACAGTAAAAGATATTTGAATTTGAAATGAGAAATGTCAGATAAAAACATAATCTGCAGGAATATTATTCTAACTAATTTAAAATGGGTAAGAGTTAATTTACTCGAAAGGGGTCAGCCAGAATGTGAAGCATTCATCATGAGACGGAAGCTGTTGGACTCCCTCTTGTGGTTTCACATGGACACTGCATCTGTAATGAGGCCATAAGACTCACCGGCTGCAGCTCACAGTCACAGTTGGAGCAGGGGGGTTGTGTTAGTGCTCTTCGGGGTTTGACTCTCTCCCCCGCCGTCTCCCCCTGCAAGTCTTTCCTGCGGCCTCCCTTCCGGTCCTTCTGCTCCTGCTTCAGACGCAGCTCCTGCAGTTGTTGCCTAAAACACATAAATGCACGCAGAATGTTTAACATATTTCCCTGATGTTAAGTCAAAGGATTACTTGTAATCATCATAGTAACAATTTACTACTAATTAAATACCCTCAAAAACATACAAACAAAAATTCATTAATTAAAAATGCAATGATTATAATAACAATGACCGACAGAAGAGCAAACTTCCACAAAAAGTGCATTCAAATATGTTGATTATTTCAGTGGAATTTTCATTTTATATGTCATACACATGTCATGGGTTTGTGCAATACATATTTATACTGTGAAATGATTTGTTACCGACAGTTTCAATTGATTTAATTTGTTTGCATTCTCTCCAAGGAGGATGATCATGCTCTCCACCTTTGAGTTTAAACATCCTGTTACCGATGACGTGCTGAGAGAAATGCGTTGTTCCTCATGATATATTTTAGAGCAAGGGGTCTTCAACATTTTGTAAGCAAGGACCCCTTAACTGAAAGTGAGATAGCACAGGGATGCCCTACTACATACATTGTAAAAAGTTAAGTTGCATAATAAACTGGGCCAACCAAAACATGTAGGGCGGCCTAAAGCCTTTTTTTGTTGCATTGAATACAAAGCTATTTAAATAGCCTAATATTTGCTGGCATGATTTTATAAATCATCTTTTCATGTTAAACACACACATCCTCAGGATTAACTGTGTATGTGTATGGCCTTAGTGGATTCCCTGACCTATAGACCAGAGAGCCTATCATCAGCTGGGATTTAAACTCGCTATAATGTGTTGGGCCCTCGCTCCTCTGTGCACGTCGAGGTTATTGGCGGACGCCGCTCCTTGTGACCTTGCATCTCCACTCAGACACTACATCAGGAATGAAAAGAGAACTCCCCTCTGAGTTCAATGATACCTCACACAAGACTCTACCTCATACAGTTCATTAGGTGTGGAAGGGGGTGTGGTGAAAGCATTGGGGGCGGGCCAAACCCTGACCAATGAAAATGGAAACTCTCTCATTCTCTCACACTGAGTTCAATGATACATCACTCAAAAGTGTACAAGAAATGGGTCATTGGTTATTAAAAGGAGCGTGGCTTTAACATAGGGGGTGGGCCAAACATTGACCAATGACAAATGAACTCCTTGCTGTGTTCAATGATACCTCACACATGACTCTACTTCAGACGGGTTATTAGTTATGAAAAAAGGCGCATCAAACCATCACCAATCAATGAGGAATTCTCTGCTGAGTTCAATGATACCTCACACAAGACTACCTCAAACGGTTTAAAAGCCGTCAAAGGATGATGATGATCACCAATTTTGGTGAATTTTCGAGTGTGTTGAGCCCCTCAAAAAGGAGATTAATTTGTGAAAGAAAGAATAATTCCTTCAGTTTCAATAGAGCCTTCGCCGCTGTAGGCGCTCTGGCCCTAATTAACAATAATTTGGAGGACCACCTAGGGGTCTCGGACCCCCCTTTGAAGATCCCTGTTTTAGAGTGAGCAGTCACTAACATACACTCTTATGTGACAACTTGTTGTCTATTAACTGTTAATCAACTAGAGTAATTGACTAATCTTTTCTACAGGGTTGACATTAATAACAGCCCCTAGCACACAAATAGTTTTGAGTTCATTGTCCCCCAAAGTTCTGCATTTGTACACAAATTGAGCTGATTCAATTTTGCCCTCTTCTCTCTTTTTCTTGGTTTCTTTCTATGATCTATGTGCATCATGAACAGTCTCTGCTCTCTACTGAATTGTTTTGGGAATGTTGAAAGCGTGGTGCAGGTACCTGGCACACTCCTCTCTGGCCTTGGACGCTGCGGTCTCCTGGAAGAGTGAGCTGCTGTGTTTGAAGTACTTGTCGTATTTCTCCCCTCCCTCTCTGGGGTAGATCCTCTTGAAGCCTCCCAGGTGTTTGGCTTCGTACTTTTCCATCTGCTCCACCGTGGCTGCCTGGCACTGACGCAGCTCCTCCGACCTGCACACACACACAGAAGCAGTCACCTGTATGTGTCTGCAGGAGGCATTCAGGGACAGGTGTATGACCTTCGGGGGGAACACACGCATCATTTATGAATGACAGAACTACCTGGCTTCTTTGGTGCTGATTTGCTGCAGCCTGTCCTTCACCCTGCGACGCTCCTCTTTGGTGATCTTGCGGCGGTCGCAGGCGCCCAAGTTGATGAGAACCAGGGTGTCATACAGCAACGCATCCTTTACCTCGCGGTCCAGCTGAGAGTCAGTGGTAAAACTTGGGGAGTGATTCACCTGGAATACAAATACTGATCCATTTACACGTCTAATAGGATCAGGGATTTCCTGAGTAACACTTTAACCCATTAGCGTTTATTTTTGATTCTGGAGATCTTCAATTTTCCAAATATCCCAAATTTAGCTCAATGTTAGGTAAGTGTGTAAAAAACAATAAATAAGACCTGCAGTGGTGCAGCCTTGACAAACATGGAGTTTGTTGTTTGAATACTTTACAAATTAAACACCTGCTGCCAAACAGTGTGGAATAACAGTTGTTTATCAAAGCTACTTTAAAAAATAGGTTTTATAGGTTAAGGGGTGGATAAGAAACTATGTATTCATTCAATTCTGTTACCTGCACGCAATTGAAACGCATAATAACTGTAAAGATCTCAAGATCCTGGACATAACAACAAAGCATTTGCAAATGTATGGTTATATTTTAAACTTAGGTGTCATGGTCTTTCACCTCCAGCACCCAGGGTCTAAGCCGGTGATCGAGCAGCACATCGAAGCCCAGGATCTCGAAGCAGGCGCTGCCGGTGGTGTGGTTTGGGAAACACGTGTGGTAATTATGCTTCAGGATTGGGTGGGCAGAGATCAGAGTCTTTATGATTATGTCCTCAATGTCATTCCACATCTTGTCTGTGTTGCAGCTGATGGACTCCAGGAGCTTGTTCAGAGTGGACAGCTTCCTGGGAGGACAAACAAAACAAGCATTCAATGAATATGCAGTATTCTAAGTAGTACTATGTCACAACAAGCATTGTCTACGTATTACCGTTTGCTGCCAGTGTCCTCGTCACGAAGAAAGTTCTCGCTGTTCTTGTTGATGGAGTAGTTGGTAAGATGCATGCACACATCATCCTAACATGACAAATACGAAGAAAGCAAAGACATATCACACTCAACAACAATCAGTAGATTGCCAGACAACAATTTAAGCAAATTATCACACAAAAATGGAAAATATTATTTCACCTTCTCCTTATGTGAGAATTTTCCGTTTTCTAAGTCAAGTGGTAAAAAACGGAGTATCTTTGGATATAAATAAAGTCATTTTAAAAAGCCTCTATGCTTTTTTGTAAAATTGAAGTTAGTTATAGCCTCAGCTCTTCCAAAATGGTTGTATATGCCGTTACTTTATTCTTGTTTCTTATTTTTATACAACCAAAGTTACATTCTGGCATTTTCTTGCATGTCTCACCTATATTCACACTTGGCGTCTTTTTTTAAGCTGCCAGCGTCTCTTTTACATTATAATGTAATAGTAATATTAAAGTAATAGTAAACTGTGTTTTCAAAAAGATCCTGAGCGCTTTTTTAAATTCCACCACTGAGTTCTTTTTTGGAGCTCGGAGCGTCTTTTTGAAGTTGAAAGAAATTCAACTTTTCTGAAAAAACGCCCTACGTCAAGCTTAGTTGACAAGCAGAGTAGCCAGACCTGTCGCTTTTATAACAACATCAAAAAATGGAGTTTGAGCACAGCGAGTTAAACAGTATGAACGGGTGCTCCCTGTACAGGGAACTCGCTTTGTTTTGTGTAACTTTAGCAGCGCCTCTCTCTCTGTCTCTTTTTTTTTTCTCTAGCTTTCCACCACTTTGTTTATGTAACGTTAGCACCTCTCTCTTACTCTGTCTCTCTCTCTACCACTTTGTTTTATCTAACGTAAGCAACGCCCAACATACCACTCTAGGTAGGATACTGTAGCAGTAGCTGTAGTCATAGCAACAAAAGATGCTCTCGGCTGTTTTTTGGAATAAAATCGCTGCCAGTAGTCAACTTTTTCTTGTCAAGAAAGACGCCAAGTGTGATGGCCTGATGCTATTTATTTCTAATGACAACTTCAATTGTAAAGTACTTGGTAATCATAAAGATACAGATTATTGTACCGATATTATAACATGCATTATCATCAATATGTACTTTTTTTGTTTTTTTGTTAAATTATAATTACAATGGACACCCTTGTTATGTGTGTGAATGAAACATGTCATGTGTGGTGGTTTTCTGATGTGCTTTAATGTGGCCAGAGGAAGAAGATGTAGCAGTCTTTGACACACACAGAATACTTGTTATTATAGAATATAACCAGACATATGATAACATGTCTTACCACATTGCCGTGTGTCGGTTCGTTGTACTTGGTGGTGCAGAAGCGAGCCAGTCCCTCCTTAAACATGAATATGCTAAATGGGTCACATGAAGTCACCAGCACGTAGATACGCATGTCGAACTTGTATCCATCAACTATAAAAGGCTGAGGAGGAAATGAAAAACACATGTAAACTTCAACCTGTGTGGGTGTGTGTGTTTCTGTGCATGTGTGTGTTTGTGTGTGTGTGTTTCTGTGTTTCTGTGCATGTATTTAGCAGAACCTCACCCTGGAGATGTAAACCTGGCAGATCATATGTTCTCCAGGTTGGATTTCTCTACTTGACTTGGTGATGATGATGCCTTTGCCTTGGCAACCGGTATCTGGCTTACAGATATACGTCTTGCTTTTTTTGGCCCTGGTGTACGCTTGGAAGTCACTGTAACTGCAAAGTACAATAAAATAAGAAGTTAGTATATTAAGAAGCATTGAGCCTAAACTAAAACTAATTAAAAGAAACAAAATTACTGTGAAAAGTACAAACTGACTCTGCAGGAAGGCACCAAGTTTTGGGGAAGATATTGTAGTCTTTGGGGAAAAGCTTGAGCATACGGTTCATGTTTCTTGCGAGTAAATCTTTGCGGCAGATCTCAATCATTCCTGGGAAATGGTTTATTTTCTACGAAGACACAAGAGACACACATGACTGTTCCTAGAGGGGAAGTAATCTGTTGGCAGAATACTGAACACTCTGAATTACACAATTAGATAAAAAAAAAAAAAAAATTGATTGCTTGAGCTGAAAAGATGTTATGAACCATGAATATTGTGCGCTGAATAAATTACTCAATCTCATAATCTCTTTGGAAATCTCTCTGTTTTATTATTTCATGGGTAGGCATATTGAGCAGAAGAATTTAAATTACATGTAAGGCTATTACAATTTGACAGAGCAGAGTGACAGCACCCCATCGATTCCTTTCCAGCTTAATTCATACAATTGAATTCAATTTAATTAGACTTCTATAATGATGGCAGTAATGTGTATGTATTATGTGAGCAAATTCCGTTGAATACCTGATACCGCTTCATGTCCTTAACACGGTCGAGAGAGACAGAGTAGTCGGTCCAGAAAAGTGTCCAGTCTTCACCCTCCATGGCCTCTCTGAGGCCGTATCTACGAGCAGCACGCCGCACTGAGTAATGTACAAACAGCAAGGACTATTTTTATTGTGTGTGTATTATTGAAGTGCACGTGTCTGTGAAACCTTTCTGCAACAAGGACTGATGTAAGACCTACGGGTTACAGCACAGGGCCAAAGGTATGAGGACACCCGAACATTACACCCAAAACATGATTGTTAAACATCTTTTTTTTCTAAACTATGAACATTAATCAGCTGCTGTAACAGCCGCCTCACTTCTGGTTTCAGTCTTTTCTAGATGCTGGGACTGCAGCAGACACGCAGACACACACACACACACACACACACACACACACACACACACACACACACACACACACACACACACACACACACACACACACACACACACACGGACACACACACGGACACACACACGGACACACACACGGACACACACGGACACGGACACACACGGACACGGACACACACACAAAATTTCACTTTTTCTGGCTCTGCTCAGGTTAAAGGGGGCCAGAACTCAGATGGGAATGTATTAGTTCATAAATCTTTTCTACCAGTAAGAATGATGAAGCTGTCATTTGTTCTGCCAGATGCAACAGAGCTAACAGAAGATCCAGGAAGGTGTCAATCAATCAGTCAAAACACACCCTCAGTCCTGGGAAGAGGTCCAATCAGCCAGTCAGACTGGATACACCTTTGTTGGTGTTCAGGGCCTTTAAAATTACCCTTGAAATAAAAAAAGGGGCCTAGCCCAAACCCTGAAAATCCGTAGTGTTGACAGGGGTGTCAACATACTTTTGGCCATGCAGTGTTCAATTCACACTACATGACTATAGCATATGGGATGGTGCAGAGCAATGTAGACATCTGTACAGACATCTGGTGTTGACATCTGTACAGACATATCAGAATAATAGACATTTATTGTATAGTCGTCCAAACTTACCACTTTCATATTTGCAGTTGGTGAGGTTGATACACAGTCATCTGGAAGAAAAGAGAGACAGAAAGAGGGACAGACATCTGCTTTGCTGCAAGGTCCTATAAAGGCCTCATCACGCTCATCCTACCTTCACCAAATTATGAGGATAAGTGAGAAAACTAAGTTAAGAGCCTCTAGGACAAGTTGCAAAATCACAACTGTCAGTGCTCCAATGCAATGTACTGTACCTGCAATGTGAAACAACAGTACAACTGGATGAGATCCTGCAGTAAAGTACCTCTTCTTGCCTTTCCTCCTCTTCTTGTTGCTGGGCGGCGGGGAGATGCTGCAGACTTCAACTTGGCTTTCACCACCCTCTCCTTCTCCCCGCTGCTCATATTTACGTGCATCTTCATTCCTGTCTAGGCTGTCCACAGGTAGACCCATCCTGGACATGCACAAACAAAAACAAATACACTCATTTGACGGCGAGCAAATGTAAAAAAAAAAAATCTTACAGTATGGGTTAGTTTACACACACATAAAAAAACTAATGATGCCATTCCATGTATGACACTCGTTTACATGATAAGTTTTAACAGGATTTGCTGCGCAGCCTCTGAATGAAATTCAATCCAACTGAACAAAGGACATGCTGTAAGTGCCTGCATGGAATCATGTTTCCGTTTCCATTTCTCTCATCAGGTAAGTGGTCTGGCTGTCGGCACAGTGTCACGCACCGGCTAGTCAAGAGTTATCGTGGCGGGACGGATACACACAGTGGGGAGCAGTGCAACAATAGCAGGGGAGAATCAACTTTAAGCCAACCAGAACTTTAATTGTAGTGCTTTTCATAATGCTCAAACAAAGGAGGTACAACATACTGCTACACATTCAAATATCCCAGTTGTTTCTTTATGTGATGGTTTTAGTAGAGTCCTCGTGAGGGACTTTATAAGCAGTCCACTTCATCCATTGCCCACTACTTAACAAGGTAGGTTCTTATGTTGTACTGTATATTTTTTTCACAGGTTAGGTAAACACAGTACAACATGTGTCTTCACTAGGCCATTTAATAACCCAAGTTTATATTTTTGACACTTGAATACATGAGTGTCCACTGTCTATGCTAACAGCATTTTTTTTTTAAATGTGATCACACTGCAGTGACTGATCCCTTTTATCGTGACTGAAGTGTACATTCAACATAAAGAAAACAGATCCATTCTACCCACTTATTCTACGCAGATTTTTAGTATGTAGTGAAAAGGCAGACAAAATACGCTTGATATTAACTGTGCCGTTTTCCCACAATGCAATGCAAAAAGGAAATAGAGAAGCTGCTCACAGAAAGACAATATCAAACTAAAATAAGTAATCAATCTTACTGTGTCATTTCCTGTGCATATAAGTATGGATTAGGGACACCGTTCAAGAGTCCACGGCCATTCTAGTGGCTTTTTGAGACTGTACTTGAGCAAAATGCTAATGCTGGCATGCTAACATGTTCACAGTGACAATGCTTATGTTCAATGCTTTTGCTAATTACTGTAGGACTAACTAAAGTACAGTTGAGGCTCATGGGGATGTTGGTGCTAGGTGAAAAGTCAAGGGGTTCACCAAAGTTGTAACAATTCGTCACGGATGGGATCGTGTATGTCGTGTAACAAATTCATGGAAATCCATTAAATATTATGGTGGCACTGGATGAAAACTCAGTCACCAAAGTCATTAGGAGTCACCTTCTGGGGACCATAAATGTCTGTAAAAAAAAAAAAAAGTATGACAATTATTTAACAGTTGTTTGGATATTTCAGTCTGGACCAAAGTGACCAACTGACCAACACTGCTACTCATAGAGCTGTCCATCCAGCGTGACTAAAGATCTAAAGTTTATACAAATAAACGTAAGAGAGTTCAGTTCCACCTATGTGGTCTTATTCTGTGAATGTCCGTCTTCACTCTGACCCGAGCACGGTGTTCAGTCATCACACCAGCATCTCAGCTGTTTGCCCCTGCCTCCTATCTGGTGTCTTGTAGGGTTGAAAGGCAGGTCAAGTTAAGTCGTGGAAATGATGGTGGTGGCGGTAAGGAGGGACATCCCAGGTACTCCGCGGGAGGTTACGGTGCTAGGTAACGGTATTCTGATCCAATGATCAGGATAATCCTGGCCCTGAACTGTGAGCTTTACGCTGGACCGAGGCGGCCCACTGACCTCAGTCCGGATACGGTTACAGACCCGCAAAGGATTTCTCCAAAGTTCTCCCTCAGAGTGCAAAACCATCAGGAACATGAATAACACATGTGTGCTATCTGTCATTGACAAACAAAGACTGAATTCAGTAAGAATGACTTTGTTAACTGCTCAGTGTCACAAACATCCAACATTCAGGCTACTTCTTGACACGCCATGCTGGCACTTAATATTGTTTAATATCCTAGAAAAAGTAACTAACAAACTGCAGCACTTAACACTAAATCAAGTTGTTTGTTCAGAGAGGATACACATGCAAATTTAGAATCTAGCTCTGTTGCTGCGGAGGTAGTCACTGTCTGATTAATTAATATAATGGAATTCTACATTAAAACTTATCTAATTAAAATTTCTAATTTGTAGAGCACACTGTCTTTCACATTTCTATGTTCACAATTGAAGCTGCAGCTAAAAATTATATTTATTATTAAATAAAAGTATATAGTCTTGTCAAAGCATGACGTCTCCTCTTAAAACTGCTAAATGTGTCTGACTACAGCCCAAAAAAAACATGAAGCTGTTTCATTTGCAATTTAAAACAAAAAGAGCAGCAAATTGATGTAGATTTGACAGGCGGTGGTACACAAATGCTCTCGATTTTTAGACAAATTACTTAAATGATAATCAAAGTCACTAACAGCTCATTTTCGGTTGATTAATTTATTGATTATTCAACCAATTCTTTCAGCACTAATTGCAAATCCATCAGGTTTCAGTGATGCAACTCACTCCGTTGCCAGTTTATTAGATACATCGAATGCCTAAAACTAATGCAGTCTAAAACAAATCCTTTCTTCATGAAGGTCATAATGTTCAGTTTTCACGAGGTGCTGATTTAAATTTGTGGTCGTTTTTTCCAGTTTGTTGAATTGAATCTAATATCTAGTCTACCCTCCATGATATTATTGGGATGGAAAGAAAATATGAGACAACTCTGCAGAATGCATAACTTTAAGCCAATTGTACATCATAAACTGGCAACTGAGTGACCTGTTGTCTCCATCTTCATATCAGAAATAATTCTCACTCACCTGCACTGTTAAGCCTACATTTGTGAGGACCAAGGTGTTCCAAGATGCTGCCTCCACCGTCCGTCCGTCCGTCCGTCCGTCCGTCTGCCTCCACGCGTCTTTGATACACCGATCTTTGTCTCAAGAGCCTTTTAAGACGCTGTCACACTCCTCAGTATAAAAACCAATGAGCCACATCTCCACCTGGAGCACCGTCTGCCTCCGGAGTCTTTGAGAAGTAAAAAGAGAGTAGATTTGTGTCATGACAAGAATGGTTCAGTTCAGATTGACTTACACACTCAAGCAAGGATCTGGTGACCAATTAGAAACTGTGTGGACAAACACCTGATCCCTTCTGACATGGTGAAGAGAAAATGGGCATGAGACCTCAGCACGGAGCAAGAGGAGAGAGGATAGTCCCTGATATTTGTTAACTGAAATAAGAGATGTGTTTGTCAACACCTCCAGATGTTAAATTTAAATCTGTGCTGAAAAGCAGCGCGGCGGTTTGTGGTGTAAGTGAACAGGCTGGACATCCATCTTGTTAGCCAAGTTGAAATAGAAACCCGCAGCTGAAGCTTAGTCTTCCATTGAAGACATTAAAAATAGAGCACAGGCAGAAGGGGAAAGGCTGGTCAGAGAAGAAGAAAGTAGACAAACGGGACGCTGCAGCGTGTGTTTCCCAGTTGTCATGACAGCCAACCAGGTATCAACCAGATAAAACCAGACTGGATGATAACAACAATGTGGAAGAATAACATAAAATGATGAACTGTGCCTCTCTGTGGCTACAATCTAGTGCTGAAACTATGTCTTGATTACTCAAACAATCAACATTAATTAATCATTAGATGACAACATACACCCTTCCACACTTACTTATCTAACGTTTGTCTTTTTTATGATACTTTAAAGATACCAGCCTAGGCTTCCAGTACTGATGTTGAATTGAATTGAATTGATGTCAGGTGCTGAATGGATAATTAATTTCAAGGTATTTAAACTGTATATGGGTGCAAATGTTTTGTGTGTGAGAGAGTCACACGGGCAACATGAGCTTGCTTACAATTAAAAATCAGGACAAATATAATTTAAATGTGACAATGGTGTATTTTTATAGAAATATTAATGCAGAAGTTAATGTGCTCTTTTTTCCTATATTGTCCCAGGTGTGTTAATAAATAGAAAAAAAACAATAACAAACAAACTATTTTTCATTTTTCTTTGTCTGTAAAGAAGCACAGCTTTGGGAACTGAATGTGCAAAGTGGGGATTAGTTTTCAAATTCTGCTCTACAAGAGAAGCATTAACTTTTTTTTTTAAATGAAGTACCATGTACCATTTTCTAATTTGTTGTGTAACTGGTAACAAACCAAAACCCAAACACTGCTCAGGCCCCATTAGATATCAGGTATGGATTATACCTCACATCTTGCCAACAAACGAGAACAATAAATTGCACATTTGACATTGGGAACTATAGCCCCCCTGAATGAAATACACCGTGGAGAAAACTAAAAGTAATCTAACTGAAGTTAAGTGTTTTCATTATGGTCGCAGTGGGCGAACCAGAACAAAAATAACTTTATCAAAACATGATTATAATATTTATATACTTAAGATAAGGTCCCATTTACAGTATTTCAATTACAGTTACCATCTAGTTTTTTAATTACACTTCAAAATACAGCATGATAGGATGATTTGCAGTCTCAATACAGCTGATCGTCCTCATCAGGTCAAATAAATGTATGTAATGAATGTAGCTAGCTAGCTAGCTACTACATTTACTCAAGTTCCTATTACTTAAGTACATTTTTGAGATACTTCCATAGGCTTTCTTCAACTTAAACTCCTTAACTTAAAAGGGAAATATTGTACTTTTTACTTATAGGCTACCTAGCTACATTTATTCAACAGCTATAGTTGATTAAACTAACCAACAGTTAGCGTCCTTTAAATAAATTAGTTAAAATCCGCTCCACTTTGACAAAGCGGCCTAATAGTAAATTAATGCATACATTATTGCATTAATTATTAATCCAACAAACAAACACTCACAGGGGCCATGTTTCTGCATAATATGTTTACTGCTGATATGTTTAGCTTCTTTACTTTTTTGAGTGTTGTTTTCCATTATATACACCACGCTGTAGCTATGGAAACGGAATGCTGACTTCTCACTAGCGATTTTAGGCTAACTACCGCTAGCAAGAGACTTTAAACATTCAACTTTTAAGCGACTAAAATCGTCATAAACGTTACATTACCGTTACAAACAAGTGTGTCCACTCGTTACCGACGAGTTGCACTAACTGAGCAGCCTTTAGTAATGTTGTTGATGTTGTCGAGTAGTGGGGACGTAACCAACAAATGTAAACATGAATGAACTGGAGGCACACACGCGCGGTGCCTTTTCAGATGGAAGGTCCATCTTTAGCCAATCACAAGCCGGAATTGTGAAAGTCCTCGTCTCTGATTGGTTGATGGCTCACCGATGAGAAAAGATTCATCTACAGAATGATCCACAGGTGCATCTTGCAGTTTAAATGGTTTCTAGATCATGTAATAAGGTAATCCTTACAGAAAACACAAATTTGTCTCTCTGGAAAGAAAATTCTGATCACATCTGCCCTTGTAAATAACATGTGATGTTTGTCATTTTACAGTGTTTGAAGAAAATTATTCCATCACACAACAAAACAAATGTTTTAGGTGTTATAAATCACATTGGCAGCCGAGATGTATCATGTATCACTCATTTTACTATTTCTATGTGTTGCTGATTGACAAGTATCTGAAGAATTAAAAGAGGCAGGATACCTGCTCATATGGTAGGCAGCACACTCTTGAGAGAGTTTCTGTTTGTGGTCACTTTATTTTAATTTTTTCTTAGTTAGTATTTTCTTTTTGGTAACTCCTAAACCTCCCTTAGCTTGTTTGTTTGCCTGTTTGATGTACAGAATATGTTGTTTACCTGATGTTTATCCACGTCTATGAATAAAGATTTGTTTAAAAAAAAGTGAATTAAAGTTTTTTTTTATTATTGTTAATTCATCCACTGCAGTACAATATAGCTACTGTGATAATAGGATGTCCTGGTCAAAGGATACCGCCCAAATACTGTCATATGGCTGATATGTTAGGAGCCTGTCATCTACAAATAAATAGCAAAAATACAACTGATACCACTGACATTTAAACTGGCCGATATCTAAGTGTTTGATATAATAACACAATATATATAAGGATTATTATAACACACATTCCGTGTTACTATGTAGGTTTAAAGAACACGAGTTTGGCTCCCTCTTGTGTTTTAATGTCATACTGCAGAAGCGAGTGGAGGACTGAGTTGTTGAAATGTTCCTACATTTCCCATAATGTAGCACGTGGGGCTAAAGCAACGCAACTAGTGATGATTTCAAGGACAATCGGAAATAAGGCAGTAAGAGGATTTGATTTTAGCGCACATGACGTTATACGCTGTGGTTATTTTTACGTGTCTGTGTGAACTTAA
Source organism: Etheostoma cragini (assembly GCF_013103735.1). Classification (NCBI taxonomy): domain Eukaryota; kingdom Metazoa; phylum Chordata; class Actinopteri; order Perciformes; family Percidae; genus Etheostoma; species Etheostoma cragini. The sequence goes on along the minus strand of NC_048427.1, from coordinate 2,049,834 downwards.
TTGTTGATTTATGTTTTATAAACATCACCAATTTTATTCTAACGGTTGTCCATGATAGACTGCTGGTTGACTAAAAAGGACCTATTTGTGTTTTTGTGAACTTTCTTAGCATTAAACTAAAGTCTTTCTTTGTCATGTAATTAAAATGTCAACAAACACAAACGTGCTTAAAAACCTATGGTAGAAAAACAGGCAAAGGAAACAAAATAAAAGTAATACGTCCATGTTATGTTATAAATTTGAAGAAAATGCAAGAATAATAATAACTAAATAACTAAATAACTACAGGGATTGTAAATTAAAGACAGGCCAAAGATGTGAATTGTTGTGCATCAGTTGCAGCAAAAAGTGGGATTAAAGTAAAATAGAAAATATTAGTAAGGTGAAAAGCCAAAATATAGCCGAAGTTGTCAACAGTAAAAGCCTAAAGTGGTATGACGTATTTAGAAACCTATTCAGTGGTACAAACGTCCGAGGAGCACCTGAATGCAGCACAGCGGCTGGTTGTGTTCTGACAGGAGCTGACGGTTGATGTCGGGGTGGTTGACAACAAGCTAATATGTAAGTTTTGTCTTTTTTACGGAATATTTTACCAAAATTGTAGCATTGTTAAGACTTATTGTAGTAAAAACAGTTTGTGTATCAAAGTTTACGTTATATAATGTCTCGGGCGCGGTCTTTTTTTAACAAGCTCACTTTCGGTTTCTTCATGTTTTGATGTTTTAATTAAACTTCAGCCGTTTAAAAGTTTTTGTAACATATTAACATACCATGTCTAGAGAGAAGGGACTCGTTTCATCGTGTAGTGTAAGCGTTTTTATCGCTGGGGAAAGTGTTTTTTGGACCATTCTCGATGCGTAATCGATTGTGAAACAAGTGAAACTAAGATAGGTGCGCAAAAACAACAACAGGAAGAAGCTGCTCTCATACACAACCATGCATACACAGGTCTTAACTTTAACTGTGTACGGTCATAGCACGTGCCCTCATCAGTCATGATATGTTCTTTATGTGTTTACTGGCTGCAGCCCAGCATGGAGAGCTCTACAGAGGCGGCTGCCACCAGCCCCACAGCACGCACCTTCTCCCAGGTGGTGTTCATCGACACCCCTCACTCATACCCACCCTCCACCCCCCTCACCTGCCGCTACACCCTCACTGAGGCCTTCCAGCCAAACCCGAGGGACTGGGTGGGCATTTTCAAGGTGGGGGAAATAAGATTGTTTACTCCATTTTCATGTGTTTAATGCACCAAAGACATCATCCATGCAAGTGATGAGTCCATCTAAATCTAATTCTGATTAGGCCTGCAACTAAGGATTATTTTCATTGGTAATTAATCTATCGACTATTTTCTTGATTCATAGAGAAAGTTGTTTTGTCTTTAAAATGACAAAAGCCCAAGATGACATGCTCAAATGTCTTGTTTTGCTCATAGCTCAAATATTTTCAAGATTGAAGAAACTAGAAAATATTCACATTTAAGAAGCTGGAATCAGAGAGTTATTAGCCTACCTGATTAATCCATTATCAATAGTTGACAACTAATTGATTAATGGATTAATCTTTGCAGCTCTAATTCTTATTTTGATATCAACTTAGCTTTTATAAATCTGTGTGGCTCTTTAATGAATCTCTCAGTTTTTGTCCTAACTTTTCTTGTACAGGTAGGGTGGAGCACAACAAAGGATTATCATACCTTTGTGTGGGTGGAGCCATGTCTGGATGTGGGAGGGCAAGAGTCTGCAACTAGGCAAGCTTTTTTTAAAGGTAAGAAATAGTTTCACTTTTACTGCAGTGTGATAATGCTTTGTCATGTTAGCTTGTAATGTACACTTCCTGTCAGATGGTGCGTCCTGGGTGTCTTATGTGCCAACAGATTAAGCATAATAAGTGCCACAAGCTCCTAAATCTGTTTTTATGAGCTGCTGTGACACATGTCTGACCCGTTGGCTCAGTGTCGTTGACATCCTATCTGGTGAAGTCAAATCCTCCATGCAAGACTAGACTACAGTCAGATTTAGGCAGTGGTGGAAGAAGTATTCAGGTACTTTACTTCAGTAACAGTACTAAAACAGCAAAGGGAAAATACTCCACTATGAGTAAAAGTCCCGCTAGTCCATTCCAACCTCACTTACTCTCATGTTTTGACTTTGGGCGTTCACCCCACATTGTGAACAGCTGACTTACATTATTCGTCTTTCACGCATGCCTCAATAAAGTGTTTAGTTCCCTGATTACTTCCAGTGACATAATGAAGACATTTAGAAAATATTTAGTTCTCTAGCGGTCTGCTCTGTTCCTGTCCCACCAGATTACTACCTGCCTAAGGATGAGCTCGAGTTCTATCAGTTCTGCTACATTGACTTTACTGGGCAAGTGCGGGGAGCCAGCACGCCGTTCTGTTTCAAAAACCCGGTGGAACAAAGCATTGAAAGCAGCCCAGATGATGACCTCATGGTTATTACAACACAGGTACCAAACTCATATGACCGATGTAGAGCAAAAGCCTGCCACTGTTTCTTTTAACAGTTCAACAGGGTGATAAAGTCGTTCTGTCTAGCAATGACAACAGATGTCAGCCTGTAGGCAAAAGTAAGCAAGGCTTTAAATTGATTTAATGTGTTTTGTTGAATACAGGAGCAGGTTGAAAAGAGCGTACATGAGAAAGCTGAACTGCAGAAGAAGCTGGATCAGATAAGGAAGGAAAATGAAACCTTAAAAAATGATCTACAGAAGGAACAGCAAGAAGCTGCCAGCTGCAAGGTCTGCCGAGAGATACTGAACATATTTGCTCATTGCACAATAGAGAGAAATAGATAAATAGGAATTGAACTTTGATATCTGACACGGTGTGTTTAATTTCTCCAGGGGCAGAATGAACAGAAAGACAAAGAAATGAGTCAATTGGTCAAAGAAATGGATCAAATGAAGGAACAACATGAAAACTTAAAAAGCCTGTTACAGCAACAAGTGAAAGAAACAGACAACTTAAAGGTTTGTTTTTGGTCTACGTGGGAATTCAGTGCTTCTGTTTCAGAGTGAAAACTAACGTTGGTGTTCCTGCCAGGAGGAGATGTTGACCCAGAAGATAAAGCAGATGGAGATGCAGCAACACAATGCTACTCAGCAGAAAACATGGAGTCAAAGCTTGAGTGTAGACGGAGCATCAAGACCAAATGAGGTAGGATTGTTTATCTCTTTAGCTGTTAAAGGCTCTGACAAAATCTTGTATCAATCCTTGGTTTTTAAACATGTTCAGGAGAAATACGACCGAGCTGTGATGAAGATCAACCAGCTCAAAGAGGAGCGTGAGGAGCTGAAGGGGAAGGTCGATGCTCAAAGTGTGGAGATTTCCATGTGAGTCAAGTCTGCTCATTTCTATATGTTTTCATTATTAAAGTTGGCCTTGTTGCGTAATGTTTCTTGGCCTGTAACACCTGTTTTTGGGGTTGTTTTAGGCTAAATTCCCATCTCAGAGAAAAAGAGAGAGAACTGCTCAAAATGAAAGACAGCATACAGCTCCTTCAGGTAAATGTAATTAGCATTGCAATACTTTGAGGTGATGAAGCTGGCGTTATTTTATATTTTTCTTATTAATAAATGAAGCCAAGCACTTCTACTGAAGATGTAAATAAAATAAAGACCTAAGCCTAACCCCGGCTCACAGTTATATATATGTCATAAAAAAAGGCTAGATAGTTACCCAAAACAGATGGACTGTGGTCTGTACTAGACTGTAGTTTTTTAATAATCTGACAAGTTATCCAACAACACATAGGTCAGATAAAGATTATTTGGGTCCAGATCAGAACCCTGTTGCTGTGTTTAAGTGTGTGTGCTTTACCTTTTGGCAGGTTGACCTTCAGAGCGGTGAGAAAGACAAGGAGAGGCTCTCTGCAGAGCTGCAAAGGTTGCAAAGCATCGCACACAACATGGACGATGTGAAGAGTCAGAACCAGGAGTTATCTAGGAGGCTGTCGCAGCAGTTGACACTGCAGAACTGTCCAGATGACGATCTAAGAGTGGGGACATAAAAAAGAGGCTGAAGTTATTTTAATTACACACGATGACGTGAATTTCCTCTATGCTAAATGCTTGATATCATGTCCTCTTCAGGTACGGTGTCAGACTCTTGTCGGCCAGCTGCAGGACGCTCAGGAGAAACTGGCTGCGGAGAGGGACGAGAACAGAAACGTCAAGAGGCAGGCCGAGTTTCTGAAGGAAGAGCTGCTGGAAACCAGGGAGCAGCTGGAGAAGACAATCTCATTAAATGAGGAGGAAGCACGGAAATCTGGCAAACTAGAGGTAAACTCAAAAGGCGTGTGGAATTTAGACCTGGGTTGAGATATTCTATGTGGCCGACAGTTTACTTGTGGTCTCCGGTTCTGTTTCAACATAACAGTTCAATTCAATAAAATTCAGTTTTATTTATGTAGCGCCAAATCCCAACAACAGTTATCTCATTGCGCTTTTCATAAAAGAGCAGGTCTAGACGGTATTCCAACAGTGCCCTCGTGCACAACCAAGCAAAGTGTTTATGGAGCGCTTTAAAGAACAGCAGTTACACAAAGGAGAAAAAGGGAAAGAGACAGAATATGACTCATTAAACTAGGAAGTGTAGAGCCACAAAGTAAAGAAAAAAGCAGAGGAACATAAATGGGTTTTAAGATGCTTTTTAAAGATATGCACAGATGTGGCTTCTCTGAGACTTTGAGGAAGGTTGTCAGGGAGCCGTGCTCAAAGCCAGGTCTGTAAAGACATGGTCT
>NC_048427.1:2038184-2044788 GCF_013103735.1 Etheostoma cragini | reverse complement strand
ATTATAACGGGTTAAAAACTTTTCGTAAATGTTTTAAATAGTGGTTTCCTTTTGTTTGGATATGGTTCTTTCATGTGAACTCGGGCACAGATGGACCGGGATCAACCCACTCTGCCCGGGTATGGTACTCAGTGTTCAAACTAATAAAACTAACTGGACTTTGGGGTTAAGTGCACTAGGATCCAGGCCCAGATCCCTAATGTAAAATACCCCTTATTTCATTATTGTATTTTATCTTATATTTGAATAAATTGTCACCTGCCTCCTGAGTTTGGTTTTTCTTTAGTTAAATAAAGATGTTTCCACCAGAAGTTGGTTCATAATTATGCATCACAATGCAGGAAATTAAATGATTGTTGCTCAAAAGTCCCCATCTTTGTTTTTCAGCTACAGTTCAGAGAGGCATGTGAAACAATCGCAGGTAAAGACATCATCATAGAAGATCAAGAACAGATGATCCGGCTGGTGAGACACGAGAAAGAAGAGCTCGAAAGACAAAACCAGGTACATTCACACAAGCCGTCTCGATTCAAAAAGGTCAACTTGTTATTGTAACCTTTTCAAAGCAGAAGTTAAAATAAGAGGAAAAGGAGAAAGAGAGAGGACATGAGACACAAAACTAAATGTAAAACAAAGCTGAATCAGATGCTTGTTTGTTCAACTGTGTTTGTTCCATCAGAATCTCACTGGTGATCTTGTCGAGCTGCGCAGAGTTTACGCTGAAGTCAGCGCAGCTCCCCCCGCCGACCCCCCACACATGCAGCCTGACAACACCGCAGCCAGCCGTGACTGGCAGCAGCCGGCGACACCAGAACAGCCTGAGAACCTGTATGAGACCATAGGTGAGTCACAAAACAAACACTTATGTGCAAAGGTGGAAATTAGTTTTCTGCTGTTTTTTTTTAAGCAGAAAAAAAGATAAATCCTAGTATTATTGTCTCACTTAAAACCTTAAACCTAAACTTATCAACATCTTTTTTATGTAAAAAGAAAAGATTTCTCTGTTTGTTCATCTCACTTCAATTTTACTGCTGCAAAATGGGACAAACTGACCAACACATATATAATTAAAGATTGATACTTTGTATCTGTGTATTGATACACAGCCACAATACTGCCAAAATATCACGATACTATGCTGTATCAATATGATGATATATATAAACTGTGAGATGACAAAGATTTGTCACCCGCCGAAGATGAACTGTTTATACATAAGAAGCTTTTACTGTAACATCACTGGGTGAATTTAAATCAGTCACACAGGCGGCTTCATGGACATTTTGATATTTTAATTGTTGAATTCACTTCAAGCGTTCTAGAAGTTGTTTTTATCCATTAATATCCCAATATATTTTCTAGAAAATGTAAAATTATTGACTGTAAAATGACATAAACCATAATAGTATTGCATCTATGATCACCCACTCCCGCTAGACATGGGTCCATGAAGTTATTCCCAAAAATAAAAAGTCAAGAGTCTTTGATAATAAATATCATTAGCTGCAGCTCTAGAAGAAATTACAAAGAAACAATCACTTGTTTTTTTATTGGTCTGGTGTTAACTGATTTCCTTTGGCTTGCAGATAGCATCATTGCAGACCCAGAGGAAGAGGTGAGTCAAATAATTGTACCTGTTTCAGTATGTAGAGTCCCCGAGCTTTAGCCTGGCTCCGCCCTCCTACGTACTTCAGCTTAGTTTTCATTTTCCAAATGTACAAGAATCTGGTAGGAAAGGACTACAGGACGTCACTCGTCTCAGCACTCATACAACTCCTATCCACAACATGTCGTCAGTGAGCCGTTGCTGCTCATCTGGTTATACATTCTTACTCTAATCTTTTCAATAATGTCTGCCAATATGGCTTGGTTAAAATAACAGATTCTCCATCGATCTTTGTTTTGGGGGATCAAATCTTTTAATAAATACCATTTAACATGGAGGTGAAAGTAAAAAGTAGCTCAAACTATTTTTTTTTTTGGGGGGGTCAATGCTTGATGTTCACATCCATTGTAAGAAAAAATATGAAGGTTGCGTCTTGCTTGTATAAATTACAGCAGAACTTTATTGAGAATCTTTTATATCCAAGCCAAGATGTAATTGATTGATGTGATTGAATCTGAAATGTTTAAAACATTTCATAAAATTGGAACCTTGTGAATTGAAACTGATTCGGGAACTCAATCAATACCGAGCCCCATCTGCTAAGAAGGCCGTATTACATATACTCTGACACTATGAATACTACATGGTAGCAAATGGAAACTTGCAGCAGTGCCAGCTAGTTAACCATCAGTTTAACGCAACCTGAATGAACTAGTAGTGAAACACGCTTTAGGTTAAGGACGCTGGATGCAACGCTACTCTCAACTATAAAACACATGCATGAGAAAACCCGCCCACCTCCTGTGGTCTCGGGCTAGTCACAGATGAGCCAGAGCGGGACTCGGATGTTTATCATTTATTTTCGTGGAAGACTTAAAACATAATCCGCTCCCTATTTTGTTACGTCTTCTGACTTGCCGTCTCTATTTCTGCTGGCAGCGGGCGCTGGTGTGTCGTCACTGCCAGGAGAGCTTCCCCTGCATCACCCAAAACGAACTGGAGCAGCACGAGCAGAGCCACCGAGTGTGTCCCTTCTGCACCATGATCTGCGACAACATGGAGCAGTCCGTGTTTGAGGATCACGTCTACGGCCACGAGCTGTGAGACCCGCACGTGTGATTCATACGTCTGGAGAATCAACGACTTACAAGTTGAGGGTTCACGTAGAAGAGGACCATACTGATATTTTTTGCACACATTTCCTGCAAATCACATTACTTAACATTACGGTTGCCTGAATTTTCCAAAGCATACTGAGGTTTTTTGGGGGTTTTGTTGGAGGGGGGGAGGGGGGCCTTAGTGTCCATCATGCACAAAGAATCTGTTGGCAGAGACATGAAGCCTGCCTGAGTTGCAGTATGTAATCCATCACAGTGAACACCATGTCCTCATTTATTTTGGTCAAATGTTGCACAGTAATGTATTTAAAAGTAAATTACCACAACTGGGCATCATTTGAAAGGATTGGAGACTTTTTAGATGCATGCAGACATATTTTGCCTGAACAAAATAGTCTAAAGTTGTCTGTTGAATTCACATATTAGGCAAGTGTTCACAAATATTCTTTTTATAATTAAATTACTGGCAACAGTACATGACACACGAATGTTTGTGGTTCTGCCTTCCTCAGTGTGTGTCCCAGTGATTATGTCGACCTCGTCTTCACCCCGCCATCGCCACAACTCTTCTGACCTCCACTGTGAGGTTTGCCTCATGTTGGGAAGTCAAACGTTTGCCAAGTGTTGTCAATAATTCAATTAAAAGAAGCAAATGTGTGATAACTTTTCCCTGGATTGTGCATGTAGCCCACTAAAGGAAGTCAGGAGACTAAACATTAAGTTGAGAAGAGGCCATTCTCTCCTTTGTTTTGTATTAAAGATTGCAAACTTCTGATTTAAATCAGAAACTATCCAACCAAATAAAAAAACAACAGTATAATAAATCTGACCACACAGTTGATCCTCCTGCGACCTGGGTCTGGCAATGCAACACAACGTCTAAATTAAGCCACTTTCAAACCTCTGAAATCTGATTTTCATGTTGAGCTAAAATAAAATGATTAAAAAAACTCTTCTGGTATGCTTTGGAAAATAACCAGCAGTAAAGAATATATTATTGGTATTAAACAGGCTTTAACAATGTAACAGTTCTTTAAGTTGATGGAAAGATAATTTAAATAAAGCATGGCACATTTAAAACTTAATATTTAACAATTCTTCATTTACATTATAGCTTTGCGCTTTTCATCTGTGAGGAAATTGATGTTTTAATATAACCTGAACGAGTCGATTCAAGTATTAACTTCTGTTAATTTCTGTTGATTTTAAAATGTATGACAGAATGAATTGTTGATATGAGGTTGAGCAAGTGAATGTATGTGAATTATTAATGGAAATGATTAAAATGCATTTTAATGGGTGTGTGAAATAAAAAAAATCCGGTGGTAGAATTCAGCTGATATAGTTTTAAAAGTTATTCTTTATACATAAACATTTACATGTTCTGTGTACATGGATCCGTAACCACCCATAAACCCTTACACCAGCAGCACAAAACTGAAGTTTGTATGCAGCGTCGTGTCTCAAAGTCTCGAGAGTTCACTCGTTACCGAGAAGCCGAGGAGGGATCTTTTCTCCTCGTGTTCAGAGAGTAATCTTAGACGGAGTTCTGCCAGCCGACTCCGTCGCATGAGCCTTCCCACCCGCCACATTTTGTTTACCAACAAGTCTTTGAATCAGTCGCCAACAGGCAGTCAGTCATTTCTTAAGGTGTCATCTGATTGGCCTCCTCTGGCGTGACATCACGGGAGGTGATCTCAGAGAAGAGGGCAGGCAGCCAGTACTGTGCTTCTCCAGGCGCCTGAGAGTCCAACCAAGCCAAGCCTTCTTTCAGCAGGTGATCCTGGGAAAAACAAAAGAAACCAGTGTTTGTGAACAGTTCACCAACGCACATTTAAACATTATTGCTCGGGCATTTGAGGTCTTTGAGAAGACGGCTGAAGACATTAAAAGGGGAGCTTAAAAAGGCAATTTACTTTTCTTTTCTTTTATCTGTTTATTGATCCCCAATGGGGAAAATACAATTTACACTCTGTGTCCACATTTTTGTTAGTATCACACACAGTCCTGAACTACACACACACACACACACACACACACACACGCTCAGGACCTATACATGCACTAATGGAGAGATGTCAGAGTGAGTGGGCTGCCAGCTGAACCGGCGCCCTGAGCGGTTGGGGGGGTACGGTGCCTTGCTCAACAGCACCTGGCAGTGCCCAGGAGGTGAAGTGGCATCTCTCCAGCCAAACGGGGACTTGAACCAGTGACCCTCCGGTTCCCAAACCAACTCCCTATGGACTGAGCTACTGCCACCCCACATTAAGGACTTAAAAAAAGAATTTGCAGAAGACAATGCAATTTTCCTCAATCATATTAGATTATTTTACAGTACTTTCCAGCAGTATATAACAATAGTTCTAGGGCTGCAACTAATGATTATTAATTCTCAATTAATCATTTAATTAATTAATCAATTAATCAAGCTGAAACCAGAGAGGAGTTAACATTTTTGCTAGCCTGATGTCATCATACTCAGATTCTCCAATGTTGTGGGCCTGGCTAAGTTCTGCTGAATCCAGGCTACATTTACATTACAATTACATTGCAAAAACAACGGAATTGATCAATCACTTATCAAAACAGGTGCCAATAGATTTTCTAAATGATTCCTATCCTAACGATATAATTAATTTAAGTGACTGCAGCCTGGACCAGGATAAGCAGCACAGACATGTTCAACAATTTTAAATGATTCATTCTTTAAAGTCATGTTTTTAAAAGTGACACTTGGTGATAAGGGACCATGAACTTCCTCACACTGTATCAGTGGTACCAGACCAGTGTCACAACAATCCCACTTTTAGATAAACAGCATATTTTATTAGAAGCATTTAAGTCTACTGCAGGAAAGTGAAAATATTTCAGATTTTTTTTAATGAAATTTAAGACGTTTAATGCTGAACTGGTTGTGTTTCTAGACCTGCAGATACCCTGTTTTACAGCACCAGTAGTGTCAGTGGACCTGAATGAGCAGAGAAGAGCTTACCAGGACGTGACAAGCCCGTTCCTTCTCCCATTTCAGACTGTCCTTGATCTCACTCACCGAGACGTAGCCCTTCTTCTAAAAATGAATAAAGAAACAGACATCACATAGTACCGAACAGCCATGGTCACTCTCTTTTATGGGATATTGAGCCTTTTGCGACAGACAATCTGTAAAATTGCTGCTTACTCTTAAAGTAAGGGTTCCTTTAGTATTTAAACATAGAGTAGGTCTCTGTAACTGTTATATCCAAACATGAAAGGAACATTACGGTTAGAGCTGCAAAGCTCGTGTTATTTTTGTCACCTGGTGGTCAGATACTGGACAATATGCTCTGTAGGATCTGTTTTTGTGCAATAACACTAGCCTGACATGTGTCCAATACTCAACTACTACAATTATTATTATTATTATTATTTTAATTTTACTTTTCACCATTGCAATTCCTTAATTATGTCAACTATGTAAACACTGTATAATAACATTCCTTTAACTATGTAAATACCGTACATATCCACACTCCTTATATTTATTTATTTATTTATTTATATTTCTACTCTGATATTTATACTATTTGTGCAACTGCAACACAGAGTTTCCCTTCGGGGCTCAATAAAGTATTTCTGATTCTGATATTTCTGATTCTGATATTTCTGATTCTGATATTTCTGATTCTGATATTACTGATTCTGATATTTCTGATTCTGATATTTCTGATTCTGATGGAGGGGGAAGCGACCGATGGAGGACAGCAGTAGATGGAAAATAGCGACATCAAGTGATCGAGTTTAAAACTTGTTTTGCAATTTCTTTCCATCCCAGTGAATCTTTTTCCCAAGAACACAGATGATCTGACATGAGAACAATCATATCTCTTTATTTTCTTTGAGC
>NC_048427.1:2035343-2038084 GCF_013103735.1 Etheostoma cragini | reverse complement strand
ATATATATAAATAATGAACCTGTGAGCTGTGTCTTACCTCGGCCAGCTGCAGAACCACAGTGTGGTCCATGTTGAGCTCTGCTGGGACCGACTGTACCAAGTAAGAACCGCCAACAGGAATCATCCCAAAGCCGTTACCCATCACCTTCAGTTTCTTTATGGCTCTCATCAAGTCATCTCTGGGAAGCACATACTTCATTTTATTAATCACGTAACTAAGAACCGACACACGGGCATCAAATGATCCAAATATGATGTCTAACAAATGAAAGATTAAATTAGCAAAACACTTACTGGCTCACATCCTGGGCAAATTTACCTCTTCCCTTCAGTACTCTCTGATGAAGTTCATCCAAAGTAATAAGCCCTGAAAGATAATACACACGTCAACATTTAAAAGACAGAAACATTATTAATCGTGATATCTACGTCGTGCAGGGTGTTCATGAGTAGATTGACGGTATATCACTGTGTTGAATATGTGCAGAATATCTGGGATGGAGTTTAGATTGAGATCGACTTAAGCTGCCTCTGATTGTAGAACCTCTTTCACTCATTTATTTTATATTTTTATACAGGTTACACACCCAATGTTACCTTAGAAAGAATGATAGAGAAAGCTAACCATACATACACTCAGACGAAAGAAAAACGACATAAACAACAGTAAGATTACATGTGGTCTTTACCCTTTTGGGGATCACATGGATCCAGAAATCCACCTCTTTGTCACTTTGCTACCAGTCAAACACAACGATTACCACTAAATCAGTCCTGTAGTCACATATAGGTGTGGCCTGGCATGGGGTGTGGTGCGATGGCGTAAGGGCGGTTCAGATGAATGGGTCTTGTATATTTATGTGCGTTATGTTGTTTTTTTTTAAGTGGCAATGTTTAAAAGCCCTTCTAGGTACAGGCAGTGGAAACTAGCGATAGCTGTGAATGCTGTGATGCTGTCTATTGGAGATTTGTTGCACCAATGTCTATGTCCTAGCATCTGGCCCTATTCAAATAAACATTTAAAAAAACTAAGTTTCTAGTGATTACAAACCTCCGTTTCTGTGTTTCAGGGCCAGGCACACTTCAACAATCTGAACACCGAGCTCATAATAGAAGTCCCCTACACCGAGCATCTCAGACCAAAAACCTTTGCCAGCTGTGGAGAGAGAAAGGAGGAAAAAGGGGTTAGAAAGTTGTTTTTTTAATGTATATATATGATTTAAAGCTATAGTGCGTAAGGTGCGTAAGCCTTCTGTGATCAACCCCTCCTCCTCCACACAGTTGCTAGTAGCCAAGGAAGACACAGAGATTAAAAAAAAACATGATGGACTCTTCAGAAGAAGAGTCAATATCTTCACTCGAGTTTCTGCACGGGAAAGTCAAATATATAGTATTGTAGCAACGAACGTAACAGACGTTCAATAACACAAAAAAAGTAACGCATTAAAACTTTAACATCAATTTACTCTGTAATTTTACAGATTACAGTCAAAATGTTGCTCACAAGCAAGTGGGTCGACTCCAATGGTGGCACACATCTCCTGAAACTGAACCCTGAACTGGGAGTTCTTCCGGATTTCCTGTTTATGTTTGCTGGCGAACTCCTCCAGGTTGGACTTGAAGGTCTCCAACTGCTTCGACATCTGGCAGAAAAACAGGAACCGGTGAGTAAATGCAGAATGGGAGAATACCATTACACAAAAAACTGCATACAAAATAAACATATTGCAGATTTAGATGTGTACTGGAAGCAGGGAAATATTAAGATTGATTCTTTAAGGAGGGTTTGTTTTTGATTTATGAATGACTTATGTTTTGCCAATAATACTAAACTCTTCATTGCACGCATGCCTTTATATTGTTTCTGTTTATAGTATGTTTATAGTATGTATATATTGTGTATATATAAGCGTGTATATATTGTTTTGGTTGTTTTGGATGTGTAAGCACATTGTGAGCAACGATGCTCCAAAGAAAATTTCCTCAAATTCCTCAGATCTGGCAAATAAAAACTGATTCTGATACTGATTATAATTATCAATGAGTGCATGTGTTTTTTATTACGTCTAATGTGAATTTATAATTTATTAATAATCCTTATCTGCATAGTAACTGAAGTTATCAAATACTTGTAATGGAGTAGAACTATAAAGCAGCATCGAATGAAAATACTCAAGCAAGGTACAAGTACTTGTTCTTATGTACAGTAATTAGGTAAATGCTTTTAGCTACAATTCACTACTGGAAATACATTTGTATTGACTGAGGAAAATGTCACATGAATAAAGTTTTTCAATGTTTTTTTAAATCTTTATAAAATTTAAATTCTATTGATACAAAAACTCACTTGGACAATTTGGTCCTCTGCGAGCACGGTTCCTCTTTCCTTATATTTGGCCTAAAAAGGACAAAGACACACAGGTGAGATATGAAAGTGTTTCTCCAATTAAACGTAATAGTCAAGGCTTAAACTGTTACCACTTAATATAGATAACAAGTGTTGAAGTTACCTCCGCGAGCTTCTTTTTGGCAATCGCTCCCGCACCAACACCTCTGCGATGCATCCTGCTGATGTCTGGGAGGAGTTTCAATGGAGAATACCTGTGTTTATCGCAGAATAACGCCAGGTAAGGTGCGTGTAACGTTATAGTTAACGTGAGAATAACGCCAGGTAAGGTACGTGTAACGTTATAGTTAACGTGAGAAAAACGCCAGGTAAGGTACGTGTAACGTTATAGTTA
>NC_048427.1:2034057-2035243 GCF_013103735.1 Etheostoma cragini | reverse complement strand
TGTGTCTCTCTTTCTCTCTCTCTCTGTGTCTCTCTTTCTCTCTCTCTTGCTCTCTCTGTGTCTCTCTCTCTCTCTCTTGCTCTCTCTGTGTCTCTCTCTGTGTCTTTCTCACTCTCTGTGACACTCTCTCTCTCTTTGTGTCTCTCTCTCTTTCTGTGTGTGTGTCTCTCTCTCTCTCTCTCTCTCTCTCTCTCTGCCTTTCTCTCTCTCTCAGGCCAGCTGCCACTGCAGAGGACGATCTGGATGAAAGTCTGAACCAGGACCTGCTGAAGTTCTGTCTGCGCGGGAAGCAGAAGAGAAACATCTAGGAGAGTTCCCTCCATTCCCATCCCACAGACCTGTCTGCTGGGTTTAACGTCTCGTCTCACTGTTCCTACAGGCTGCAACCAGGGCGGACATGCTGTGGAACATCTTCTGACTGCGTCTTCTCCTCTTCTTCTTCACTTAATATTTTTAAAACAAGGCTCTTGTGTATAATCTTGTGTGTAATGAATAATTAATTTACTGGATACTTTTTAACAGAAATCATCACACAGAAAAATAAAGTGAGTTAAGCCTGAGAGCAATAGGCCTATGTTTGTGATTGTGTTTTCTTTCTAACATGCAGCTCATAAAAACACTACAATACTTTAAGTGTAGCCTACTATTTGGAATACCTGTATTTCATTTCCGTCTTACTGATTACTTATTTTAGCTGTATTTTTATATTTATATATTTTATTTTTCCTATGTGTCCTATTAAGTGATTTATTAGTCATGGATTTATTACATTGACATTTCATTGGTTTCGGTTGTAGTTCCCAAACTGGCCTGCGATATTCGCCAGGACACCAGGGGGCGGTATGACGCGTTGGTTCACGTCACCAACGAGGAAGTACTTGACTTCCTGGCAACCCTGGCAATCAACATGGAAACAGTTGTACTAAAGTAGCTTTTATTATATCGCATTAATCAACCTACGTTTCCCGAATATTGATTTCTGAGCCGTGTTTGAGTTTCCTTTAATAGTGGACTGCTAATATAAAAGCTAACAATAACGAAGAAGTGCGTATTTGTTGGGGAGAATTGTGAACAACAGTGACCAAAGCGACATATCCTCGCAGCTGAGGTTACGCTTATCTTACCTGACGTTATTCTCACGTTAACTATAACGTTACACTTACCTTACCTGGCGTTATTCTCACGT
>NC_048427.1:2017468-2033957 GCF_013103735.1 Etheostoma cragini | reverse complement strand
GAGAGAGACATAGAGAGAGACATAGAGAGAGAGAGAGACATAGAGAGAGAGAGAGAGACATAGAGAGAGAGAGAGACATAGAGAGAGAGAGAGACATAGAGAGAGAGAGACATAGAGAGAGAGAGAGAGAGAGAGAGAGGGATTACCACACCTCACACCTATCTGCTTTGGCGTGACTTCTTCTACTTCAACATTTAGAGACTTACTTGCTTTTTTTCTCCCTCTGATTGAGCAAGAAATCAACAAAGTTCTTCTGCACCACTGAATCCATGATTTTGCTGATTTCGCTGGCTATGGCCGACTCAGCGTATCTTCTGCTCACGTGCTGCTCATCTTCACCGAGTCTAGACAAAGACAAAACAAATCACATGAGTCATTTTAACGCTTTTAAATCCTATTTCTAATCTACGTTGTTCTTTTTGTCAATCAAATAAAGTTTTGATTAGTAAATAGACTTTAGTGGTTTATCATTAACAGCATTGTCTTGCAAACAGAATGGTTTGCGGCTGTTTAAAGTGGATTAATCCTTTATTAATTTATAAATCTTTTATTAATGTATTAATCCTTTATTAATTTATTAATCCTTTAGTAATTTGTTAATCGTTTTTCGGCCATGGACCCCTCAGCTGAAAAAGAGACGGAGCAGAGACAGCCTAGCCTACTTTATAATTGAGAAGCATGTTGATCTGGGTTTTTATTGTGCATACAATCAAAAGCTATTCAAATAAGACTTACACATAGTTAAATATTTGACATATTAATATATTTATAGCCTATCGTGTACAGTGAACCATTAACTGTATCTGTAGATTCTACACGCTAAGGCTATCATTAATGTTGTGTAAATTATGAAAAAAGATTTCTCTTTACAAATAATATGTTGATGTTAACGTATATTTTCATGTGTACATATACACTTTTTTTAACTGCAAGAACTCGGAGGACCCCCTGAAGAAGATCTGCTTTAATGTATTGAGGTAAAACCTAATTTATTGTAATTGAGACTCACCCCATCTGCTCAGGTTGAGGGTTTTTGTCTGCGTGCAGCGCTCCGAGCAGCCAGACAACCAAAAGTTCAAACAGCACCACCTTCATGATGACCTCAAAGCCTAAAGACATCATTTTAATGCATTAAATGCAGATCTGATCAAGATTAAAGTCCTAACACAGCTGTCGACACGTAGATGGTCAAGATGAGACCTAAACACGTAATGTAGTATAAATCAAGTGTGTGAACAACCACATTCAATTCATTGATTCATTACATTTGCTCACCTTTAAATGGGGATATATCTTTAAAACAGGCAATAAGAAACACTTCAGCTGCTTACCGTGGAGGGTTGCCTTCAGAAAGTGGGCTTTTATAGAGTTTCCTCAGGGGAAACATGTGTCATAGCAGGAAAAGTGGGAAAGAAAAACATTTTAGTTCCAGCACATTAAAGCAGTAATGAAACACACGTGCACAGGTGACTACTGATATCAGCGCTGTAATAACAGTGGAGAGTGAATTGGTTTTTACTTTCCTAAAGAGCTGTTGCTGAGTTAACAACCAACAGGAATAGATTCATGGACCATTAAACTAATGAAGAAGTGGCACTTTAGCAGCATATGAAAAGTAATGGTTTGTTGATAATACATAGGCTGAAGATGTAGAGTGTTAAATGTTCAGTATCAGGATGTTTGACTGAAGCTTTTCTTATGGAAAGAAATTTCCTTCACCAAACGTGATTCCTCTAATATCTTCAATGTGTACTTCGGCACAGCCCTTGAGCAAATGTACTTGGTTAAATACCCCAATCCAGTACATGCTATTAATCATTACATAATTATAGTGTAACGTTACTCTGTCTCCCCCTGTTGACGCTCTTCTCATCAAAACACAAGAAATGGCCATCCAACAAATTACGCATGCGCAGTAGCGGGCGCTTTAAAACAAGTCTGGAGGAGGGAACATGAAGGCAGTTTGCAGGTGGACTTGAATTACAGTCGAGGTAAGCTCAAAACACAATAACTACATGGTAGTTAAAACACGTATGTCCAATTATGAGTGTTTAATAACGCGGCTGTTATAACCGCTTCGCTGCGGGCGCGCATTTGTTGGTTAAACAAGCCGGCGGCTAACATTAGCAAGCTAGCTAGCTGTTATTGTTTTTCATGATTTCGCGAGAACCAAAATGGAGGAGAAGGCGCTTTCCAGTGTCCTACACAGCCACTCCCGAGTCCTCATACTGTAATGTCTACCCTGACGCACCACTGAGTTTAAATCCTCTTAATGTGACGTGTTTGTGTATCTAAAAGCAACTGTGTATTCGTACTGCAGTTTCAAGGTATCGTAGCTTCAATTTCAAACCGGGTGGAAGATTTTGAGGAGAAAGATGCACGGGATTCAGTCGCACATAGTTTTATTGAATAGTTAGCTGGTGCATATGTGTCACTACCAGTTCAGAGACAATATGTCGTCCAGTTAAACAGACAACAATAACAAGATACATGTTTTTATTCTTCCTTGTATTCGTTGTGTATGACAGCAGCTCTAATGGGAGGAAGCTGTGGTTGAAATGCACCGCCGAGGCGCTGCAGGATGAACAGCCGTTGTGTTCGCCATGACTCTGAGGTCCACACTGTTTCCAAATACAGGATTCAAGCAGGACGCTGACACCAACGACTTTGACAAAACGCATTTCGGGCCCGCCACCGTGAGCCCCGTGAGCATCAAGAGGGAGTCCTGCGACTTTGTTATAGATGTTCAAAACGCACACGGGGGCGAGATCCCGAGCAAATCACAGGACTTAGGCCAGAATTACATGACAAGCAAAGTTTCCCTCGCGGCCACAGTTGCAGAAGACAATAAAACTGTGGGGATATTGTCCCCTGTCAGACAAATGGGGGGTGAGGGAACCCCAGTGAAAGGTAAACCTCTCTCTGCTGACAACATGGATAACCCTCAGATGGCTCTAAACAATAACCCCAAGGATGGAGTTGCGGATGACAGTGCAAAGGGGGTTGTCCCGGGAGTCCTGGGCACAGCATCCATTGAACTCTCCTCTGAGGGCAAGTGGAGGAACATCAGGAAGACCCCCGCAAATCCCCACACACAGGCCAACTGCCTCCGGCAGATTCTCCTCCTCCAATTGGACCTTATTGAACAACAGCAACAACAGCTGCAGTCCAAGGATAAGGAGATAGATGAGCTCAAATCAGACAAGGAGACAGTGAGTAAAAGGGTTTTAACATAACATTGGTGTGTTTATATAATGCGTTGAATTTAAAAAGCATTAAAAGTAACGTTTTTTTCTGTCTTCCTTTGCAGCTGCTTGCACGTATTGAGCGCATGGAGCGTCGCTTGCAGCTCACAAAGAAGGACCCACCGCGTGACAAGCGCCTTTTCCAGCCCCTGGAGCCATGGACCCCTGACAAGGAGGACATGTGGGATCTGGAAGTAGAGGAGAGTCCACAGCCCAACACAGCCACTCCACTCGCCTTTAGTCGGGGTGGCAAAGGTCAAAAGAGGTAAAGTAAAGCACTGGGCTTTTCTTATGGGCTTTATTCTTTCAAATCAAACACACAGGAATGAAACTCATGCAGAAAAGGAGATATATTGGTCTGACACTTTACTGCTGCTCGATTATGAAAAATAAATTATGAAAATCACAATTATTTGGGTCAGTATTGAAATCACGATTATTTAACACGGTTTACTTGTTGACTTTTGGAAAAATGTTGTAATTATTGAACATAACAACAAATCCACAGTGAAAACACCTTTTACTGGGACATTTCCCTTCAATACTATTCCCGTTGAACTTTTAGAATTCCTCTAAAAATAATAATGTAAAAAATGTATTCAAATGTTGACTGAATGAGTTTAGTCTTCAGAAGGGGCAGAAGTGTGTATGTCATCCAGGACACAAGACAAAATAAGAGTTTTCTTGCAAAACGTAATGTGTGTGTGTGCAAAATAGTTGTTTTTCTTGATTACATTGTTTTTGTGATCAGTAGGAGCCAACATCTAAATTTAATAGATTTATTTATTTAATTAGGACAATGCATATTTATCAACATTTCTGTAAATGCGCCATTGTTAGCCAGTCGGCTAATTTTCAACTGTAGTCCTACCTAGCATGCATGTCTTTATGGTGGGAAGAAACCGGAGCACCCGGAGGAAACCCAGGCAAATGAGACGAGATCATGCAAGCTCCAGACAGAAAGGCCCGGAACGACCTGGATTCAAACCCAGAACCTTCTTGCTGTGAGGCAGAAGTCGTAACCACTGACCACCACTGATAACCACTGACACAGTTCATTAAAACTGTTGTAGTCCAACTTACTCTGTACCGATGTCGGCTGTGCAAATGTCATATTTTAGTAATTCAAATTCATTTCTTTGACCACACAGGAAATCTTGCTTTGGAGATGCAAAAGTCCAGAAATCCCGGGGCAAAAGTGCCAAGCTCAGTCCCCAAAAGCCCGAGATTCAGCCGGGCTCTCCCAATCAGAGAGAGCTGCGCAGTAAAGAAACCCCAGAGAAGACCCTTCCCATGAGGTCGGGGCCAGAAAGGGACCTCATGCTCCCGTGCAAAGAGGAGCCCGGGCTGAACTGTCAGATCGAAGACCTGCCGTTCATGTCTACTACAGAGATGTACCTCTGTTGCTGGAACCAACCTCCTCTGTCTCCTCTGCGTGAGACTTCCTCTAAAAAGGAAGAAGAGGTGGCCAGTGAGTGGACTCCTCATGTAGTACATGATATGCTGATTGTTTGTAAGCGTAACCTATATCTCATCTTTAATCACTATATCCATCAAATGTCCTGACTGCACTTTGATCTCTGAATAGCTTACCTTTCCCGCCTTCTTTCTTCCTCTTAGTTCCATCGTGGAGGGAAAATCACATAGAGCCTTTGGAAGAGGACTACTCCTTTATTCCCTCTGAGGTGAGACACATTTGAAATGTTAATAATTCTGCCTCTCGGGTTTGAAAGGTTATCTCACATTGAATCCAAAAGCATATAATTGAGTTACATGTGTGACTTTGTCTTCCCACCTAGCCGCTGGATGACAATGTGTTTTTAAAACGCCACGCGAAGCTGGAGTTGGATGAGAAGAGGAGGAAAAGGTACCAAACACAGAATGAAGTTGTTTGATTTGATATTTAAATAGATCTGGTTGTTCTTGAGTTTTTGATATTTTAATACTGGGGTTAAAACGATCAGATAATAATGCATTGGTCAACATTTGTTTGTTGTGTTGTTGTTGTTAGGGATCCATTAATTTGGTTATTAAAGAGATGTGACCAAGACATGTAATGACTATACTATAATACTAATTTAATTGGGTAAAATAAATCATCATGTCAATAACCCCTTAAACAACACAAATACAAGAAATATAATAAAGGAAGGAGAAAAGGAACTCAAATAAAAGCAACAATGAAGCCCATAAAACTTAAAAATCTGGACTATGATAAAGTATACAGCACTGTAATGAACATAAGGGTCCAGTTTTAGGGGGGGCAGACTGTCGTTTAAACATTAAATACATGTTTCATAGTCAAAATGGCACGAAGACTAAGTCATTCTAAAGTATTATCTACTAATGACTTTATTTCTGTCTTTGAAGTGCAAGTGACAGGAAGGCTTTTTAAGAGAGATTTAAGAACAACCTAAATTCACAGTCGGGGCTTGTATGTCAACAAATTAAACTCCAATCCAACATTTTAAAGATTTATCAGTGATAGTACTCCAGTGAATCGCCTGGCTCTGAGTTTCACCTTTTCTATCTTATAGATTTTTACCAAGGGTGGTTGTACGTCGTTAGACATGATCACACAGAGAATAAGAATTGGTAACATGGGTGCGACCTCTAGCCGACCTCTAGCTCACCCAGTAAGGGTGTGATATAGGCTGAGGCCTTTGCTGCGACCTGGGTTCAAATCCAACCTGCGGCCATCTCTCCCTCACCTTTCCTGTCTATCCACTGTTACTCTGAAATGAAGAAGAAAAAAAAATAATCTTAAAAAAAATGGTAAAATGTTTACGATACTGTACAGCTCTAACTTTGAGGATAAGTTTGAAAGTGTTAAAAAAAGAGAGATTTAGTGCTCGGGGGAGGACTAATTGTGAACTAATGAAGTCTGTGAGTTACAAACGGTTGAGTTTTTTTCAATGAATAAGGGGAGATTCCTCCCTCGTTCTTTACTCTTGCTGATGCTTTTATTAATAGTCTGTGTTTTCAGGTGGGACATCCAGCGAATCAGAGAGCAGCGCATGTTTCAGCGTTTGCAGCAGCGCATGAACAGGAAGAAAGTCGTCCCTGAGACTGAGCCGGAGCTCTCGTCCTTCTATCCCGACACTGAAGATGGTACACCTGCATAACTTCATGTACAATTACAGTGCAATGTAGTAACATTAGTGGGATGTTTGTGAAGGATTTTGTTAAAGATATTTTTTAACTTGACTGTTTTTGATTATTTCTACCAGTTGAAACTATAGTGATCACGCCCTTCTTGCCTGTTGTTGCATTTGGCCGGCCGTTGCCCAAACTCTCACAACAGTAAGTTTGTGTTTGTCTTTATTTCTGCTTTATGACATTTAACTGTGTGATTAGTTCAGGCTGAGGCTGGTATGATCCATAAAGTTATTGATTTGTCATCTCATTACTCTGGTGATTCTGCACTGCAGGAAGCTCAAAAGCACATTTTCAAAAAATGGTTACAGAGTGAAAAAAATGAAAAATTAAAAGAATAATGAGGGAAGAGGAGGAAGCCAGTGGGCGAAAGCAGCTGAGGTTATTTGGTAAAAGCATGAATTTATGACTTATTTTGGTATTTAGAAGATTTTATTAAGCCTTGACTGTGAGTTACATTACATAACACGTCATTTAGACGACGCTTTTATCCAAAGCAACTTTCAATTAAGTGCTTTCAACGTTGAAGGTGCATACTCCAAACAATTAGTAATGGCAACAGGTACATTAGCTTTTAATGAGCAACACTACAAAGAGACATGTGAAAGTGCAGCTTTAAAACATATATATATATAAATATTGTATTTTATCTTAGTTAACAAAGTGTTTTGACAATTTACAGGATTAAAAGCTTTGCGTATACAGAACTGTGACAAATAAAAATGAAAAACCAAAATAAAGTATCTCCATAACAGCTTCGGGGTTTCTTAGTATAATTCCCAAAGTCTGAACTGTACTGGGGGTTTAAACGTTGTTCTTACAAAAGATATTCCCTCTGTTGTTGTTTTCATGTGGGAGGAGAACGCTCCTGTTGTTGTTGTTGTTGTCACCTGTCTGTTCTAAGATTAATTTCTGCAGTTCAAATTTAAGAGGAATGTTGAATCTCTATACTAAAATGTGTGGTCTTGCTCCAGGAACTTCGAGCTGCCTTGGCTGGATGAGCGAAGCCGATGTCGCATCGAGGTGTCAAAAAAACAGACCCCTCACCGGACCTGTCGGAAGTGAAGCCCTGTTGTGTGTGTGTGTGTCAACAGCGGAGAGATGCCACTCTATGCCCAGATTAGAAAATGCTATATTTGTCTTGCCCGGGGGAGGGAAGACAAGTCACCAGTCCCTGTGTGTAACTGCTGTTGCTTTCCGTCTGAATTCTCAACGTGTCTCCGCTGACCAGGGTGGGATCATAGCTGCGCCTCTGGGTGTCAGTGGTATTTTTGGTCTCATTTACACTTCTGAAAAGGAGATTAAAATGCCTGATGCCCTGGGATTACAATCTGCGTTAGCAGATATTTGTCTGAAGTGTATGATCAGTTAGGTGCATGTTCTGTAACATGTTTAAATACATTTTGTAGCATCGAAAATTGATTTAATCACACAAAAGTGGAGTTTCGCTCACGTGTTATGCACAGTCCGCTGTAGTGGAAGCTAATCTTGAGCGCATTCATGTGGGGGGGGGGGGGGGGCACAGAAAACATTGGTTGCCATTTTGATTGAAAAAGTAGTCGTTAACAATAAGGCAACAACTTTTCGTTCTGGGTTGTTCTGCCACACTGCTTCTCCCAGCCTGTGTGGAAAAAATAGAAGTCAAAATCGGACTGTATCGTGCTGTGTGTTGCATATATTGTTGTTCGCGGACAACTTCAAATAACATTTTATCAATGTTCAGTGTGCTGTCAGGAGGTCCGATCCACACTCAGCATGATTACATATTTAACTTACAACTTACAGTTCTTGCCAATCTAATGTAGTAAAAAATGAACATTCAGCAACCAAATCATTGTTCTGTGTTCCTGGTTTGCTTTATGAAAACAACACGGATCATTGGGAGTGAAACCCAGTGCTCTGTTCCCTGTTTTGTTTCTATTAGTTTTTTTGTGTGAGTTGCATGGACTATATTTAGTTTTTTTTTTTTTTTTAAACTTGGTAGCATGGCTTCACCCCAAAATTAAAAAAATAATCTTTGCTCTTTGGGCTACAAAAACTACAAAATACTGTTCTTGAAAGCATGACTTTTGGCTGCTCTTTTCAGTGAGAGCCGCTGCGTCCAACATAACGCAATTTAATAACAAAGTACAGTTTTGATCTTTCGTGTTTCCAATCTTTACAATATGCTTAATATTAGGCAAGTGGTGTGTATGCATTTGGTCCCTTAAGGATGCCGTTACCTGACGTTCAAAGGTACCATTTTAGACAATAAATAAGCTTTCTAGCTGTAGTTCTAGCGATGTTCACCAGTATGCTCGTTAACATGCTGCCAGTTAATCTCTCCCTCTCTGAGCTAATCTCAGCTACAATCGCAGTGTCCGAGTTCTGCCTGTGTCTTCTTCCTTTTTTACATACGATGCAATAGCTTTCTGCAGCTTCAACACTTATGCCAGGTGTATGTGTACGCAGAAGTTTTGGAAATACAAAGTTGATTTTTTCTTTTCTTTTCTTTTTCTGTACATAGCTTCCAGAAACAAATGTACATAAAACATGGCTGTTATTTTTTTATTATTTAATGTTGGACGTGTTGAGTACCTTCAATATTGTTCTATGATTGTATGTTGGCAAATTGACAGTTTTGAAAGTTACATTTTTTTGGAATAAAATTAACATGTCTACGATATTTCGATTCTGGTTGTGGATGTTTTTTTGTTTGATAGAATGGGAAGAATTTGATTTGAGGCAGACATCAATATTTGAAACTTTAACGTCTAATTAAAAGTGAAGTGCAATAATTAGTGTACTGTACTGTACTACAAAAACGTAATTCACCACGGTTCAAGGTTCTTAACAAGCTTAAAAATGCACCTTGAAATGCTTGCAAAGTTCATGAATTTTATGTAAAAGGTGTAGGCACCTTAAATATATTGGCCTATATTTATTTTTGATAAAGACCCTTTAACATTTAATTATTCAAGAATTGTGACCCAGATACGTTCTGAGCATTTAACTGAAGAAAATGTCAGTGCCCTCTGGTTTACGAACTGTCATTGAAAAACACTGGATACTACACTTCCCATAATGCAATGAGATAGCATCTTTTGTTTGACACTCCCTGCCTGGTAAATGTACACAATGTTTCTGCAACATAACCGAGACAATCCTTATGACATCAAGGTGAAGTGGTTCTTTCCATGACTAATAAACTGAATCATGTAAGATTTCTCGACTCAAACCAGTTAGATAAATCTGGAAATAAAAGTTTATTGAATAAAGAAAAGCAAAAACAGGACAATTTCTCAAAAACAAACACCACTGACTCCTTAACGTTTTGGTGAAAATCTCAAAAACGCCACTGGGCCCCGGTCGCCAGGCGGCACGCGGGGGGGCCTTTCCACTGGCGAGGGGTCAGCTGGACGTGATTTTCTTTCTCCATCTCATTCGTGAATTTAGACCAAAAAGATGTTGCGATTTCTGCTGAACCCCCGACTGTCAACTCTCTCAAATAAACATAAATCAGAAGTCATCAAAAATGTTACATCAGTGCTAAAACAGTATTTTTTTTTATATGATGGTAATACAAAGAATGCCAAACCAGCCAGATGTACAAAAAGTGCTGACATGTAAAATATCCACTCCTGTCCTGTTCCCATCTTTCCTTTGGGTTCTTTAAATATCTTTTATTTTGCTTTTAGTGTTAATTTAAACTGTGAACACACCTTGGGGAGTTAGTATTTACACAGACTGAGAGAGAGATTTTCACTGTAAGAGAATTTGTGTCATTTGGCAATGTCTTCAATGAGGTGAGAGATAATGACCGTTGTATGTTTTTGATAAAATACACAATACACCCATAAAATAAAAACACCTCAAACAGAAAGCCACACAGCTGACACAGCAGGTGTTCAGCCAGTTACACCTTCAAAAGAATCTAAATGCAGACATTTGAGTATGTTTTTATCTGTATTAACAACGCAGCCACGGTGTGGGACTCTTCACTGTGTGTTCAATCTCTTCGGAGGTTATTCAGCCGCTCCTCCAGATCGGCGTCTGCGTCAGCCAGGGCGGCCTGGGGCTCCTGCTTCTTCCCTCCGGCCACCGACAGGCTGCCTCCGGTGCTTGGGAGATCTGAAATGATGAACACAACAAAAAGATTGCAACACATGAACAACACCAGACAACAGACAAAAGGAAGCATGTGTAGTATTGACATTATTGTGCTTCAAGTGTTTCTTACTTGACAGTTCGTCGGACAGATTGAGACCCAGCTCGTCCAAGACTTGGGACACGATGGTGTCGCTGTGCGTGAGACAGAGACACCATCACAAATGGATCAAAGTGAATGGAAAACATGTATAGGGTTGGTTAAATACGATTGGGGAAGGGGAATTAAGAAGTCACAAAATGGCGGCGTGAGTTGAAGGGGAAATCAACATTGCACTTCCATAAAATAATTGGTAGGATTTGCCGGAGATTTAAACAAGAATCGTCAACATGATGTTTGTCTTTCTATGAATGTGGAATAAAAGGTTTGCACCTAAATGAAGAATAAAAAGTTTTGTCACGGATCTCTAGGCCTGCACGATTCGGGGGGAAATATGAGTCACGATTTTTTTGCTTAGAATTGATATCGTGTTTCTCTGCCACGATTTTTTTGACCATGACAAGACAAAACAAAACAAATTGGCAGTACCAAAGATAGATTTTTTTCGGCATCTACAGCACATTAGGCATCACCTAACATGGTCATGGTTAACATAGAGGCCTCGATGAGGAGAACGGAGAGCACTGCAAATGTAGATGGACTGTTCTTATACAGCGCTTTTCTAGTCTTAACTACTCAAAGCTCTTTTACAAAGTACACGAACCATTCACACATATTCACACACTGTAGGGGGACACTTAAGTGTCTTGCCCAAGGACACTTTGCCATGGGACTGCAAGGCCAGGGATCGAACCACCACCCTTCCGATTGGCATGCCAGTCTAGGTATAAAACTCAAAGAAGAAAGTAGTAGCGTTTTAGCCACAGCACTTGGGAGCGCTTTAAGACCTCTTTTATACAGTCTCTATTTAAGAAGAAAGTAGTAGCGTTTGTGATGCAGTCGGCTCGTAAAATTAAACGATAATCAAAGTCATTCAAAATAAAATTATCACAGTTATTTAAAAATTAAATCGTGAACAGGCAGGATCGAGATATTATAACGATTAATCACGCGGGCCTAGTGATCTGGGTCCCGTACCTCTCCTCCTCGTCATCCTCATCGCCCATGGCATCGTCGATGGCGTCGTTCATCATCTCCTCTTTCATGTCCATGATTTCACTCTGCCGCTCAAACTCCATCATGATCTTCTGAATCTGAGGCAGTTTCAGCTGCGGAAATGGAACAAATATAAGATCGCAGACATCAGGCGGTGTATCGTTTATTTCCATTGAATCGTGTGTTTCTGTGATTTCCCTGCCAGACCTGTCTGTTCATGGTGGCCATGGCCTTGGTGACGCCTTTCATGGCCTGCGCCATGCTGTTGTTGGACTTGAGCGTCTGTATCTTTAGACTGACGGCCTGGATGTTGGCTTTCATCATGATGAACTTCTTGACGTAGCGCCGCGTGCGAACCAAATCCTTGGCCATGATCTTGACGGCGTCCTGCAAAGATTTAAATAACACACATTACAGCTAGGATTACAGATGTATTCTCTCCTCATAAAACACAAGCTCACTCTTCTTCCTTCCTCTCACCATTTGTCCCTGCTTGGCCATCTTCTTGATGTCAGCGATGATCTTTTTCTCCTGTTGCTCCAGTTTCATTCGCTCTCGGTCCAGTTCTCGCATGGCTCGGTTGAGCGCCCTCTGATTCTGCTTCAGCATCTCCTCCGGAGTTTTCCTCTTCCCAAACAGGAAGTCCATCTGTTTGGAAATAGCAAAAGCAAAATATATCAATACACACAAACTAAATTGGCATTGTTAAAATTAAAAAAATACATATGTTTGAGGTACTTGATCTTTATACTTCTACTCCGCTACATCTAGGACTAAAATGTTCTTCCCACTGTTTTTATCTGACAGCTTTAGGTACTTTATAAATTAAAGATTTCTGAACACCAAACACATTTTAAAGTACACCTGAAACTGGTAGTCGATGAGATAATTGGCAAAAAATGTATTAAATATTGTTAGGCTTTTAGTGATTTTTCATGTTAAAACATTTCATGGTTCCAGCTCCACAAAATATCCGCTGCTTATCCTTTTAATAATGTTAAACATGTTAATTATTATTAAGAATTACTTTTCCTTAAGTTACATTAAGTCCCTAAGTTTCGATACACGACTTTAACTGGTAACAACGTATTGTACAGTGTGGTCATTAGTTGCTGTTTTCACACATACAGTATCGATCAGTTTCTAGCCCTGTTTCAGCCCTGTTAATGCAGTCACTGACTTTATCGCTTCCTGGAAACTATTACTCAGCGGTTAGTAATGTGACCGGAGGCCTGAGGTCCCCGTCCGGCCGTGTGTTAGCTCGGCTGTCCGCCGACTGTAACGTCTTCCCGGGCGACTAAGTGCTAACTGTCAGCCCTGGCAACCACACACTAACCCCGCTTTATGACAGCCAACCCGCCCAGTGTGTTTCTCTCACCGTGTACCGAGCTCGTCCGAACGGTTAATCGGTGTTAAAGGCGTCTTCTCCGACTACAACTCGATACAAATTTGAAGGGTTATTTGTTTTCTTTCCCCGACTTCCGTGTTGCGGTAGCTTCACTTCCGGGAAATGACGTAGTCACGTTCGCATGGAAATAAACGTCGATTGTTTTTGCTGGCGTCACAGGTGGTGTCACGCACCAACGGAAGTCATGGATTTCAAAATAAAGTCCTTGAATTATACAACGACATTTTCTCATGTGGTGGGAGAAGTACTGAGATGATTCTAAAAAAAAAAATACAACTATGTAAAGATACTATTTAAGCTATTTGTATGTATATGCGTATGAATGTATGTTTGTTTTTTGTGTGTCTCTTTTGTGATATTTCTGGGAGTCAGTTTGTCTGCATGCATTCATGTTTGTGTGTTTGGAGTAGTACCCCTATTGTCGTGTGTTATGTGTACTTTTTATCTGCATGTTGAGTATGTAAAATAAAATAAAATAAAGATTATACTCCATGACAGGTAAAAGTCCTGCATTCAAATTTACACACAGGACTTTCACCTGTCATGGAGTATCTTTACATAGTTGTATTTCTATTTGTAGGATCATCTGAGTACTTCGACCACCACATGATCCTACAAATGGAAATACAACTATGTAAAGATACTCCATGACAGGTGAAAGTCTTGCATTTAAAATGACACTGTAGTAAACTGAAGAGTACATTTAGAACTTACCTTTATGTTATTATATTTTTATTATAATGTCTTAGTTGAGGTTAATATTTAGCATTTATTCTGGGCATTTACACATATAAGGTAATATACAGATTACAGACTTATTTCAGAATTAATTATATTACTTAACACTATTTTATTGTATGTTATTTTCTTTTACCTTCTTCATGTTCTAAATACTTTTTTATTATAAAGATGAGCATTTTATCAGCACTCTCGTATCTGTGTATTTCTAGATCTGTCTGCAGACATTTTTCCACAAATGGCAAAAGCTTTTATTTTATAGGTGAAAGCGCCCGATATCCGGTCATAGTTTGACGTGCTCTTTACGAAGCTGAATTGCACATGTGCGTATTTCATGAAAATGCCACAAACATATCGGCAACGGAGGGAGATATTTAGTTTTGATGGTTGAACAAAGGAAACTCTTGATGAAAGATACTACAGACACAACATTTATGGATTAACGGCTTTTTTAGGGAATTGAACCACGTTTCTTTGGGGAAGTTATTCTTAGTGCACCTGGACACGTTTCCAACTATTTCAGTATGGGGGTATTCAGTATATCACTTCACCACAAATTGTTGCTTGTTGGGACTAGAAGATTAAACAGGATAATCTTTCAGTTTGCGGGTCACCATGTCTCAGCGACCCTCCTGCGCCCAGAGGACAGCAGCAGCAACCCTGTGGTGAAGAGACAACGCAGGGTGTCAAACATCTCCATTGTCCAACGTAAGCGTGTTGCATCTGATGGATGGCAGAAACATGAGAGGTCAGTCCAGAGCAAAGCTTGGAACAATGAGATCCCAGTGTTTCAGCGGAAGGGAGAAGACGGCAGAGTGTCCTCTGAACTCAGGAGGCTGAGTCTGGACGATTTCCCTGCAGAGAAGGAGAAGATGGCGGGACAGAGGTCAACAGTGGACTCCAGAGCTGAGAACTATGAGGTAGTTTTTGGCATCGCCCCCTGTCTCTTGGCTCTGACCCAGGGTAGAAGGCAGGCCCGGAAACTGTTTGTAAAAGACGGGGAGGCCTCTCAGAGGGCGTCTGTGATACAGGTCTGTGAGGAGGCTCGTGGGCGAGGAGTACAAGTCCAGCGGGTCAGTAAGAAAGATCTGGACAAGATGTCTTGGGGGCGAGTACACCAAGGCGTGTGTCTGCAAGCAAGTCCTCTGGGCTACCTCACAGAGGACGGAGACTCTGCACCAAACCGAGGAGACACCCCCCTCTGGCTCGTCCTGGAGAGAATTCAGGACCCGATGAATCTCGGTGCCATCCTGCGGTCGGCTTATTTCCTCGGTGTGGACAGAGTCCTCAGCAGTCTTCGTCACAGCTGTCCTTTGTCCCCAGTGGTCAGCAAGGCCAGCTCGGGCATCATGGAGGTGATTGGGGTGTACGGATACGAAAACCTGGAAGACATGCTGAGGTTGAAGGTGGCACAGGGCTGGCAGGTGGTTGGCACAGTGGGGGCAGGAGCCGAGGAGACCAGGACTCCTGTGGTCCAGTGTTCAGACTTCCAGATGACCCAACCCACGGTGTTGTTGATGGGGGGTGAGGGTGAGGGATTGTCCCCCCAGCTGCTGTCTCTGTGCCGAACCCTCCTCACCATCCCAGCTGGCAGAGAGCTGTTCCCCGGGATAGAGTCTCTCAACGTCTCCGTGGCGACAGGCATCCTGCTTCACTCGCTGCTGTCCTCCAGGAGGTCGACCAGATGATGGCCGCCGTAAATATCTGCCTGTACTCTGGACAAGACGCCACTGTACTGAGAATTTGACTTTTACACTCCAGAAGTGTCTTTGAGGATAAGGATGATGATATCTTGTGTTTTTCTTCTGTTAAGAAATTCCAACAATGAACGCATCAGCTTACGTGTCTCATGTGTGTATCAACGCCTGATTGGTCTTCTTCCCCCGTGCCGTAGACGTCCATTGTTGTCCAAAAATATTAAAATATTAATGAGCCACACTCTTGTCCCCAACATCCAACAAATACACTATTTCCTCCTGTTTGAGTAATGTTTGATAAAAAGAAATGTTTATCAACTTAGTAATTTTTTTTAAATTACTAAGCCTAAAATAAAATGGAAACTATATATTTGTGACCAGTTTTTTTTTCACTAGGGTTGAGAAGTCTGAAGTGGTCTTCATAGGAATAGGTTGACAGGAAAGATTATATAAAATAGCGCCAGGCTCGTATGTTAATATTGAACTATTGCCAACTTGAAATAGCTAATATCCATTATGTCTGACACTACGTTTTTCATGCTATACAAAAAAAACACATTCCACCTACGTTATAGTGTAGTAAAGTTAAAAAACAATAAAATAAAAAGTAAACAGTTCTGAGTTTTTTGGTTGCCAATCAAAAAGGCCTCGGCGCATCTGTAGTCTCTTTTATATAGACCTTAGTGGTCCCCTAATACTGTATCTGAAGTCTCTTTATATAGACCTTAGTGGTCCCCTAATACTGTATCTGAAGTCTCTTTATATAGACCTTAGTGGTCCCTAATACTGTATCTGAAGTCTCTTTTATATAGACCTTAGTGGTCCCCTAATACTGTATCTGAAGTCTCTTTATATAGACCTTAGTCGTCCCCTAATACTGTATCTGAAGTCTCTTTATATAGACCTTAATGGTCCCTAATACTGTATCTGAAGTCTCTTTTATTTAGACCTTAGTGGTCCCCTAATACTGGATCTGAAGTCTCTTTATATAGACCTTAGTGGT
>NC_048427.1:2013295-2017368 GCF_013103735.1 Etheostoma cragini | reverse complement strand
GTCCCCTAATACTGTATCTGAAGTCTCTTTATATAGACCTTAGTGGTCCCTAATACTGTATCTGAAGTCTCTTTTATGACCTTAGTGGTAATTTAGTGCTTATTTATTTATACTTATTTCATACTTATATACGTATATTTATTTGCGTTTGTTTTACTTCCCCATTAATCTGTAGATATTTGTGTCTGTGCTGCTGCAACATCTGAGTTTCCCCTCTTTGCAACAATAAATGCTCGTGTTATTTAAAACTAGACAAACAATAATGCTAATTTATCAAAGCCTCCGTTATAACACAATGGGTTGGAAGGCCTTGTGTGTTTATGAAATTGAGAAACAAAAATCAAATGAAAATGCCTTGTTATGAAAAAAAGATCCTTTCTGAAATAATGAATTAGTATCACTAGTAATATAATGAACATTCCTTAAAAATAACAACACATAGGTGAGAATGTGTCTAAATATTTGGGGATACTAAGTCATTATTTTTAATACTAAGTCATTATTGTAAGTTAAATGTCATTATTTTTGAGAAGGTTTTTCATTATTTTGAGATAATATGCAATTATTATGCAAAAGGGCTTATTAATTTAAAAAAGTTTTCATATATTTATGTTTTTGAGAAACATAATGGTAAACAATACTATACTATCACTAAATCATCATTTTGGGAAAGGTTCTTATTAAAATGACTTACAGGATATTTTTGTTCATATTTGGTTCTTTTGTCTTTATGATTAAAATGAAAACATCTGATCATATATGAAAAACCTGAGAGAATTTGGTTTAATTACTGAAAAACAACCCCACAGAAAGTGTCCACGTGGCGGCGGTATGCACGCGCAGAGCGACCAGCGAGCCAGCGAGGCGACTGAGGAAGAAGAGTGGCGCACACAATGCACTGCACGGCTGACATGGGTTGTGTCTCCCTGGCTTTCACGATTAATTTCCAATTGAGTGGAAACTTGTGAAGGGGCATCCGCGGAGCCGTTCTCCTTCTCTTCGTGTGTTTTAACTCTGGATTGAGTGCGAATAAGAAACCTTTGACTGGAAACGTCGGCGAGTGGGCCAACTAATCCTAAACATTGGATTACACAGGAAAGGCTGCATGAAGGAGCTGCCCAGCCCAACGGGGGCTTGGCCGACACCCTCGTTTATGGAAATCGACACCGAGGCTTTGATATTTGGGCCTTGATTTTTTTTCTTTCCGATGGAGGTGGGACGAAGGTGCGTGTAGATAAGCGAGATATTATTTTAAGGACGATTAGTTGTAAACAACGTATTATTTCTGCTTCCGTTTAAAAAGAGTCCTGTTTAGGTGGCTAACAGCTGCTTAGCTCGCCAACGGCTGGATCGGCTAACGCTAGCTAGCCACCGTGCTAACGTTACGTCTTTCTTTTGATGTGATGCGAATTCAACCATTACTATCGGCCATCAACGTTTCGTCCGGAACATTTGTTCTCATGGCTGCGGATTATTAGTTAGCTTCACAGTAAACTGCCCGGCGTGTCAGTTTTTGGAGACAGGTTTTAAGAATATAGTTTTATTCTTAGGTCGCTGGCTGAATATATTGTAATGTATTGAGTTAGCCGTGGACATGCTACATAGAGTCAACACTGACCTAACGCTAGCTTCCTTTACTATTACCAGGACATCTCATTTTACTCATTTTAGGTTGTGAGTAATTTACTGTCAACAATAACAATTCACATTAATACGAAATAATGGCATGGTCGGTGTGTTAATGTTGGTTATGTGGGTGATTGGCCTTGCTAATGTAACGTTGACTAACATGTAAAAAAAAAAAAATTGTCAGCAGATATTAAGAAAATTCCTGCACGTAAGAGTTAAATTAAGCAAAGTCTACATTGACGTGATTTTCATTTTGAAATATAACTCTGGTGAGACCGCTTTGTTGTAACCCAACTAGTCTTTTTTTGTTTACATGCGTATAACTTGTGTGGCTGTCGGTAGCTAATGTTAGCCTTCTACGGGACACAGGCAGCTATGTCCTGACATTTGTGTGAGTCGTGGATGTTTTAAATCCCCATGTGGAGATCGGTTTGCGTTTATATTTATGGAAATGACACTCAAATTTCGCCGAAAGAAAGGCACTAATGCCGATAGACTGTTGTCAAAGGACGGTAAATAATAGCCACTTGGTTCCATTAACGCCATTTTAACAGGGGCTCCCTGCGAGGGCCTGTGTGGTGGTGGTGTTTTTCTTGCGGTTCGGTGCCTTCCACCGGACCGGGACTTGAATAAAGTGCCTTTGGTCTCACTGGAGCTACAGAAGGAGGACCCGTTTGAACATGGAGGGCCCGAGCCGAAGCACTGGATTCAGGCAAAGTCGAAGGTCCCGTTCACAGCGCGACAGGGAGCGGCGGAGGAGGAGATTGGACCTGGCCAATGAGCGGGCCACATCCCTGTCCTCGGGCTCCGATCGGGAGGCTTGTGGGACAAACAGTGTGCTGGGTCCCGGTGGGAGAGAATGCCGGCCCGGTTTTGGGAGACACAGGCCTCCACGCCGGAGGAAGAGAGAGTCGGTGTCCTGCGAGGAAGACATCATTGATGGCTTCGCTATTGCGAGCTTTGTCAGCTTGGAGGCACTGGAGGTAAATATCTTGATTGGTACACCCTGCTGTCAAACATCTATTTTTTTTCCACAGAGGTATATATTGATGGATCAGTCTTTAATGAAGCGTGGAAGACAGGTGGCACAGTACCTTTTTAATTTATGTCGTTGATAATCATGTATGATTGACTACTTTTAATCGTTGTCCTCTTTACTCCTCTCCATCAGTCAGATCATGCCTTCTTCCCTTCAGCTAAAGGTCTGAACTCTTCAACTCTTGACACTGTGCCTTGCTTGGAGAAAGCAATCCACTCAGGCAAACCCCAAGGCATCCCTCTGATGGGTTTAGGAGAGGCCTCAATTATTCATGATCTAATTCACTGAGGTGTTGATGAGCTGCCAAATGGCTTTTTAGACTAAGAAAGAAATGGCTAATCCACAAGAAATGATTTAAGTGAGCGTAATTATTACTCAACAGCAGATATTCTGATGTTTAAGTACTGTACTTGGACCATCACCTCATAATCTTCATTCCCAACTCAATCAATCAAGATCAGAATGTGGATCCTAAAATTCTCATTTGGTTGGTTTCCACCAGGAAGTTGGAGCTTTAATACATCAGACGTATGCATGTGGCATGTGTGATGAAGAAAAAAAACGATCTCTAATATTAGTTCATCTGCTTACCTCTGAATAAGGACAGGAAACCAAATGAGTCGTCAGTAGGTTATGTTGTAAAACGCAGGGACAGACAGTTGCACCATTCTCCTGGCTAACTAGATTTTATAGTCAAATCCCCCAGTGGATAACACGATCGATGGTTATCTGGAACTGCTCAACATACCAGAGAAACTACAATGTTTTCTAGTGGAATGAGGCAAACTTCTTTTTCCAAATTTCTAACTTCCTGCCTAAATGTATTAACAGCAGTAACTGTCCGCAGTTATTCTGTTGAAGATAATTCAGTTAAAAAAAACTGTTCCACAAATTGGACAAACATGTTGACCTTCATGCTGAGTTATGCTCTTCAGTTTTATTTGCCTTTATTTCTAATTTAGCTACTAGGTGGGGCTGGGCATTATAACAATATTACATCGATATTGTGATATGAGGCTAGATATCGTGTTAGATTTTGGATATTAGATTTTTTTACAGGTTTTAAAGGCTGCATTACAGTAAAGTGATGTACTTTTCTAAACTTACCAGACTCCTCTAGCTTTTCTCTTATTTGCCGTTAACAACTTAGACGTTACGTCCACATTACTGATGATTATTATCTAAAATCCAAGTGTGAAGATATTTTGTTAAAGCACCAATTGTCAACCCTAGAATATTGCTGCAATATTGATATTGAGGTATTTGGTCAAGAATATTGATATCTGATTTTCAGATTTTTCTCTCGCCCAGCCCTACTATTGAGGCTGCAACTAACGTTTATTTGAAAATGGTGAGAAATGTGGATCAGTGTTTCCCAAAGCCCGAGATGAGATCCTCAGATGTC
>NC_048427.1:2004500-2013195 GCF_013103735.1 Etheostoma cragini | reverse complement strand
AGCATATGGTCTTTGCCCTCAGTAACACACATCCATGCTTATTGCTGAACATATAAACACAGATTTTTCTCTCGTTATCAGATGGACTGCTCTCTGAAGCCCAGTCAGCGCACTGATATGCTGGGAAGGAGGAACAAGGGGAAGAGAGGGCCGGAGGAGAATGGTGGAGGGCCGCTGTCAGAGCCGGAGGAAGGAGCTCCTCACAGCTACTCCAGCAGCTGTTGGAAGAGTAGAAACAAGAGGAGAAAGATAGAGGTGAGTCGAGGAGTTAGGACTCTACTGTGCCTGTATGCTTTGGTTGGATCCACCTTCGTCTTGTCACATTAGATCTTGCGCTAATTCCTCATCAAATAGCTATGTCAACATTTCTATTGCACTGCTAACCTGTATTTACCATTGCCATTAAAAAAAAAAAAAGCCAGTAATACAGGTTTACAACACCTTTTATTCAAGGGTGTTTTTGTTAGTGCAGGGTGATTCCTTAGTTTTATGTGGGCATATTTTAACTTTTTTTAAAGTTCAATCGCTGTAATTAATATACATTCTTCTATTTATTCTTATTTAAAACCTATTTTAAATACTATATTCTTTTTAAGGGACACCCTTTGGAGACTGGCTACATTGTAAGTTTATTTTCTAATATCATAGTGAACATAATGCTCTGATGTATAAATGTCCTGCAACACTGCAGCATTTCTGCAAACTGGTCGAAAACTACATGAAATATTCCGATGGATGTTTGTTTTTTCTGTTTCTTCTTTCAGTGTGACACCGAGAGTGATACAGGAGACAAGGTGTGTGCTGCTTGTTATCTTATCAATATAAATGTCATGCTTTTGTTATTAGGCCATGAATGTGTTGCATGTAACACAGTTTGCACGTCACGCACGTAACATTGTTGGAGTAGAAACACAACAAGATAAACTCAGTTCCTCTCTTTGACATTTTTTAAGCTACTTTTATTAATTGGTTTGGGCACGTAATGGATTGTCACACTTTATACGATATTAATACAGCCGGGTTCTACGTTCAAGTTCATTTGCTCATTTAATGGCGTCATTGCAAATTTAAGCTAGTTTAGTAGTTGTCGGTTGCAGCGAGGGAGAGATCACTAAAGCAAAACTTGGAGGAGCACTTTGTCACTATAACGAGACTCGTTGGTCCACCTTAAAGGTCAGCCCACCCCAAGTCAGCTTGTTTTCACGTCGGTCCTTAGAAGGTGCGGCGAAAACGCAGGTCTGCCCATCCATTTTGAATAGGGGTGGAGTTTGTGTAACGGACGACTGTTTTCTGCAACAACAGAGCACAGCTGCTCCGTCGCTTCTCTTTCTCCATCATGCTGCCTTCAAGTAAGGTTGGAAATGTCAAGATCTGTAAACCATCTGACGGGAAAAAGTTACTGTGAAATATAAAGTCTACTTGTGATATTTGCAGGAACACAACAACAACAACAACAACATGACGTCACACAAATGAACCAGTTAGTGACACACCCACTGGCGTGCAACCTTGCGACCATTTGCCGCCCTTAGTGAGCCTGGAGCTGGGCAGTATACCGATATTATATTGATATCGTGATATGACACTAGACATCATCTCAGATTTTGGATATCATAAAATGGCATAAGTGTTGTCTTTTCCTGGTTTTAAAGGCTGCATTACAGAAAAGTTATGTCATTTTCTGAACTTACTATTATTGGCCTTTACCCAGTTAGTTATTGTATCCACATTACTGATGATTATTTATCAAACATCTCATTTTGTAAATAGTTTGTGAAAGCACCGATAGTCAAGACTGCTACAATATCGTTGCTGTATCGACATCAAGGTATCAGGTCAAAAATGTTGTGATATTAGACTTTCTCCATATCACCTAACCTGAAGTGAGCCTCTGCTGAAGTTGCCGCTAGCTCCGTGGCTAATCCCCCTTTTTAACTAGCAGGTAGCAAGGAAGACACAGGAACTTAGCTTGGGTCTTGAAGAGTTGTAGCATTTATTCACCAACAGATACATTTTACATAGACTACACTTGTACTTTCACAGCTATAATGTTACTACTCACTTCATACTCATGACAAACACACCTAGCTCTCTTTTTCCCCTCTCTCTCTCTCTCTCTCTCTCCACCGCACACTCGCTAACGGCTGCAGCTGCCCTTCTGTGTGCAGCTTGCGTTGGTGTAGGGGTGTGTCATGTTTGTGCCACACTGTAAAAACAACGGGCGCATGTCCCATGCGTCACCTCGTCCAGATGTCCCGTCTCCACGTTGATTTTTTGAGTTCATACAATTTTATACAGTGTATGGTTCATACGCTTAGGCGCATTGCCAAAGTTGTTCAATGGCTGGCAAAACCCTGCCTGTACAGTACAAGAAATAGCTGATTAATACGATGAGTATAAATGAAATCTCCGTTTCTTACCCCCATCTAGGCCTCCGACAACGACATGGACCCAGTCTTCACAGTCAGCACGAGGAAAGGTACGATTACATTCATGAAAGTGAATTGATGTGTCAGTCAATGGGGCCTCACATGTCTATATTTAGATCTTAACAGAAAACTCCTGTCGTACCCCGGATTCTTCTTCATTTGATTCAAAAAGGACACTAGCGCTGAATTATCTACCAATAAAGGATCAGAATACACTGTGCTGTACACTGGGGTGATATGGCACAAGAGATGAGTTGTTTTTCTTTGGTGTTGGTTTAGACAGTAATGAGCATTTTCATATTTTCCCAGCTTTCCTCTGTGTTTTAGGGATTTGGTCCCTTTCTTTGGAAATGTATTAAGATTCAAAATGTGAACCTGTGAATCCTCCAAACCTAAAGCATTATTTCACAATCGGGGTTTTTGGTCCCTCTCTTTAAATGTTGCATATTCTCACCCGTAACCCTGTCACTCTATACTGTAATGTGCAGGAAAGGCAAAATGCTGACTGGTCTTTTGTTCTTCAGTTGTGGAGCCTGCCCCCTCAAACATGGGCACATCCATGGGCAAAATCTGCCCGCCTCTGCCGGCCCGTTGTGGTGGTGTCTCACGGTTGATGGTGACCCCGAGAGTATCTGGCCTAGAGCGAAGTCAAGAGAAAAGCTTGGAGCAGCATGTCCCAGAGCCTGTTTCTTCTTCTGCCTCTTCGGTGCCCTTCTCTTGCCTGCCTCCCCCGATCACCGCCTCGGGCACGCTCCCCAGGTCCAGCCCGTTCAACGGGAACGGCAGTCGCCACAACGGCAGCCCGCCACTCACCAAACCCAAACCTTTCCACACTTTGCCTGGACGAGCTCACTCCATCTACAACATCAACAGGTGTGTTTATTATGAGCACCTATTTATTACTCCTTTGTTTTGTCTTTTTAATACGTATCTCTTTACGGTTAGTTGTTAATCCGTGAAACATTATCTATTCTTTCTTTCTTCAGGAACAACACCCCAGTCAAACCTCCCCCATCTGCCTCATCTGTTGCCTCTTCCTCATCCTCCATGCGCCCCCCGACTCCCTCCACCAGTGTGTCGCTGCCCTACATGAGGGGCTCAGGAGCCTCAGGGCCCCACCGACCCCCATCCCGAGCCAACTCTGGGGCCTTGTTCGCATCTTCACCTGGCCTCCCCCCCCCTCCACCTCTGCTACAAGGTCCTGGCCACTCAACAGCAGCAGGTACAGTCAGCAGGAATGCTACGTTTCACTGCTGTAACAGTCTGTTGGTCTGTTTCAGCCGGTTCACGAAACACAATGACTAATTTGTTACTGAAATAAACCAAACCCAGACTTCCTCTGGCGGTTGTCTGGGGTGTTGAGGAAGTTGTATGTTCTTGAACTGTGGTCTGAGCATGTATGCATGTATGTATGTATGTATGTATGTATGTATGTATAACTTATGTTAGGAAGATCTGTTTATGTTTTGTTACATGTTTCTGGATTAAAAAAAAAAATGTATTGGCCGATATATCGGATTTTTAAATAATCAAATATTTCAATCGATATCAGCCTTTAGAATCCTCGGGCTTTTGGTCGGGCTCTACATTTTATGCTTAAAATTAAGAGCAAATCGGTGGTACTATTTTTATTATATTTTTAATAATTCACTTACATTTTTTTCTCTCCCTTTCTTTTCCCTCAACTTCAGACCAAGAATTACTGCGTCAAAACTTAAACTCCCACTTCTTGAATTCACAAGAGCGCGAGGGCAGACGCAGCGTCCCAGGGTCTGAAAATAATGGAGCAGCTGCGGGCCTCTCCACTCCTGGTGGTCCATCAGCATCAAACTCCCGACCCGGTTCATCGGGCCGGACGTCTCAGAACCAGCCGAGCATCCCGCCTCTGGCCTTCCAGTTTCATCACCACAACCACCAGCACCAACACACGCACACGCACCAACACTTCACGCCCTTCCTGCACCCCACAGCAACCGCACCGCCTCTGGTGAGATGCTCTCTGTTGTTATGCTGAACATCTGTGTTGTACTTTAAATTCCAATGTGGCTGGAATGTGGACCGTGTTCAGTTTTTTTTAGATGTTTTAACCCACACACTGCTTTTGTCTTTTAGTTTGATAAGTATGCAGGCAAAATGGACGGACTGTACCGACACCCTGTGAGTACTTTGTGTAATCTTACTGATTATGTTGGTGGGGATAATTTACAGATTAGTATGTTATATTATAAAACAACGAGGCTGAGAATGTATTTTAGCTCTAGCTTTAGGATCTTAATCATTTGAAACACAACTAAAACGCGAAAGTGTAAGAAAGTACATTGATTTAATTGATGTAGAGCTGCTCACTGGTCACTAAGCTATATGTGTGTGTGTGTGTGTGTGTGTGTGTGTGTGTGTCTGTCTGTGTGTCTGTCTGTGTGTGTGTGTGTGTGTGTGATTGTAGTTCTTCCCACAGTACCCGCCGCCCTCAGTGCCGAGTATCCAGCCTGTGATTCCTCCCACTGGGCCTTTCAGTTCCTTGCAAGGAGCATTTCAGCCAAAGGTGAGGGGAAAAAAAACAACTCTTCCTACATGTTTGTATTACTCGTTCCTGGGCAGCAACTAGAAATCACGTTGTCAGGAAAAATCTCACCATTACGTGGTGTAATTATTTTCTGGGTCAAAGTGACCGCTTATTTGATCGCCCACACTGGAAAAACACTAATGAAACGATTAGGACTTCCCGGACAATAGTACAAGCACTGGAGGGTCATTTATCACAGAAGGGGTCCTGCAAGGCTCCATAATGACTTTACCTTTGTAAACTCTTATCCTTACTTTGGAAAAAGTGATTCCAGAATTTGAAAAATAGCACTGATAGAGTAAAATAATCACATCACATATTAAGTAGTGGTAGATCAGTATGGTTATGGCTCATGTGTTGTTGTGCCATGTGTCTGACAGCCTCTTGTCCCTCAGGGAGCGGGTCCTGATATAACGGCACGACTTGGGGTTGTGCCTCACCACCTGCAGCCCAAAGACCCCAGGGTAAGGACAACGTGTTTACTTAGGACCTAAAGTTTGCATGATCATGTCCTCCATGTTTGCATAGGACTGTACTGACCAAAGTTTAGGCTAGGATGTGCTGCAACATGGGCCTAGTCAGTGCAGTAAAGAAAGCACAGCTTTTCCTAATTAAGAGAGAGAGACATGTGGATTAAAAGTGTTTTTACACTTCTGTTTTCTCATAGCTAACTGATCCATTTGGGACATCGTTGAAAATCAGTAATGTAAGCAAAAAACTGATGTTTTTTTTTTAATCTCTCCTTAAAACCTTCAGCCTGTTTTACTTCGTCACTGCTTCATTCACTCTTTGCACTTATCTCACTTGTAATCTTGACTGCTACTGGTCTATGCTCTGCCCTTGCACACTCAGTTAGATATTTCAGAAGCCAGCAATTCTCCTGAATATAATGAATGTGGTTGTCCTGTCCTCCATGATTTCCTTGTATCCTTGCTTATGCATTTTTCACTGACTTTTTTTTTATATTCCCAAACTTTATACTGAGCTCCAGTGGGTAACCTTATCTCCAGCTGGAAAACACCAACCGTGTGTAGCGTCTGAACGTAATATTTCTAAACAAAGGAAGAACACCTGTGTGACTCTGTGCAAAGGCTTTAAAGGTGTACATGCAAAATTCATGGAATAACATAGTAAACCCCTGTGTTTTTTGTGCTGTGCAGAAACCAGGAAAGTGGTGTGCTATGCATGTATATGTGGCCTGGATGATTCTAAGCCATCAGAAAAAAGTGAAGGTATGCGCTTGTTGTTGAAATCACGTGTTGTAAAATCCTCAATTGTAAATTTTATTATATTGAGATAACAAAACCCCTAACGTGGTAAATAAAATTGATTTAAATTGAGAGATTGAAAGTGTTGTGACCCCTTTTGAATACGTGGTTAACTGGTTGTTCCCATCTCTTTCAGCTGATGCAGGCTGATCCTCACAAGTTGGACTTCCGTAGTGACCTGCTGGCCCGTCTTCCTGGAGCTGGGGGCCCCCTGGGGCCCATGGGAGGAGCCCTGCCTCACTCTCATGATCTGACCAGACCTCCCAGTCTGTTCTCATCTGCAGGTGCATGCCTAAACATTTTTTGTCTCTTAAGAACACCTCGCAGAATGTGAATTTATTGTCGATTCCACAACTCGAAGTTGTATAATGTGCTATGTGACTAAAAAGATGTCTTGAATATTTCTTTCCTTAGTCTTGTGTTATTAATATTTCACATCTGCTCACAGGATTTTAACTTATTTCTTGAATAACTCATTGATTCCTTCTCTCACCAACTGTCCTCACATCTCTGAGGTTTGACAGCATTGCTGTGTTGATTTACTGCACATAGTGTTAGTGTGTGAGTAGCTTGTTGCACTTGATTTGATATGTTGTGACATTTTTCTTTCCTTCTCTTTTTCCTTTTTTGTCTTTCCCTCAGGGGCAGTCAATCTGTCCTCGGCTCCTTTCATCTCTCCGTCAGCGCCACACTCCTCTTTCCTCGCACCAACTGCACACTTGGGTAAGAGCAGCTTCAAAAGACGCATCTGAATGCCATTTGTACACCACAACCAATGCCTGTCACTTTGATTCACCCACTCCAGGTTTTACATTGACCCTTCATAAATGATTGGAAATCAAGTCTGCACAGTCCATCTGTCTGAAGACATTTCAGAAGGGCTGTGTAGAAATTAACATTAATATAATCACAGAATATTTGACGTTTACCTGTATTTGTGTTTTAAGATCCGTACGGCCGGTCCCCACCCTTCACCCCACTGGGAGCCCTTGGTTCTGGTGCCTTTGGAGGACTTGGCAGCCCAACACTGGGTCAGTATTACAGTATGACAGCATGGCTACTGTGGAAACAAGGTTTAAAGAATAGGTTTGGTTGTTTTTTTTCCAAGTCTGTCTAAATTAGTGCTATCCTCAAGTAAAGAACTTCTTAGTCGATTAATTCGTCACATCTGTCATTTTGAGTTTCTCCACAAAGAATGCAGCAAAGGTACCATTTTAAATTTTGTGTTTACCAGAGATGGGCTCATCAGTGTCTGGGAAATGCACCATTGAGCATGAAAATGCATAAAAAATTTGTAAACAACTAAAATCTTGGTTGACTAAGACCAAATCAACCCGTTAGTCAATTTCCTGCTGTGGACTGACCTCTTTTAAATTAATAAGGTG
Organism: Etheostoma cragini; assembly: GCF_013103735.1. Lineage (NCBI taxonomy): Eukaryota > Metazoa > Chordata > Actinopteri > Perciformes > Percidae > Etheostoma > Etheostoma cragini. Next base: position 2,005,550 of record NC_048427.1, on the reverse strand, counting down.
ACTTTTTAGGCATTTTTGGGCCTACGGTTTTAATAATCATTCCTCCTCCCCACACTGGCCATTACGTAATCCCCTTGTGACATGACTCCACATACAAGGCTTCAGCATTCTGAGTTTGTCAAATCTTCAGTCTTGACTATCTGTTTTTTTTGGTCGCTTGTGTTGTGGTACAGCCACAAGGAAATATCTCCCAAACACCTCACTAAAGAAATGTTGTTTGAGAAAGCACAACGAGGGAATTATGTACTGAAAAGACCAACTTACTCTATTTGGCTAACTCAGACCGCTGAAGCCTCATGTTGGCTTCAGCTGAACTTCACAGTACAGTCGCACTAGGAAGAGGTCAGGTCACAGCCAGTATGGAAAGGAATAATAATAGTAATAATAATAATAGTTTGGCAGTCAAATTCCACAACAAATCTGAATCTTTGTTGTAGAACTCCTAAATAAAAGGGCAATTTGCACAACCAGACCATCTGTTAACATTGAAGTACTGGTAAAGATGAGGGATGCATCCAAATTGTAGCTTCTTCTACTGTAGATTTACATTCAGCAGCTAATCTGCCAATGTGGTTTGGGTTATAAAGCTAACTGTTTTGAAAAACAGGAACTGGACGACATGGCTTCCTTTTTAAAGGAACTGATAAACCTTCATGCTAGCCTGTTATTTTAATGAGACTTGTAGCTAGTTCTCCTCCTCTTAGGCTAATAACAGATAATTCAGAGAGCCAGACAATGCCAGTGACGGTGAAGTAGTGCATGGTTTATTGTAGCATGTAAGTAAGTAAAGCTTATTTTTAGAGCACATTTAAACAGCTTGAGCTGACCAAAGTGCTGTACAAAGCACTAAGGTGCTGTATAATATAACATTAGGGGAAAAAATCCCTAAACAAAACCTTTACCAGTTTCCTTTCTCTCTCTCAAAAATAACTGCCATTTGAGTCTTCTCAGAAGTTTCTTGCAAATGGGAGTTCCCACTACAAGACGTTGGTCCTGATTCTTAACTCGCCCCTGATCAGAGGCCAATCAGCGCTGGCCCAGCCGTCTCAA
>NC_048427.1:1998374-2004400 GCF_013103735.1 Etheostoma cragini | reverse complement strand
GTATGTGTTGCATTTGCAACACAGACCAAAGTTGTTGTTACACCTAGAGAAATAAAGAATAAAAGCGTGTGTGGAAACAGGATATTTTGTGAACCCGTGTGCCAACGACAACATTCAGCAAGCATGACTGCGTCTTTTCTTTTTCTTCTTGGAAAATCGAAGCACAAACAGCAAGGAGCACTTGTTTTTCTCGCAGACACTCACTGTTTTGCGCATGGTATTACCCAAATGTCACTTCTTGCCTGTTTTTTCATGACAAAACGCAGTTTTGGAGACCCAACATACATATCAGGGGTTCCTTCCGGTGGAAGATCTTTTAGTGGGTGACCCCCACTTTTTGGAAACGGGGAATTATATGATTAGTTAGTAAGTAAACGAGACTCTGACCAAGCACTCAGTGTAGTAACTTTGGTTACCTGACAGTTTATGTTATTCAGACTCAAGTTGGTTGGTCATGAAAACATTTTGAGATGAAATACCAACCAGCCCTGAACTTTACCAAACTTTGGCTAAAGTGTTTGTCATTGATATACAAGAAGAAGGTCGGATGCATCAACTTGATTAGCTGCAAACTGGAAGCAGTCCAAATAAAAGTCCAACATGAAAGCAAACTATTGTATTTTCCAAACGTTTATTGGCATAAACGTTTGGAAAATACAATAGTTTACTGGGCGGTTTTGTTGGAACAACTAGACTAAGCTGAGGTCACGACAGACGTGAAGTCTGAATTTTACTTTCACTGGAAGAATTCACTGGCAGTTTTGTGAAATATGTAATTTGAAAGTATTATGGTAAGAAATGTGTTTACATTGCTTCTACACTGTTATTTAGTTTCTTTTTTCTAACAAAGAATATGTCCTTCTGGTCCACAGCGGGATCTGTGTATGGCCCTAAAGATTCACCAGCTAATGTGGTCGGAGGTTTGTCCGCCCCCAACCATCATGACCCCTGGAACCGTCTGCACGGCGGCCCATCTGGGTTTGCTCCTGGCCCCAGCTGGGCTAAAGGGCCGGACAAGCGGGATGAGAGAGACCGAGCAAAGGAAATGGAGAGGAGAGACATCCCCCACATCAAGGATGAAAAGGACAGGTATGGCATTCAGCCATTAGAAGGAAGAGCTTGGTATTTTTGGCAGTAAGTACTAACATTAACCCAGGCAGTCCCGTGATGAGTGTTGAGCTACAACTAAAAAAAAGAAATTATTATAAAACACAGAATATAAGTGTTACAACAAAACTTTCCTTTAAAATCTTTATATTTTGGAACCATTTGTTGAGAAATTAAAGTGCTATTTTATTTTTAAAATTATCGTTGTTGCCACTTAAACTTGTGTTATAAATGATTGGTATAAATTAGGGGGTAAATTCAAATTTTTATCACTGTACGATATATCAATTCTTTGGATATTTGCTAATATCACAAAGTCTGCAACAATACAATTTCAATTCAGAGACCTGTGATCAATCTGAGACGAGATAAGCCCATTTAACAATCCGTTAAATTCGTCATTCATTCAATCAACTCACAATATATTTGACTATTCTTTACGGAGATCTTTCAGACATTTAAATAAAAAAATAAACTATTCTTTTTAATACAAAGATAAAATGGGAATTAAAAAAAAAACTAAAAAAAAACCCTAGTATGAATTATCTCCATTTTGTAACTGTTGTGCACATTGTTTTGCAGGGACAACATGCTGTATGGCCGACAACCTGTGAGAATGTCTCCAGTTGCCCCACCCTTCAAGCCCCGCAGCAGCACCCCCGTCTCCCACGTTAATGGCCACAGCAGTTCCCTGGGGCCGAGCACTGGGCCCATTGAGGACTTGACGCGCAGCTTAAATAGAGACAGAGACCGCGAGCGGGACCGAGACGGGGACAAGAGGCCGCAGCCCATGGTGTCTTCACGGGGACCTCCTCTTGGCTCTTCAGTAGCAGACAGGGACCGACCACGGTCTTCATCATCTTCTGTGCTCACCACTCCCCCACCTTCCAACCGCTCAGCCCCATCTCCTATGGACCTTTACTCCCGCCCGATGGCCCAGACAGCACATCACAACGAACCCTCACACTCCCAAAGAGACGGTAACCTTCCTTCTTCCTCTGCAGCGTCTGCCTCTGTCACTTCCTTGTCTCAGGCCAAGAAGTCTGACCGGACCACGACACCCGTCTCCAAACCTCCGCTGCTTCTCCCGCCAGTCAAAGTCAAAGAGGAGCGGAAAGAGGAGCCGGATCACATCCCCATCACCCTGCCTCCCCCAGCACCCAACCACAGCTTTGAACGCCCCAACAGCCATCCACACCACCATCGTTCTGGTACCCCTTCCTCTTTATCCCTGACGCCCACTCCTGGTGTTCCGCTCATGCCACCCACGCCAAACCATCCTTCCCACCAACACCTTTCCCTGCTGGACCGCTCCCGGGCCATTGAAGCTTATCTGGGGAGCACAGGTGCTGCAGGTTTGGTAATGGGTCCAGGAGGAGACCGTTTCCACCATGGTCCAGGCCAAGGGCCATCACAGGGTCCACACAGCTTCACCTGGGACCCCTGGAGAGAACTGGCAGCTCAGCAGCAACATCAGCATCGTAGGGAGGCTTTGGCCCTTCGGTCAGACCCTCACCTAGCCCTGCGATCCGATCCGCATCTGGCCCGTCTGCTCCAGCATCAGCGTCTTCTGGAGGCAGCTGCAGCAGCAGCAAACCCTCACCACCCTCCGACATCTACCTCTGCCTCCACCTCTGCTGTCCACCAGGAGTTCGGCCTGATGGCCCATCACTTTGACCGCCCTCATCACCTCGGACCCCCAGGAGGAGGACTGATGGATGAGGAGCAGCGTGCCCAGATCCTGAGGGAAGACTTTGAGCGGGCTCGCTACTTTGGGATGCACCCACACATCCCTGCTGGCTCTCACCTCTCAAGCCCCTCTCATGCTGCTACTGCCGCTCACCTGGAGCAGCTCCACCCTGGCCTTCTCTCCCACTCGCTCCAACACGGAGCCGCTCATGCTTCCCAGCACCACGCTGGCCTCTTTGCTCGTTTAGGCACACTAAACCCACAGCACGTGCCCAACGGCATCCTGGCAAAGACCCCCGCGGGCTTGGTGGGAGCTCTGGCAGTGGGGGCGCCGCCTCCACTCATTCCGTCCATCACCAGCCGGTCGTCCACACCTCCCCGTAGACTTGGACCAGGTGAGCTGGCACTGTACAGTGCCCACAAAGACGGCGAGTCCAGATAGTACAGGGACAACACTGGATGAGACTAAGGGAAATGTCAGGATCACTGTGCTGCTCTCAACCTGTCCCCTTTTCCTCTTGCAGACTACTAAACCTTGCCCTCCCAGTTACACAACCAAACCAGCTCCAGTCCCCTTCCCAAATAAAGGGTAATTACGACTGACTGGAGGTGATGGAAGGGAGGGAAATGCAAGACTCATCAGTGTGACTTGGAATATGCGCAATGGTTCTATCAGTGCAATTTAAAGGTACATGGTTTCTGTGCATCCTTGGTGTATTTTTTTTATTTTATACTGGCTGTTGGTTATTACACTTGTCAATTTGGAAAGCTATAGGAAGAGGCAGAGGACAGCTTTTCTTTCATTTGTCAGATGAATTACAATCCATGCTTTTCTCAGCAAGCCTTTTCCGGGTGGATTTTGGGAATGACTTCCAGAGGGATGTACACTGTGAAAACATGTCAAGGGTTCATCCTCAGCTTGGTTCACAACTCAACTCATGGGATATCCTTAATATTATAAAGCCTTCCTCTACATAAATCAACCCTGGTTAGGTATTGTGGATGAGGGTCTTTAGAAGAGTGGTCAAAGTGGTGCTCTCTGTTCTGTCTTTGTGTATTTTTTGTCATTGTGGAAAGACAGATTAATGATGAGACCATTTTAATAAAGACCGACCGGTAAGCATCGCACCTCAACTTCCTGCTTTACCCAAAAATCGAACCCCAAAACCCTCAGCTTCACTGATAATGAGATTCAACGTTCTGTTTTTTGGCTTGTTTTTTTTGTTGTTTTATTTTTAAAGGATGAATGGCAAAATGAACTGTTCTACACTGTGTGAGTCACCACAATATTTTAGAGCTTTCTGTAACTGTCTCCCACTCTCCTCTTGACTATATGAGCAGGACCAGATTATAGTAGTCTATAGAAATTGCCTTTGTAATTATTATTCTTAACATTAATTATCTTCTATAATAATAATAATAATAATAAATATATTCACTGTTATGTTATTTGTCTTTGTTTTGGGTATCAACCAGTACTCTCTCCCCAGCTACTAATCTGTTTCAAATCATGCAGAAGACAAAGCAAAAGGCTTGTGTCGCAGAAAACTGTTTAAATGCTCGTGAACATTAAGCCGTCTCCATCGCGACCTTTGGCCTCTTCAAGGATCTCATCGACGACTGTTTCGCTGAGGGAGGTTTGCGCCTGTGCGTCATTGGTTGTGTGTTACGTCCATTTGGGACTACGGGAGCCTTGTACATTGAACTGTCGAGTTTGTTTCATCAATAAAAATAAGTTATATTCATGGATAAGTGGGACATCTGCTGAAGAACTGAAAAAAATATAAGGACTTGTGTCAAAAGACAACTAGACAGTGGGTGGCCTGAGAGGGAAAAGACTGGGTCGATTATTTTAATATGACCATTTTATACCTTTCAAACCCCTCCCCTAGAGACCACAAAGATTAATTATTAAATGAATTGTTGTTTACTCTGTTGTGTGGGTCTTTTGTTCTGAGTCTATCATTGTTAGAACAGCAGCTATTTTCATTATTGACTTATCTGCCAGTTATTTTCTTGATTAATTGGTGCTTACAATCAGAAAACTGAGCTCAGACACCCAGGTTGAGATATTATAAAGAATCGCTTTATCTGACAAACAGTCCAAAGCCGAAAGACTTTTTTTAAATAACAAAATGGCTCTTCACTTTGTCAATCAACTCAGATTTACTTATTTATTTATTTATCCATCACAGGCTGACAGATGAAACTGATTATGTTTGATTGTGGTCGACTGATTATTACAGATGAATTTTCCATCTATGTGTAATCCAAACAGACGAGTGAAGTTATGAAGCACCTGTCATTAATAATCCTTCATTTAATGGGAACAAGTAGGTAAGTACTCCACTTATTGTCTCTAGGCTTTATCTAAAGTAAGGAAGTTTTACATGTCACCATGCCTCAAATGTCCAAGTCCTTTAATCATTAATATATTTCAAATAAAACTTGTAGCCAGTGGTACTTTACACAAGTACTCGAAATATGAGGTACTAGTACTTCACTTAATTCACTTAAGTCTTTTCTTTTCATGCTACTGACATCTTATAACACTTTATAAATTAACATTTGGGCATTTAAAACATATTAAAAGTTGTAAGTTACACCACAAAACAGTTTATACAAGTACATATACGTATATGCTAAAGCTGAAACGATTAGATGATTAATGAAAGATTAATTGGAAACTATTTTCATAATCGTTTTGTCAGTTTTCATGAGAAAACGTTTGATTGTTCCAGTTTCATGAATGTGAACATTTGCCGCTCATCCTCTTGAATCTTTCGGTAATAATGCTGAAGTGAAAATACAAACAGTGTGATAATTGTGAAGCCTTTTCTCACTATTATTGTTATCCACTTTATTTATTTACAAACCAATCAATCTATTAATTAATGGAATGGAGAAAATAATCATCAGATTAATCCATAATAAACATTAATAGAGTGCATGAGTAATTCTAGTCTAATGATATTATATATTGACAAAGCCTCTTTTATATTAAATTAAGCACATTATAGTAACAGACTTTTACTTAAATTACATTTTCAATGCAGGACGTTTACTTACAAAGTATTTTACTGTGTGGTATTAGTACTTTTACTTCAGTAAAGGATCTGAATACCTTCGCAGACCACTTAGCTTCATCATCTATTTGTCACTCAACGATAACACTACAAAAGTATATATATTTGAATTTAACTACCTGATTGCGACCTGTTATAATCGTC
>NC_048427.1:1964376-1998274 GCF_013103735.1 Etheostoma cragini | reverse complement strand
TTGACCCCACGCAATGACGTCACAAGTGATTGTCTTCCCCCCCCCTCTCTCTCTCTGTATAGTGCATGCAGAAGCGGGTTTTAATGCTCCTTCTCGGATGTTTTGTGTCTCATAGCGAAGTAACTTAATCAAATGTGTCGGCATAAACTGGCTTCTTTGAGGGCTGAAGCGTTACATAACTGCGGGTGGGGATGGGGCGCCTGCGCGTCAAATGAACGCACCCTTACTAACTCTTCTGCCCTGCTACTGCTAGTTAGCAGGCTTTCATTTTTAGTGCCACCCAAGCAGTGTTATTGTGGGAAGCTAACGCTAGCCAGCTAACCGCACTAGCTCAACCGGCAAATGTAACGTTTACCTACATGTGGGGCTTTTATGAAGGTCTCAGTTCCGAGCTGTTGGTGTTATTAACGTCAACGTTGCCCCTCTGATAGGAAGGAAAAGTCGATTTAGTCATTTTTATTTCATGTAGCGTTACGCGCGGTCAATGCACATACAACTACTGAATAAATATGTTATTTCACAACGTAGATAATCATCTACAAGTCCGTATAGCTTCAACCAGCCACATTAAATTACATTTATGAAAGCATACAAATGAATGAGTGGTGGAGGCCCGCGCGCTTGGTCACCGGCTTGAGAGCGCGTGCTGCAGAATTCCTAAAATCTTCCTGTGGGCGACTGCAGCAAAATGCAACTTGGAGCTTGCAAACGGAGCTGCTCCTTTTTAGTGCTGCTTCCCTGAGTGTTTTTAACACGGCTGCAAGATGTCCACTAAAACACAGCCAATGAAATGATACCAACTACAGTCCCAGCAGTTGGCTAGCCCAAGCTATCCTGAGTGTTGTTGCCGCTGCTCTCGTGACATGTCATCGTCCCACACAGTGATATTTGTGTTTACTTAAAGCACATCTAATGAAATTAAGACTATTGCAGAACTCACTGTTATCCTGACGTAGCTGTGTAGTGAGAGTTTTGGATTGTGAAGTGGTTGATTTTAAATAATAAAGTTACCTTTCATCTCTATTTCTGCTCCCTCAGAATATGTGGAGGGGACCCTAATTTCAGCATCCTGGAAGTAGAAAGCACAGAAGATCTGTGTCTCACACCACAGACAGGTGAGAAGCTGTTGCTTTCTGCACACATTTGATGATTGTTTATAGACTTTCTTTAGTCTTCCATTGTTTTGTAGAAAATAGTCAACCTAATGCGACTATTGATCGATCGAATGTAGATGTTGATGATAGATGATGTGCCTAGTTGCCTTTTTATAGACAAACACACTGCAACACATATATTGAGGCTAGTGAGCAGTGTATGTCCTGTTCTTTTAGAATACACGCACGCACACACACACACACACACACACACACACAACCAGACATATATATAAACACAGCACAGTGACTTTCTACCTTATTTATATACAGAGGATTCTTTTTATTTGTGCTGAGTTATTGTTTTTACGTCCTTGTTTTTTTGTTTAGTTTTTTCCTCTACTTGGTCCAGACACTGTTAACAACCATTTTCACCCACAGGTGCAGTGTGTAGCCGGGGCAGCACAGAGGGAGGAAGCTCTGGGGAGGAGGCGGCGCGGCGGCGTGCCACTCCGGCTGTGGATGTGCTGGGTGGCAACCCCCAGGCTGCACAGAATGTGGCTGGGGAGTCACCTCGGCATGCCCCGCAGCCGGTCGCAGCTGCCCCACGCCCAGTCCCTCCGTTCACCAGTATGTCCATTGTGCCATTGCCAGAGAGCAACGACTCAGCATTCCTCGGCATGGAGAACGTCCCTCAGACCAATCAGCCAATCGGCGGTGACTTTAAGGACAGCGTCGCAGCAGAAGTCCACGCTGAGGAGAGCGCTGCCGAAGTTGTCAGAGTTTCGAGATCCTTGCCAACATCCCTCAGTGACAAATGTAGTTCCTCCGCTGAGATACAGGGGCTTCCAACTCCCCTTTGCCCCCCTCTCACCCCAGATAAACAGCTTAACAGCACAGTGCAAGAGCTGCAATATGTGTCACAAACTAATAAAGAGAAAAGCCCCTCAATATGTCAGACAGACCAGATTCAGCCACCTAGAGAAGGTGCTGGACCTGTGGATATTACGGGGACAAAGGAGAAACAGTTCGCATTATTGGAATATAAACCAGAGACTGGGAAAAACATGGAACTTGGTGGAAAAGAGCACACAGGCGGAAATATTCTCCTCCAGCCCAAATCTCAAATCACTTTCACAGCCTCCTCTCCATCTGTCCCACAATCAAGTGTTGGTTTTAAAGCCCAAGACCTCACACTACATGGGGCTACGAAGCCGTCTGACAGGGACCCACTTGTCTGCCCAAAGCAAGGCAGCCAAAAACCTCCCCCAGGTGCTACGGAGCAGACCGGTGGTCTCCAGGACTCAAAATTGTCTGAGCTCCCTTTCCCCTCATCTGGCAACAGTGAGATTAAACAAACTGACCTGTCAAAAACACAACCAGAGATCTCAACTGATGCCAGAGAAATACAGAAGGCAAATTCTTTGGAATCAGTTGAGATGTTCGAGCATGTTAAAGAGCTCGTTGACACCTCTCACAAAGAAAGACGACCTCCCTCAGCTGACATACTTGAGATCCCAAAAGCAAGAGAATCGCTTCCTGGGTTATCCCCTTCTCTTGAAAAAGGAAGAGCCGTGTCCAGCAGCACAGCTGCCAGAGAAGAACGCAACGTCGAGAAGTGCTGCGATCCAATCGTAGGAGAGCAGGTCGAGACTAGCATGAGGGAAGAACAAACTGACACGACCACCCCCCCATCAGACTTCACAATGCTGCCGGAGTGCTCTTACACACAGAAGAGTCTCTCCAAACCCTCTGCAGCAACCGCTCCGTTTGACACAGGCGTGGTGGTCTCGCTGCAGGCGGGGCAGGTTGTCGAAGCAGAAACCTCCCATCCCTCTGACCAAGTCCCCACAACAGAGATGCCTCTGGCTGCCGAGATTGTGCACTCGGCCGAAGGTCAAGAAATTGTCGTTGTCAGAGAGGAGGCTCACATCAGCGGGGACTGGTCCAGCATGCACCTGAATCAGAGTTACCTCCTACAACGAGAAGACGGCAGTGTCTGCGAAGCTGCTATTGTCAACGAGCTGAGTTCTGAACTCTCTACTGGGGAACCAAAGCTGTATGAAGACAGTGTTCAGGCAGGTGTTGAGTTAGATACACAACCCGTGGAAGTGTATGAGTTTTGCACCCTGGTTGAGGAGGTTGCTGAGGAAACGGTCTGTGCCAGTAGTAGTGCACAGGGGCCTCACTCTCCAGGATATGAGATGAACTTATTCAACGCGTTACTAGAACACTCTGAGGAGTACACTGTTAAAGAGGACATTGAATCGTCTATTCACACAATGAATGAAAGTGGCACTGTCATCATTTCCCAGCAGCCCTTGCCTTCATTGAATGATGCAATTCAACTGCAGCCTTGCTCTAACAGTAATTCCCATAATTTGTCCATGCTAAACACGAGGGTAGCTGCTGTCGAGCAACACTTGGTATTAAATGCTAACCAAGCTGTTGAAGTGGCTAACTCCAGTGAGGTTTGTTTGGTTGAAGTCGCTGCTGTTACATCTGAGTCATTCGCTGTTGAACAGATGGACACCAGTCCACAAATCGGGACAACTTACTCGCAGGTCAATGCAGCAATCGTGGCCCAAACGGACGTGAGTGACTCTCCTATAATTCCCTTGACTCCCCAAAAACAGGAAGCAGAAGCCACAGCTGGCGCACCGTCTTTCACATCCCCGGTGGTTACTGGTGAGGACACAGGGATGGAATCATCCGTTGCCGTTTCAGTACACGTTCAGCCCGCAACAAATCAGACTGTTGTTAGTGCCACAAAGCCAGAGGGCAATATTTCTTCACATGAAGGGACCAAAGACACCCCTGCTCTGACTGAGACTCCTTCACGGAGAATCCAGAATGTTGCTATGCCCACAGAAACCAAACCAGAGGCTGTCTGCACCACTCACTCCGGTATTATAAATCCAAAGCTGCTCCTTCTTAAACAGGGAGAAACTCCTCTCCTGAAACCCCCACCCTCCTTTTTGGCAAAGGTGTCCAAGCAACAGAATGCGTCCAGCCAGCTGGCCAATGCCCACAGCTCATGGTCTGGCACAGTGTCTGAGGAGTGCCTTGCCCAAACTGTCCCGAACTCTTTATGTCCTTCTGTGGCTCTCAGCGGCCAGAAAGATCAGACGCAGTGCTCTGTCGATAAAACTTCTGTGTCAGCGGCCACTCCTGTCAAGGTACAGCAGTCCACCATGAGCAGTAACTCACTTCAACTTGACCAGAATGCATTTCTCACCCCCACATCCTCAACAAGTAAATCTGACAAAGAGGCCTTAAATGTTACTGAAACATCAAGTGAAGTAGGTTCTGCGTCCCAAGATGTTGTCGCCCTTACAGATCCTTCTGCACCCTACGCCCTTTACATGCTCTCAGCATCAGTGGAAAGGGAAGGTGCGGTCATGGCATCCACCAGTCTTAATGAACCCGTCAGCCAACCGGACTCCCTCTATATGGAAGAAGAGAGTGAGGACATGGAGCAGGACGAACCAACGGGAGACACTGAGGCTCTGGATGCCACTTCAGGCCAGATCAGCAGTCCAGAGGAAGACAGTGATGAAGAACCAGACGCAGACAAAGAAAGCGAGATGAGCACCCTCAGCTCTCCAGACAAGGTATATTCATGAAGAATGGGGTATTTGTTTATCAAATCCATTTTGAAGTTGCAGAGTGGTGTAGACCGAGGAGTTTTTGCAGGGAGTCCAGAGGCAGAAAGACAATTGATACACATTTGAAAATGAGTTGAGTTAAACAACATGACACATTTTAGCCTTGGGAGTTGGGAATACTAACGGGTTTGGCCTCGAATGCCAAAGTTAGACAGTTGTATCAGTCTCTACAAAACAAGGACATAGCTAAGAGTGAAAACAATGTTGATAAATGTATAATCTGTATCTGGACATTGTATCTTATTCTTTCAGACAAAGCTGATTTTACTTTGTAATCTGAAAGATATATTGAATGAAACACTGACGCGAAAGCTCAAAACTTTAGTGTATGACTTTACAGGGAGTTTACAGATACATAAACATTTAAAAGGGAAAGGAAAAATACCCAAGTTTACAAGGTACTTGCGGAGAAAAGGTTAATTATGAACAATAACGTTACGTCAACGAAAATTTCGTGTATGACAGTTTTATGAAATCATGTAAGCTGTAAATCAGCACTCAAACTGAGATATTGTCAAGATTTATCTTGACTGAAAACAAGCCAAATTACACCATCATGTCGTCATGGTTCTGTAGATCTTTACAGGTATGCTGGCATGTTTTCATCATTCAGATATGGCAGTATACTCTACATCCTCCTGCATGTACGTTGTTAGTTGTGTGAACAGGGTTTTGTATTATTTAGTGAGTTATTTCTTTAAGTTGGCCGCATGCTAAGCCATATGTGTTTTCCAGCATGGACAGAGCAGGACAGACAGACAGACACTGTTCCTTAAGGTAAGTGGTGGGTGTCAGACACTCCGACAGGTTCACTTTTAACAGGATATTCACGAGCACTTCCTAGTCCCTGTCACTGCTAATGAGGGGGGTGCATTTTGACTCTTAAAAAAGGCAGTCGCTTGACCTCTGCTATTCGGTGATTGTAATTCTGCATGAGACGAAAGCTCACAGAAAGTCACTGATGGCTAGTTCATAATTTAGTTCTGGAGCATGTCCGGATTTGCTTTTAGTAAACGCTGGCTCTAACCTTGTTCATGCAGGGCTGTTTTTCTCATTCTTGCATGTGGCTTTTATCTCAAGTGAATGTTGCTGCTTTCAACTCGCTAATGTTTTCAAGTAATCTCATCTGTCCTTTCCTTTGCCTGCAGGTACGCCAGTGGATAGCAGACAGGGTCACCGGGAATTCATCTCCTGTCTCACCCTCCACCTCATCTTACCCTGGTCCCTCCCCCACCAATGATTGGTCCACCCCACGCCGGGACAAGTCCCTACTCCTCCGGGGTCCACATGGGAAGTTTGTTTCTCCATCCTCCGGGTGTGGCTACAGTCTCTCCACTTCCCCACCAGATCATGCCCCCCCTCAGCGACCCCGTGGTCAAGCAGACATGGCAGAGCTGGCTAAACATGTGAGTGAGCCCAAAGAAACCATATGTAAAGACAAAACTATCTTAAGAGAACTAACAATGTGAAGTGAACCCAAAAATCTAAATAAGACATTTTTATTATTCTACAGGTGGTTTGAGGTGCCACAAAATGCTGCCAGTGTGACTGGCAGTTAAAAGCTGTGTGTGTGTTTGGATTTGACGAATGTCACGCTACCTCCTTTCACCAGCCTACGTCCTAAGACTACTGAGAATAATTGTGAGTTCAGGGCCTTAGTTGTGGTGGGTTCAGACTACACAGTATTTTTCGTCTATTACGATGGTCACTGTGTCAGATTAGGCGTAAACGGACATAAAATATTGACTCTGCCAAAAGACAAGACAAACCGCTGGATTATAAATCCCAGGGTGTAGATCTCTGCAGTGCAAAATGAAGTGTTAAAGACACTGCACGCTTCACTATTTACTTGCATACCAGCTGTAGAGCTGCAGTCGGTGCACAAGGGTGGCATTACTGGGAGTTGTTACGAGTTGATTCAGTTAATTTCCTATTTTAAACTGATTCTCAATGAATTGAAAGGGGGGCAGTATTCTTGGGATCTTCATATTTTTCACTGTGTGCGAAACAATAAACTTGTGTCTTTAGTTCACGCGAATGCAATGCAATGAAACATAACTGGAAAGATAAATGGTCTTGATGGAGGTTAGAATCTGATTTAAAAGAAAAAAGCATCAAAGCGTCTGAGTAGGCCTGCACGATTTGGGGAAAAAATATGAATCGCATTTTTTTGTGACACAGCGCATCAGCACAAGCCTGTAAACACACAGGCGTCAATGAAGAGAAGGGGGCTCATTGCAGCGCTTCGGAGAGCTTTACAACCTATTTTATACAGTTTTGTAATGCTGTTGGCTTAGTTATTTCCATAGATTCGTTATCCCTGTCTATCTCTTCTTGCTTGTTTTGTTCTTCCTCATGTTCCTCACTGTCCTGTCTTTCTCGCTGGTGTGCTGGCTCAGATGTGTCACTAACGGTAGTGCTACCTATTAGTTTAGTGCTCTATTTGCGCTAGCTGAAGCTGTGTATTTTAAAAAGAAATCAGTCAGTTTGCAGCCTTTTTCACTGTCAGCCAACAATGCTCTCTTATATTTCTCTATATTATATTATATTATATTATATATTTCTCAGCGCCACCCCCTTATGTTGCTGGATGCCTAGATTTTTTTTGTTTTTTTGTAAACCATATAGCTTCCAACTTCCAATCTTCATTTTCCAACAACGTTGAAGACGCAGTCTACTCAATTCTGTCTTGAAATTCTTCTCATTTTAACTTTTGCAAAAAAAAAGCAAAACTTGATTTATTTCAAACATGCACATTTTTGAACATCCTATCTGAATAAATAACTACCCTATAAAAGTGTGCGACTGTAGAGGGTAACCATGACTGTGATATCAAGAGACTCATGTGGTGTAAGTACTGATCAGATGACTCTACTGATAGGTGTGAAGGATTTGTAGAAATTCTGTAGGAAGTGGGCCAAAGAAGATCATCACTGACGCTTGAAATGGGTCCGAGAGAAATACGGGCCGCCGTTTACAATGGCTGTCACAATTATGCGGCTCTCTGATTGGCCCAAACGGACTACGAGGGCATGGAAAGTGTTGCAGTGTGAGTTTGTCTGCTGGCTTGTTAGTGGAGTTTGGTGCTCCACGCCAGTTATACTCTGAGTGTGAAGTATTTACAAAATACTTCTCCTTTTTCAAGTAAATTATGAATTTATCAAATCCAAAATGTGCCCAAACATGCATTTTTTTTTTTTAACATTAACTATGAGATGTGTTGAGGGTGCACGTGCTGTACATCCTTTGGGGTTTTGAACCCGTCCCTCCTTACTCACGGTTTCCGAAACACTGTTTTAGCACGCTCCTGTGTTGGCAGGATGTACTGAGTGGTGTGGCCATTGTGTGTCCTACAGGAAGCGGACATCGAGCATCGGACTCAGTCACTGAAACGAGAGGGCTTCTGGTCAATGAAGCGTCTCACCCGCCTGACGGAGCCGCCGCGGCCGAAGGTTCACTGGGACTACCTGTGTGAGGAGATGCAGTGGCTCTCTGCTGACTTTGCTCAAGAGCGGCGCTGGAAGAGAGGCGTGGCTAGAAAGGTAGGTTAATTATCAGTGGTTTTGCACCTAGAAGTGTGTCTTACTTGCAAGATTAGGCATTCTATGTGTCTGATTATGTATATGTTTCAAGTGCGTTCCGTTGATATGTTGTCAGGTGGTGCGAATGGTGATGCGACACCACGAGGAGCTCAGGCAAAAAGAAGAGAAGGCCAAGAGAGATGAGCACGCTAAAATCCGAAGAGTTGCATCTTCTATCGCAAAGGAGGTCCGGGCTTTCTGGAGCAGTGTGGAGAAGGTACAGATGATTTACAAATATACCAAGCAAACAAAACCTTCTGGCTCGATTCTCAGCTGTTGAAGTTGAACGGATGGCGGCCTGTGTTTGTTTATGTCACAGAAATAAAATGCACTTTTCAGACAATATGATACATACAGAGAAAGTGATTCAGTGAGGAAGACCTACTGTTTTGCCTACTTTTGTCTAATAGTTGTCATTCAGTCTTTATTTCTAGCTTCTATTGAAATCACAAAGTAAAATTAAGAGTGCTGTTGTCTTGTCTTTTGTCCATAACACAGGTGGTGCAGTACAAACAGCAGTCCAGACTGGAGGAAAAGAGGAAGAAGGCTTTGGACCTTCAGCTGGACTTCATTGTTGGCCAGACTGAGAAATACTCAGACCTCCTCAGCAAGTCACTTGCACACACCAGACTTGCTGAACCTGAACCTGTCCCCCAGACTCCCAAAAAATCTGTGCCACCTGCTGTTGATGAGGATGGTAAAAGCAGTTTTTGTTTAACCTCATAAATAGAGCTTACTGCCTCCATGTTATAGCACTGAGACTGTGTTCAGAGCTGAATCATTGGGTCAGACAGGGACGTTGTCATAGCTACACACCAATGATTGAATCTTCTTAAGCGTCCACAGAGGCAAACCGTTTCATGGAGACAAAAAGACGTTCTTTGCTGTCAAGGTCGTTGCATCTTTGAGAGAATCAGCCATGTTCTTGCATGTCTTTGCAAATCCCACCTGAGAACCTGAGCTCAAACGCATCGTGACAAAGAGGAAGTCTAATAGTTGTCATTGCAGTAAAGCATTTCTTGGCACAACAGCTCTGTACTGAGCACTGCTTGGCAACCGTGAGACTCGTCAAACCTGTCAGACTAGTCAGCTGCCCGTGTTATCTGTGGCAGATGATTTTCTGGAGCGTGGAGGTGACTTTAGTAAAAGTGTTTGCTCAGTCAGAGAAAGGACAGACTTGGCAGTGGTTTATTTCTGTTTGTCAGTAGTCCAGTCCCACTTTAATTTAATTATCGGGCAACGTTTTGTGTGGTGATAAAATGCAGTGACTGTCAATGAATGATGTGCTTAGCCATCAAGAATCTGTCATTGAAACCCAAACTGAAATGTTCACTAAAATGGGCTGTTTTTGAACCAAATTACTTCTTAAAGGATTTCTTGGCTTTGATAAATGCAGCTGAGGCTCCGTGTGGGGCCTTATGAACCCAATTCATTTGGATACATTATATATCTGTCTGTTTCCTAACAGTAATGCATAAAATCAATTTTTAAGTACAAAACCATTCTCGTTTCTTCGTGCAGACAGAGACTTTGAGCCTCCTTGTGAGGAGGAGGATGACGAGGAGACCATAGAGGTGGAGGAGCAGCAGGAGGGCAATGACGCGGAGAGCCATCAGAGGGAGATTGAACTGCTGAAGGAGGAGGGCATGCTGCCCCTGGACCAACTACTCAGCACCCTCAAACGGCCTCCACAGGTACCTCAACAAACCTGACGGGACAGGGATTGTTGTCCAAAAGTAGCAGACCGCTGACCTTAGTTTAAAGTTCTGTTGTTGTCACAAGCTCTTACTAACTTTTACATGAAACTACAAGGTTAATTGTACTGTCCATTATGTACTGATTAGGACATTGAAACACTAACAAATACTAACAATCTGAACATAACAAACTGTTATTTAAACAACCGGGGTCATAATTTTAACATGATCAATCAGATGGGTGTTAAAACTCTCCACTATATACCAATTGTTAAGTAGGGTCGGGTATTGTTTGTCTTGATTTTTTTTTTTCCTATACCGACGCAGAAAGTCATACTTTTAAAGCTTTACTTTTAAAGCCATACTTCTCAAGCCCCACTATCCAACCTTTCCCTCTTCGGTCCCCCTGCAGGTTCTCATTTAAACTACACCTCGGGTGGCTGTAGTTCCAATAAGACATAACCTGTAGGACTGAAGAGGGAAAAGTTGCGTAGTGTTGCTTTAAACTGTGCCAGTGCCTGAACAAATTCTTTTAAAAAGATTAAAAAATAAAAAAGAAGCACAAAGCGACCGTCTGCAACATTTCAGAGCAGCTTGTTAATTGCTAAGGCCAGATGGTCAAAATGACTTATTAAAAATGTAATAACAATAACTAACTTATTTCACCAGTAAATTGCTGGCAAATGTCAAAAACAAACACTAGATTGGAAAATTGTATTTTATTTTTTTAACTTTGAATGCACCAAGAGGCTGGCGAGTTTGAAGTAAACGCACCGTCAACTACGGCAGCTTGTCACTGTTACTTTAAAATATTTACACTTAACACCGTTTAGCGGTCAGCATTTAACCGGGTTTAATCCAGCTGCCAGCTAACGGTAGGCTAACCCTACCTGCTGCCAGGTGTAGTGTTACCAACGTCACATCCAGCGATGTTCCTGTTGCTTGTAACGTCCGTGTAGGCGCATCAGAGAGAAGCGCAGGCATTGAATTGGCACCGAAATCTGCGCGGCTGTTCTGTCCGGTAGATACTGGTTGTTAGCACCTGTTCTCGGTACCCAACCCTATTTTTAAGCCACATGTTTACATGTGAGAACTGTTCATTAGGGATGTATAGCCATCGAAGGAACTGGAGATAATGCACACAACATGACTGATCTTTTACTTTCATGTCAGTTACAGAATAGGTGTCAATATTAATATAATGCCAAAAGAATTGTTTCTGCTTTTTTTAAAATTTGCCCTCTATAATGTTAATTTTAGTCTAAATACTGTTGCAAATGTTACAAAGGTGTTTGCATTTCTTATATTTAATAATAATAATCGGGCCACAGGTGTTTGCGTTTCCTCTATTTAATATTAATTGCTTAATCATTGGATTACATAGGAGTCGGGCTCAGATGAAGAATGCTCGGATGAAAGCTCTTCATCAGTAGAAGAGGAAGATGGTGAATTTACTGCCAATGAAGAGGATGGTAAGACCGCTCTCAGTATAAGATACTTATATCTTGGAAAAGGGGTAAAACATTGCAAAGATATATTTTGTTGAATGATCTTCAGAAAGTCTGTTAGTGTTGATGTGTTTGTTGTCTTTTCAGCTGAGGATGAGGAGGACACCATAGCTGCCCAGGAGAAGGTTGAGGGAAACGTGGACCATGCAGAGGAGCTGGATGACTTGGCCAAAGAAGGTATTCACGCGTAAAATGGAAAGTGCAATCGTTCATGTTGAGAAGCCTCCTGTTGTTGTTGTTCTGCGTATCACTCTGAAGATGTTTAAAGTGCTTTTCCATTGGTTCAAGAGCTTCTTTTATTACTGATGAAGAGGGATATGCTTTTTGTCCACTTCAAATCACTTCCAAGAATAGTTACTATAGACAAATTAAAGTAGACCTCTGAATCTGGCCTATATCAGTAGTATGACATATTCCAGGAGTTTAGGCTTGTTTTCTCCTGAATGGTTTTTAATCTACTAACCTTAATGCCCAGAGGACAAATACCAGTTCTCATTTGGGCAACTAAAGATATTTTGGCTTCTTAATAAACAAGATAAAACAAATAATTTAGGGCGGAACTTGATGTGCATTTATGTCCTTAATTTTGTTAACTATTTTTTTCTTTTAAATTCCAATAAAAGTTTCCTCTAACAAAGTTAGGATTAAAACACATATTATTCAACATAATATAATATAATATAATATAATATAACATAACAGATCCACCGCCTCAAAAAATCAGTATAGCTCCTTTTGCCCATTAGTCAAATGTGTGATTTACTCCACATAAAAACCTTAATTATTCTATCCTCAGCGATTTTTGGTTAGACAATTCCAGTCCGATCTTTTCACATTTATGATTTACTATATAGAGTCAGCAGTTTATAGATAACTTGATGCCTCAATAAAGCAAATACATGCATTTTAAAGTCTACGTACAAGAACACATTGTCAGTTTATTTAAAGCTCGCCCAGCATAGCTGCTCTTTCTGAGCTTGTCTGTTTTATTGGAGACGTTTTGTCTATGTGCCAGTTAGCTGCATGTGAATAAGCATTTTGTTAATTTGAAGCAGTTTATTAAAAAAAGGAGCAGTAAACATCTACTCTGACATCTCTGTTCCTCTTGTAGGCGATATGAGTGTTGAGGAGCTTCTCGAGAAGTACAAAGGAGCATATGCCTCCGACTTTGAGGCCCCGTCTGCATCTGGCTCTAAAGAAAGCTCTGATTCGGAGCTGTCTGGGGATGAGGAAGAGGAGACTGAAGAAGATGAGAGTGATGTGGAAAGCAACACTTCCTCCTCAGGTACTAACCAGCGCACAGGAAATCTAAATAATCTCATATAAATAGTGTGTCTGCTCCCACTCTGACGCAACAACATTTCAGAATACAAATATGTCCTTCTGCCTGCCTTTTCCCAGACTGTTGGCTGCTTTTAACACTTTATAATTAAACTCTTTTGAAATGGGCTTTTCTCAGAATCACCAGGAGACAGCGGTGAAGACGATGACAGCGAGAAGGACGAAGAGGAGAGCGAGGAAGAAGATGACTGTGGAGATGAAGGGATGGAGGTCCTGCTAAAGGAGGGGGACAACAGCCCACCTCCCTCCAGCTCACGGCCGAAGAAAGAGATCAGTCACATCGCTGCTACTGCAGAGAGCTTGCAGCCTAAAGGCTACACTTTGGCTACTACAAAGGTCAGTCTTAGTGTTGTTCTTTTCAGTGACCAAAGACAATTAAATAGCTCATCTTTTATTACAAGTCCATCCAAAATAGTCTAAGAAATAGCGCTTGGTTTACTTTTTAGCATGTTTGAGATTCTGGTCCTTTTGTGGTTCTGAACCATCATTTTCTCATCTTTATTTTCCCAACATAAAGGTCAAGACTCCCATTCCGTTCCTGCTTGATGGCACGTTACGAGAATACCAGCACATTGGACTCGACTGGCTGGTCACCATGTTCGAGAAAAAGCTCAATGGCATTCTGGCTGATGAGATGGGCCTGGGCAAGACCATCCAGACTATCGCTCTGCTGGCTCACCTCGCCTGTGAAAAAGGTAACAAAGCTGCTCCTGATGCTTTGAATACATTTAATACATACAGCTGTTGGGCTTGGGACTGTCTTTTTGAAGTGCTACTCATGTTTTAATGCCATAATTGAACTTTGATGCTCCTCCCCTTTGTCGTTTAACTTGTGTCTAGGTAACTGGGGCCCTCACCTCATCATCGTTCCCACCAGTGTGATGTTGAACTGGGAGATGGAGCTGAAACGCTGGTGTCCTGGGTTTAAAATCCTCACTTACTTTGGCAGCCAAAAGGAGAGAAAGCTAAAGAGACAGGTAATGTTATGTTTTTTTAATGGTAAAGATGATGATTTAACGGTAGTTGTATTTAACACAGGTGTGATTTAATTATTTGCTGTAGTTCTGGTGAACAATTGTGTTTTTTCTGCTAATGTTCCTCAAGCCCTCTCTGTTTCATAGGCATAAGAAAAGTCCATTTTACTCAAGTTTACTGATATTAACCCCCACATATGACAGCACAGCGGTCAAAACTTTCATTTATAAATGCCAACAGAGCCAATAAAACCCTTAATCGCAGAGATGCCTATTCACACGGGACTACTATTATCACACAACCCCGGTGTTTTGCAAAATATGGTAGATAATTTGCAGTGGAACTTTTACACAACAAATCATAGACATGGTAGATCTGCACAGGGTTAAGATCACAAGTGACCTCTGCAATTGTTACAAGTTACGTAAGTTCCCCAGGTAATACTAGTCCAGTGTGAATAGGGCTTAAGTAACTGATAAAACCCAGAAGCGCACTTCCTTGTGATTGATGTGGTAATAGTGGGTTTTCTAAAATTTGTATTATTTCTACTGAACTGTATTAATTGTCAATTGTTTTGTTTTGTTTGTAGGGCTGGACGAAGCCTAATGCTTTCCACGTGTGCATCACTTCGTACAAGTTGGTGCTGCAGGATCACCAAGCGTTCCGGCGTAAGTCTTGGCGATACCTGATTCTAGACGAGGCACAAAATATCAAGAACTTCAAGTCCCAACGCTGGCAGAGCTTGCTGAACTTCAACAGGTCAGTGGAGCTGGGTGTTTTTGCATCCTCAGAAGAAGAAATGTACAACCTTTAGGGCTCTGTAATTATTAAACAATTAATGTGGTGTCTCTGCGTTAAACCCCCAAATCTAACAACCACAAAAGAAGTTACCACTGTTGATAAAAGAAACATCCGTGGATCTACAGACTTGGTCACGTCACCGATGATGTAATGTCGTTTCATCAGCTCTGTGAACATTACACATTCAAACCCAGTAGGACCAGCCAGGAATGAATAGTCCTTGTCTCGTGTCCAAGAATTGTTACTTAATACGCGAGCATGTCTCAGGACACGCGTGCACCCTTGTATCTGCAGACATGCATGAGCTTTCCAAAATCCTTGTATCTTACTTACTTTGTGTGCTTTGTCTCTTAAGTTTTAAACGGGAGAATAACGCTGACACGCTGGTATAAAGATCCTACTTTTTGTTATATACCGCCCACAGGAAAACCCAATGTCCTTACAATCTGTAAGGACAACTGTCTCCTAATATTTTAGTCAGAGTGTGATAGCAGGTTTAAATAAATGTGGTCGCAAAAGATGCCAAGTCACTTTTAATGCACAGGCACAGTGTGACTTTGTAAAAAGGTTGAAAGAAATCAGTTCGTCAAATGATAATTCGTCAGTTGGTAGTGCGAGATGGTCAATAATCGTATGATTGGTAGTTTAATCCCCGCCAACTCCGGTCTGTATGTCAAAGTGTCCTTGAGCAACGAACTGAACCCCTCATAACTCCTGAGATGGGTAAAGAAAAACTGGAAGTTTGCCAGATGAATACAATCTAAAGTCCAAAGGTCAGTTTCATAGACATCCAAAAAACCTTTTTATTACATACTAAACGTGAGACTTCTCTCTGGTTATGTTCAAAACATAACCTGTAGCTTTGAAAGGTATCACACACACACACACACACACACACACACAGATCTTGTACAGATGTCCTTAGTACATGCAGTGTAGAAGCAGGACCAACTTTTACTTGTTTATAAAGGGGGTTAACAAACAACTTAGTGGGTAAAGCTAAAAAAATAGAACAGTCTGACAAGTAAATCGCTTTACTGTAATGCAGCCTTTAAAACCAGGTAAAGACACACTTACCATGATATGATATTAGGATATATCCAAAAGGATATATATCGTGCCATCTTTACTCAAGTTTTTAAATAAACGTTGGTCAAACTAGTAATGCTCCATGAAATAAAATGTCTTGTTTCTGTCGAGCTCCCGTGCACATTCAAAGATGCTTCTCTATCTCATCTGTAAGCTACCGCTTGTCACAAAAAGTCAGTGTGCATCCGGCTGTAGAGGACACGCCATCATTCAGTTTTAAACATGTTTGACATTAGATGCATCCCCAAGCGTTTAACTGTTTATCCACAGGCCTCAGTGGTGTGGGGATGTGAATGTTAACCAGCTAATCCTACAAATAGAAGAGCTTTTTCTCATCAAAGTGGCTGCAATTAGACTAACACGCCATCGTTTGGCTGGTGGCGTGTTCCAGCTGGTGGTAATTTCTCACTGTTACACAGAGCTTCAGAGTGAAGCTTCAGCACACGAGGAGGCGCACGCACTGTTTTATTAGTACACACAAGCATTTACTCGTAGGGTTTCTTCAGGCTGATGATGAGCACTGATACAAAACATTGGCAGTGTTTCCCTTAGGTTGACTGCTTTATGAAGATTATGATCCACCCCCCAGCACTTATTTCAAAAAGAAATGCATCGCTTTTAAATCTGGTTGGTCTGTTACTCCTGCTGTTGAGGAGGATAAGGGTCAAGATACCATATCAGATTCCATCTGAGCTCTCATTTTCTCAAAGGCAGAGCAGGATACCCAGGGCACGGTTTACACCTATCAACATTTCTAGCCACTAGGGGGCCATAGGCAGGCTGGGGGAACTCATATTAATGTTAAAAAACCTCAATGTGAAATGTTCATGCCATGGGCCCTTTAAGACTCATAACCATGAGGTTTTCATCTCAATCTATTTCTTCTCGCTTGTCATTTGTGATCCTAATTCTAGACATTTTGCCCCATATATTTATTTTTATGTCTACGTTGATCTCTTCGTATTACAGCCACCGGCGACTGCTGCTGACGGGAACCCCTCTCCAGAACAGCCTGATGGAGCTGTGGTCCCTGATGCACTTCCTGATGCCCCACGTCTTCCAGTCCCACCGCGAGTTCAAAGAGTGGTTCTCCAACCCGCTGACAGGAATGATCGAGGGCAGTCAGGAGTACAACGAGGGCCTGGTCAAGAGGCTCCACAAGGTGCTGAGGCCGTTCCTGCTTCGGAGGATCAAGATCGACGTGGAGAAGCAGATGCCCAAGAAATACGAACACGTGGTGCGCTGTCGCCTCTCCAAGAGACAGCGGTTTCTCTACGATGACTTCATGGCCCAGGCCTCGTGAGTTACAACGCCGTTGTGTTGACTTTAGAGAGGATGCAGCACACAGAAATAGTGTTTGGTTCTTTTTTAATATAATCAAATATTAATTATGACAAGACAGCTGAAGACATAAAAGGGGAGAGAGGGGAAATGACATGCAGCAGTGGGTCGGAGTCTAACCCAGGCCCGTTGCATCAAGGAGTAGACTACTATACATACACACATACACACATACACACATAGATAGATGGATAGATGGATGGATGGCCGCCCGCTCTACCAACTGAGCTATCCGGGCACCCAATGGCAGACGTTTTTGTTAAATGGAAATGTATCTGTATTGGTTATTGATTCTTAGATTCTCCAGCTTTTCTGGTCTTTGAAATATACGCTTAGTTGCCAGAGAGGTGTTTCTGTAACGGGGTGGACTAAAAAAATGCAACGCTATGCATTCCAACCGCACAATCTACATCCCCAAAATGATCACTCAGTGGAATCAACACCTTTTCAAGCAGGGATTATTTGTTGCATGATTATTTTAATAATACTGCATTAAATTGCCATGGTGTACCTAATAAACTGGCAACTGAGTGTATGTATTAAATGAAGTCAAGTAATAAATCTGTGACAGCATCACGGAGTTTTCTTTTTGATGTATGCCTGAAATTGGGGCTTGGAATTATACTTAAGTTTACACAAAAAAGTAGATGTTTAAACATACCTTTTTACTCGTATCTTAACAATTCCCTATCAGTACTTATATTTCTTATGTTGTTCATATTACTATCTTGCCGTTCATCGCCCTTCTGTTTCTGATTCACAGGACACGGGAGACGCTGGCCAGCGGTCACTTCATGTCTGTGATAAACATCCTCATGCAGCTCCGCAAAGTGTGCAACCACCCCAACCTGTTCGACCCCCGCCCCATCCAGTCTCCCTTCATCACGAAGCCCATTGTTTTCCATACAGCCTCTTTAGTGCAGGATGCCCTGGAGGTCTCCCCTTTAAAGGTAAGCATGAAAGAAAAACAATAAAAGGGCTAATTTGATCAGAAAATCTCGCAGACTTGATAGGGGGGAAAAATAAAATCCTGTATGTTTTTGCATCCTCAGCGCTGCGATCTTTCTATGTTCGACCTTGTGGGTTTGGAGAGCCGCGTGTCCCGGTACCAGGCAGACGTTTTCCTGCCGCGACACAAGGTCAGCCGCCAACTAATCCAGGAGATCATGGACTCACCTGAACCCCCTCCCAGACCCAGACCAGTCCGCATGAAGGTCAACAGGTACGCTGTGCAGCTACTGATACTTCAAAGTAGTGTAAAATGTGTATTAAGAAACATAAATATGAATTCATCATTTGACCTTTTGTATTTTGGTGTCTGTCTGTGTTTTAGGACGTTCCAGCCACCTCCCAAAAGTGATACTCGAGCAGTCCTTCTGGTGAACAAGCCTACCTGCTCGGTCCCCCCTGCAGCACAGACCCCCAAACCTCCTCCAGTTACTGAAGTCCCCTCAACTCCTGCTCCTGTAGTTCAACAAGGTAAGTGAAGGGAAAAATTATTTACCCTAGACATGTATTTTGCAGATGCAGATCTTTTAATTTTTGGGATGTCCTTTGTAATTTTTTTAGTGGTGTGTTCAGTGTCGACCACGGCCGCTCTTCGCCCGTCCATGCACCTTTCGTCCCAAACTGCAGTGAGAGCCAGCGCCCCAAAGCCAGTGCTGACCGTACGGCCTCCCGCTGCCCCATGCACAGCCGGCATCCCGGCTCATCCCAGTCCAAACCCCGGCAGCGTCCTGCCCCAGAGGGTTCTGCTCAGTCCAGATATGCAGGCGAGGTTGCCCTGTAAGTCTACACGGATGAGCTTTATAGTTCAGCTGTTTGTCTTTCAGAACAGACATGTAATCTCCTTTAAACTCCACCCTGGATGACAGCTGTCAGTATTGGTTTTGAGTCTGTCCAGCACCTAAATAAGCATGTATGCTTATTTAGGTGCTTTTTTTTTTTTTAACAAACCATTGGTCCCTGTTGTTAAGACTCATAAACGAAACAATAACTGACTTTGGAGTAAACTGAATCTAATATTGTTTCTAATCCACAACTTCTCTCTGTGTTCCTTCCTAAGCTGGTGAGGTAGTGAGCATAGCCCAGCTTGCCTCTCTGGCAGGGCGACCTGTGTCCTCCTGTCAGGGCAGTAAACCCGTCACCTTCCAGCTTCAGGGCAACAAGCTGACTCTGTCTGGAGCCCAGATCCACCAAGTCCCAGCAGCTTCTCCACGCCCAGTTCACGGTTTGTGTTAAACTGCATCCTTCTTACTGTTGGTGAATGGAGTGCGTTGTCTGTCCTTTGAATTTAACTTAGGTAAGTTGATTTGGTTTTAAGTGTTATCTGGATATTATTTGGCTTCACACCAGATACCAAAATACTAATTATAGGTGTTGCAAAAGAAAAAGAAAACCTATAAAAAATGAAAACCACAAAATAAAACATCAGAATTCAACAAAAAACTTAATGGATTAGAGCAGGCGGAAGCAATTACCTTACTTGGATACGTATTTATTCACAAAATAATCTTATTACAAAGAAAACAGATATGCTAATCTTCAAATTTGCGTGTGCGTGTGCGTGTGTGTGTGTGTGTGTGTGCACATAATGGGTGGATCTACAATTCTGTCTATTACTTTTCTTGCTAGAGACATATCAACGTCTTTTATTTCTCTCTATAATTTTCTTGCCCCCTACAGTTCCCAAAACCAAAGAGTATGTTTTTTTTTTCCCCCCACATGTCCATTACAGTGTATTTCATTCCTGTTTACTTCTCTTTGGCCAGGTTTGGATGGTCAGGAAATGGACATTGATGGTTTAAACAATTTAACACTTTTGTTGCTGCTTCTTCAGAATATACAGAAGTGCACTTTATAACAATACTTTTAAGTTAAAACAGTGAAACACAATATTAAAGGTAGAGTCTGTGAATCTGGAAAATTGTTGCTGATGTTTGATCACTACACCAAAGCAACCACTCAGTGCTCCTTCACAACGTTGGCATGTGCCAACTTTACCGTCTCTCCCGTTCCGCTGCCTCTCTCTTTATACGTCCCTGTCCTGTGCTCGAGCCCTAACAGAGTAGCGTAGTGTGTCATGGTCAGCACGCCTTTGTTTTCCATTTATAGAGCAGGGGCTGTGTGTGAATACCAGTTTTTATCAGTGTGCACAGAACAGACTGTTAGGAGAGATTCACTGAATTTGGCAAATCTCTACGTTTTAAATATTATATTAAATTAACTTAATCTATTTAAACCTGATCTCCCACAAATTATTCCTTAATTTGAGTCATTTGATATTGTGTGCAATAATCTTGTTATTTGGGAATACGAGGAGAAGAAGTTTCTGATTATAACCCGTCTGACTCTATGCAGGTAATGTGATGCACCTGGTGTCCAGCGGGGTGCAGCACCACCTCATCAGCCAGCCGGCCCAGGTGGCGGTCCAGAGCGCAGCCAGCACACATCCTGCAAACACCTCTACTGCTCCACCTACCAATCGGCTGCCGCTCAATGCCGTAGCACAAGGTTTTTACCCCTTCTTTCTCTTACGCTGTCTTTCATGTTCTGCCTCTTAACAGACACATTATTCAAGATATAGAAATGTTATCTTTTTTTTGGTCGTTATCTTATGACAACCTCCATCAGGAAATCAATTTAAATCACATCTTCTGAAGTTTTTAGTATTATATCTGTTTACTAATACCCTTTTTAAGAAGTTCACAGCTGCTATGTTCCATGTTTCCTCAGTGCCCCCCGCCATAGTGAGCAGCCCCGGCGTTGTGAAGATCGTTGTGCGTCAGACAGCAGGCAAGGATGGCGGGCCTGTGCCCACCCTGGCAGTGGCCCCTTCCCCTCGTGTTGCTCCTCATACTTCCCTTTTCCCGCACCCCCACGCCAACACAACCTCTGTCAGAAACACTGCCCCGCTGCAGATTGTTCAGCGCACCCCTGGTCCCGCTACGGCCCACTACACCATAGCTCCTCCCGGGATCCCTAGCTCAGCCCAAAACCAGCCCCACCCACCTCGCCCCGTCCTCAAAGTAGTGCAGCCTCCTTCATCAAGCACAGAGCAGCCAGGTGAGAGAACAAGCACAGAGCTTTTATTCTCTCTGAACCATGATTCATAACGCTGTGTGCGTGATCTGGCCCAGTTCATGCCAAGCAGAACTGGGCCAGATCATTATGGCAACTAATCTTTAGTATTTTTTATTTTTTTTGTGTTCCCTACCACCCTTTTTTTTTTTTTTTTTTTTTATCTGCTTACAGTAGAGTTCCAGATGTGTGCAGTGTGTCATGTAAGAGGACACCTGCAGAAATGTTTAGGCAGTTACAGGAAGCCGTGGTAGTCTCAGTGCCTATGGCAAGTTACGAGTCCGAAGAAGTTGGTATACTGTAAGGACTGCAGTCAATTCATTGGGTATTGAATCCAAAATCTGCAAGTCGTCTCCGAACAATAAATACTAACTGTAATGAGTTATCAGATCTGACAGTAAACGTTTAGTTATTTTAGGAGAAATTGTTTTTCTTTATTAACTTAATAAAATCCATGGTCATTTTCTTTTCAACTGAAGGGCTGCTGGGAGTGCAGCGAAATTTAGTTATTTACAACGCTCTGCTTTGTTCTCTCCCCTCAGCTCCAGTTCAGCTGGCCTCCACGTCCTCTGCGTCAAAGGCTTCTTCGTCAGCACCACGTGAACGGAGCAGTCAACCACCAGTTACCACAAAGACTAGGCCCAGTACAAGTGCAAAGGCTCTCCCTCCACCCAGGAGAGTCCCCCGTCCACCACCTCGTTCTCCGTTCCACATGGTAAGCAAGTTCATCTACGGACCAAAGCAAAAACACACTAGAGTAGTTACATTCTTCCATATTTAAGGTGCTTTATCTCATCACACATTTTAACAGCCCACATCTCGCTGGTACATCTGTTGTAAATACAATCAGTGCTGTTTTAGCATCTTGTGTTCCAGCTGTTTACCTGGCTAACGCTTACCTTCTTTTACTCAACAGCAATGGTTGGCAGACTGCCATAAACAGCAGCGCGACAGCCGGCTGGACTTCATCATTCGAGTCAACGAGAACCACTGCACGGCAAAGCCCATGTACGGCCGGGAGGTTTTGAACTTTCTGACTATTCTCCCTGGTCCCCGTCCCTCGCCAGCCGCCCTGAGCCCTGAGGGGGAGTGGGGCCGCTCGGGCCACAGCAGCTGTCTGTTCGCACAGTGGCAAAACAAATACGACTTCTGGTTTCAGAGTCATGCTGTGAGAGAGGCCATCCACAGCATTGATGACAGGCTGGAGCTGCTCAATGATATTATAGACAGGTAGATTATTGAGCAGTTGATTGGTTTTAATGTCCTGTGGATACAAGAGCTTCAAGTAAGAGGAAAGATTTGTGACATAACAGTTATTTGTTGTGCCCCACTGTAGGTTTACATTTGCGATTCCCCCTGTGGAGGCTCCTCAGATCTCCATGCACTGCTGCCATCCTCCTCCCTCTGTAAGCCATAAGCAGGCGGTCTTCTCCAACCTGCTGTCAACTCAAGTCACTCCGCTTACTCGCAGTCTCCATCGTATCCAGTGTTACATGCGGACCCAGTTTCCAGACCTGAGGCTCATACAGTATGATTGTGGTAAGGTCTCAAGATGCTTCTTCTGCAGCGTGTTTGCAAGGAGCAAGGAGCTCCAAGGAGCAATTTTGCAATGCAGCAAGCATTGTAGTCCTTTATTTAGTCTTAATGTGATAGCAGGCAATTATCTATTTTATTATTTATCTTTTTATTAAGTCATAAAATTGCCTTCTTGAATCAAATAGCTTCTGCTCTTAAAGCTCTGGTCACCCCAGCTGATGCTTCGGGGAACTGGTTCAGGGAAGCCTGCTTTTACATTTTGTCTTATAAAATCATCTCTATAAGTTTCCCATACTAGCTTGTTTTTAAAGATGTTTTCTGCCTGTTTGTTGTTTCCTAGTAGTGGCAACTCTTTTTCTAAATAAATAATTTGCATTCTTACTGTGTGCAGGTAAGCTGCAGACTCTCCACACTTTGCTGCGAAAGCTGAAGACAGGAGGTCACAGAGTGTTGATCTTCACCCAGATGACGCGAATGTTAGATGTGCTGGAGCAGTTCCTTAACTACCACGGACACATCTACCTCCGTCTGGATGGCAGCACCCGTGTGGAGCAGAGACAGGTTAGTGCTAACGGTATTTTCAAACAACCATGTACACAAATTGAATTTACTGCCTCCACCATAAAAAGCTGAATATGTGAGTGTTGTCTTCCTTCTAATGGAACGGAAAATATTCAACAAAAAATCAAGTTGGGGTCCAGTCAGTCTGACGTCACTTAATGTTTATTCTATTCGTACTTTTCCTTCAGGCTCTAATGGAGCGCTTCAACGCAGACCGGCGTATTTTCTGCTTCATTTTATCAACTCGCAGCGGAGGTGTAGGGGTGAACCTGACTGGGGCCGACACAGTAGTGTTCTACGACAGTGACTGGAACCCCACCATGGATGCTCAGGCACAGGACCGCTGCCACCGAATCGGCCAGACCAGAGACGTCCACATCTACAGGTGACGCTTCAAAAGTGCATTTACACGAGCAATCCATGTGTGACTGACTACTCACTATGCAGTCGCTTTGTACAGTTAAACAGGACTGAGTAGAAAAAAGCAAAACCTCTTTACATAATTCATTTACATATGGTCTTTTTAAGGCTTCATTTTCACTTTCATTTTGACCTTTAAACACTTGATTACAGCAAGAAGTCGAAAAGGAATTTAATGAGACAGGATGTGGGAAAATCTGTGGTCTGTAAAATGTAGTTCTTGTTTTGTTTTGGTTTTAAAGCAAGGTTTTATGTCCAAATGTAGATCAATGCATTATTTTAAGAGGGAAGTTGTGACAGGATGTCATAATTTACCTCAAGATACTTACTGGAAAGTCCCTACGCATTTTCCTTGTGACAGACATGTTAATGCCATTGCAGTAAAAAAGTGTCAACAAGTGTTAACCATTGATAATTAATAACATGTCAGTAAGCATGCTAGTAGTCCAGCAGGAGCAATACCTAGGTCCTAGAAACATACTGTACACCTAAACCAAAGGCTGTCTATTTAGCACATATAAAGAGCCTTTTTTTTTTACAAAGTTAAATACCAAAAATAGCCGATAAGGAAACAATAAGACTACAGATACATGTGTGATAGGAGAGAAGGAAATGGCATTTTTTAAATTGTCAATCAACACCCATGTTATTGTGAGGCCATGGTATTTGCTAAAGTTCCCCGTAAATGTATTTGATTTCAACAACATATTAATGTTTATCTTCTCTTTATGTTTCTCTTCAGGCTGATCAGTGAGCGAACAGTGGAGGAGAACATTTTAAAGAAAGCCAATCAGAAGAGGATGCTGGGAGATATGGCTATTGAAGGAGGGAACTTTACCACTGCCTTCTTCAAACAGGTAGACGTTTACAGTGGACGTGCTTTGCATAAATCAAATATTTATTATAAGCAATAGCCTTTTTGATCTGATACCCCCCCCCCCCCCCTCGCTTAAATTTATATAATTTCAAATAATGGGACACAGGACACCATTTACCACACTTTACTGTTTCACTTCACTGTCGGCTGCACGTAATATGACAGTGCAGAGGTTCAAGTTAAATTCAGTGAAGAAAGTATCTTAATTTCTCTTGTTAATTTCGCTCTTCTGTCTAAAAACTTGGGAATAATGGGACAATAACGCATTTGTTTATCCAAACACAAACATGTAGCGGTGTGCTTGATGACTGAGCACATAAATAAATGTTTTTCATTGCAAAAACACAGGTTGCGTCTTCTTCCCCTTTCATTAAACATGTTCAGATCTCCCTTTATTAGTTATGCCACTTGACAATCATTGATCAATGTCAGGACATTTAGCTGTTCAAGCGCCTCTTATTTTAGTTTTTTTTTTTTATTAAGGACACAGACCCATCTTCCCATGTGTCTCATTTTGACTTTGTTCCTCAGCAAACCATCCGAGAGCTGTTTGATATGAACGAAGGGGAGAGGAGGGATGTGGCAGTGGAGCTATCGGTGCCCCAACCCGAGGAGGAAGAGGCTGTCAACAAGCAGAGCACCACCATTCTGGAGCAGGTTAGATGTCGTAGTATACCATCAAATATTCTGTATGTAGCAGCTAACATTTGTTAATTGTCCAAAACACTTTTTTTGCAGCCCAGGACAAGTTGAACAATCTTCTTGTTGTTAAATTTTAAAATGATACATGTCAAAATTTGGTGGGACTGCTGTATTTTTTAGAACTTGCTGATGTAAAATATCCGTACCATAGACTGTGTATAAAGATGGACGACGCATCTCCACTTTCTCCCACTTTACGTGTGCTGCTTCCTAGTGATATTGGAGTCAGTCTGCCCAGTAGTCATTGGGCAGTGGAATTGCTTTATCGAAGTCCAGCCCGACCTGTGTTTGATCGCGAATCAAACACAGCTGTCAGTGACGACGTTTCGCCCTGTTTTTATAGCATCAAATAACAAATAAAAACCAAACTGATCAGAAAAATGAACACTTTAACAACCATCAGGATGATCAAAATGACCTAAAATGACAGAAAAAATGTTGAGGTAAAAATCATTTTAGTGTTTTGTGACTCTTTAGTTTTGTCCATGTCCTAGCGGCTAACATGAAAAGGGCAGCCAGCCACCAGGGGGCTATTGAGATGTTTTGGCTTCACTTATACAGTCTATACATCAACTCCAAACTTATTAACCTAAACCCTAATATATACTGTCAAACCAAAGGTTTTCTATCAAATATGGTGGTGAATATATTAACCTGATCATGTTGAAATGTTTCTCGCAGGCCCTGTGTCGTGCCGAGGATGAGGAGGACATAGTCGCAGCCTCACAGGCCAAAGCAGAGCAGGTGGCTGAACTGGCGGAGTTCAACGAGAACATACCGCTGGACGACGGAGGGGAGCAAGAGGAAGTGGAGGAGCTCTCGAAGGCCGAGCAGGAAATCGCTGCTCTGGTGGAGCAGGTGAATAACCAGTCTGTTAATTGAAAATCGAGAATATGTAATACACATGCATTACGTAATACATTGGTTGGAGCTCTTGATGGGCTGGAGAATACATCTTTGACACAAAAAATAAATAAATAGTTTCTATTCACAGCTGAAACAATCTAACATCTGAGGCATTATTGTCAGTGAAGATGGGGGTGTTTCTGCTGTATATCTGCGTTTATATTTTATGCTTTATTAACACATTTGTTCTGCCTATCTCTAGCTCACTCCCATTGAACGCTACGCCATGAACTTCCTGGAAGCCTCATTAGAAGATGTCTGCAAGGAGGAGTTGAAGCAGGCTGAGGTAACGCCACATCTTCACCTAATAACACGCTTGTGTCTCATCAGCTCGGCTTTCTTAATTCAACTTTGACTTCAGACGCCTGTTAATTTCTATCCTCAACACAAAGGAATAAGGGTGTACAAAGTAACAGAAACAGATCTATACTATGGCTGCAACTAGTGGTTATCTTCATGTTACCTGGTCAACAGTCTAAAAACAAACAAAAAATAACGAATTTACAATTATATAAAACTGAGAAAGTATTAAACCTTCACATTTAAGAAGATGTAACCAGAATATATTTGGAAATGTTTTGTTTAATAATTGGCCTGCATTTTTAAAATTACTTCTGTCACTCGACCAATCATTGATTGACTGCTTTGATCATTTCAGCACTGCTAAGTACCAATCTGGTGAAATTCATCATTTTGGATTTGACTCGGGTGTTTATTCAGCTTAAATGCCATCATGGCCACCACTGTTTAACAGTCCCAAATAGACACAACAAGGACTTAAAAGTAATAAAAGGGGTATTAGTCTAACAATTTGCTTTGTGTTATGTTGTCAGATGTTTAAGGACTTTGTCCAACCATGTAGTCCCTTAGAACCAAAACATTAAGATGTTTTATTAGTTTTGTAGAAACCAAACTTCAATCTGTCTGTTTAGGAGCAAGTGGAGGCCGCCAGGAAGGGCCTGGACCAGGCCAAGGAAGAGGGCCTGAAGCTCCACGCTTCATCGGATGACGAGGACGATGACTTTTTGTCGCCGCCAGCGTCTGCGGAGCCTGCTCAGCCAGCCCGCCGAGGCCGTAAACCCAAGGACAAGGACAAGATTGTCACCTCTACAAGGACTAGTGGCCGGCTGCGTGGGGCTTCTCCCGAAACCGAGTCTGAGCCCACGTCCCCGAGAGAAGTGCCTGAAAGACTCCGTTGTGGTCTGAGAGGACGAGGATCTGCCAAAGACGCCACGTCTACCACCCCGTTCCGCACAGACCATCACAAAACCTCTTCATCGACCAGGCTTCAGGATTCCTCCAAATCTTCGAAAGCCTCATCTCCTGCCAGAGATCACCAGACTATCAAAACTAGGACTCTGCCAAACCGCTCCCTTCCAAGTTCAGTGTCTTGCCCTCTTACCACCTCTCCCCCTGGTGGGAAACAACAGTGTGCCGGGGAGAGTGACGGCAAGACCTCCAAATCCTGCAGGGAGGAGAAAGACGGGGAGAATGAGAGGAGGCTGTCTGAGTCTTCGCTAGAATCCAGCTGCCCATTGGATCAACAGGCGAAAGATGAGGACACCAAAGACAACAGCGACATGTCTCCCCCCTCCACCAGCTCCCGGTCGCCTCGCAAGCGCCAGTCAGCAGACGGCGAAGTCCTTCGGGGCCTGGTTGAGGACTCTCCATCAGCCAAAGTCCTGCGGAAGCTTCCAGGGAGGCTGGTCACGGTGGTGGAGGAGAAGGAGCCAAGAAGGAGGAGGCGGAGAGGAAGCGGCACTGGAGGTGGAGCTTCTTCAGAGGAGGCAACCGTGGAGGAGAACACTGCCGGATTGGTCGACGAACCAAACAAAGACAACACCTCACCGTTGGGCCCTGACTGTAAAACTAAAGGAGCCATTACCAAATCACCTCAGGACCAAGACTCTACACCGAGTCCGTCTGTGCACCCACCGCCTGTCAGAAGTTATCCTCCATATTCCCCATCCCATCTTTCTCCTGACATGCCTGTGCTGAGAAATCTTCCTGTACGGCGCAGGTTGGAAACTGAATCTCGCATGGCCGCCCAGCTCGTAGAGCAACAGCAGCAACTGGGTCGAGGAAGAGGAGGGAACCAGTCCAGAAAAACTGACATACCACCTGGCAAAGACTCTTCCTCTACAGAGTCCAGTGTGAATTCTCTCATGACACCTTTGAAAAGAAAGAGGGGCCGGCCCCCTAAGACTCCTCCTAGGTTACCTGAGTCTGACAACGCAGTGGCCACCTCCCCACAGCCTTCCATGCCAGTTGAGGAGGGGAACCCCCCTCTCTCCCCAAAACGTAAGAGGGGTCGTCCTCGCAAAGACTCCACAACCACGCCAGAAGCTGTCAGTGAAGGACAGAACTCTAAAAATGAGTCCACTACTACTGGTGTATCCGGTAAATCAGAAACGGACGCCAGCACAAAGTCGACTGTCTTGTCTCCCCACAAGTCGGAGACCCCTATAGCTGCTGTTGTCACTACAAGTCAGGCCTCACAGTCTATCAAAAATGAGGAAACAGACACTAAGACTGAGAATTCAGCTCCTGCTCCAAATCCAGAAGGAGCCCCCACAACAACAACAAAAGATAAAGCTTCTACACCAACAGTGACAGCACCTGCACCCCTTTCTGTGGGTGCCTCCACATCAGCCTTGACCCTATTTGTTAGTTCAGCTACAGCGTCAACGCAGGTGTCCTCTGCATCCTCTGTCACACTTTCTATGAGGGCAATTAGCCCCGTCGCTGCTCCCCCCACTCCTACAACTCCAGTGCCACCTGCCAGCGCTGTCACACCAACTCCCGCAGACATAAAACCAACACTTGTGGTTTTCACTGCTCCTAAAGCTCCAGAAGAGCTGAACCCTTTAGGTTATACAACAGACTCTGCCGAAACCACCACAGTTTCCACACCAGCTGCTACCACTCCATCAACGATGTTGTCTTCTGTCATGGCTGTCGGCGCCGTACCAACATCAGTACCTGCCACCACGATTACAGAAGCTGCAAACAAAATATCAAAAACAGTCAGCGTGACACCAGCAGTTACTACAGTAAAGTCGCTCACAACTAAAACTATGTCTTTTAAGGACTTGCCGCAAGCTTCTGCTCTTTCATCGCCATCTACCCCAGCTGCTGTATCCTGTGCTCCAACTTCTCTATCTTCTGCTCCAACTGCCACCCTGAAGGTTTCTGCTACAACTTCTACCCCAGCTACAGTATCATCAGCCCCAGCTGCTGTATCCTCTGCTCCAACTTCTCTATCTTCTGCTCCAACTACAACCCAGAAGGTTTCTGCTACAACATCTGCCCCAGTTACTGTATCCTCACTATCTTCTGCTCCAACTACAACCTCTACCCCAGCTACAGTGTCATCTGCCCCAGCTATTGTATCTTCTCTATCTTCTGGTCCAACTACAACCTCTACCCCAGCTAAAGTATCATCTGCCCCAGCTGCTGTATCCTCTGCTCCAACTTTTCTGGTTTCTGGTATAACATCTATCCCAGTTTCTGTATCAACTGCCCCATGTACTGAATCCTCTGCCCCAGCTACATTACCATCCGCCCCAGGTTCTGTAACCTCTGCTCCAGCTGCTCTATCCTTGGCTGCAGCTGCCTCCACGAAGGCTTCAGCTACAGCCACTAGCCCAGCTTCAATTTCACCACAACCAACCTCAAACAAACCTTCCCACACTACAGCAACAACTATGACAACAACAGTAAAAGCAGCCCAAGTTAGTCCATCAATCTCAACAACTCCAAGCACAGTCCCCCCTGCAAGCCCAACGATGTCTCCTTCTAGCACACCATCAGTAACAACGGCCTCCTCATCGACTGCAAACACAGTTCCGGTTTCTTCAGCTCAAGCAAAGACTAATGTGACAACTACTAAAGTCCCTACCAAACCTATCTCAACCTCACCACCACCAGCAGCTCAAGTGGCTACACAGGCACAGGAAACTTTTCCAGTCGTTTCCAAGTCATCAACAAAACCTGCTGCTACACCAACCCCACCCTGCACTCTTTCCCCAACTACAACATCTGCCAATGTGACCGCCACAGCTGAGGCAAAGACAGTTACAGTTACTTCCTCTCCCCCAACAGAGAGAGCAGAGGGGGTCCAAGAAACAACCCCTGTAGCAGCTGCAGCCCCTTCTTCCAAAGAACACCCAACTTCAACAACTCCTGCTGCAGAAAAGTCTGTCACGATCCCCCCACACAGAGTAAAAACTTCCACAGGTGCTCCAGACACCACAACTACATCTCCAGAAAACTCCACAGTTGCCGCCACAAACGCCACAACTACCCAAGTATCGACTACCACAGCCACCGCTCTGTCCGTACCAACCGTAGTAGCTACCGCAGCTGCCCTGGCCCAAACGCTTCCTCCTGTGTCCACCACACAAACGTCTGCTGTTGTTTCCCTGCAAGCACGAAGCTCTGCATCCACAGATGTTTCCCCAGATGTGTCTTCACCAGCCCGGACAGAGGCCCTGCCCCCGGTTCCCACATCTGCATCCGCTGGTGTTTCGTCTGAGAAACTGTCCTCAGAGCCGACAAAGAAAGTGTCTACATCTAAAAGTGACACGGACAGCGTGACCGGAATGGAAGTAGATGCTGCAGAGCCGGAATCAAGGTCTAGCAAGAAGGATGACAAACAGGAGGACATCTGCGAGTCTCTGCCTAAAAAAGAGGACATCTGTGAGTCTCTACCTAAAAAGGAGGACATCTGTGAGTCTCTACCTAAAAAGGAGGACATCTGTGAGTCTCGGCCTAAAAAGGAGGACATCTGTGAGTCTCGGCCTAAAAGGAGAAAGGTGGAGAGTTCCTCTGAGACCAAAGGAAGGGAGAGAGAAGGCGGAGATGCACAGCCTGCAACTGCCACTCAAAAAGAAGAACACAAGCAACAGACAGTTGAGCAAACTACTGAAGATCAGAAAACTCCAATCCAGAAAAGACCTCTTAGTCGCCAGAGTAGCCAGGAGTCGGCTCAGTCCTCTTCGTCATCTTCCGGGTGCTCAACCCTCACTCGCCACGCTCACCACAAGAGGACTTACGAGAACCGACATCCCGCCAAGAAGAGGCGAACGGACGTCACCTCAGAAACGGGGAAAGAGGAGAAAAACGCAGAGGGTTGGGTGAAGGAAGGGGAAGGTGGCGAGAAGGCGCTCACCACCGCTACGTCTCGGGGAAGGCGTTCCAGTTCTTCCTCCTCCTCCTCGGACTCTGACAACAGTGAGAGCAGGAAGGAGCGCCGATTGACTCGCTCAGCCAAGCACGGGCTACAAGATCTGGAGAGGGAAAAGGGCAACAGCCGGAAAGGAAAGAAACCCACGGGCAGCTCTGACAGAAATGCGTCAAACAACGCCAACACATCCACAGGTGGAGAGTCTGGCAGCGATACGTCTTCTGTTAGGATCACCAGACGGTGTGCAGGATCTCAGCCTTCACAAGACAGTAAAGCTCAGACGAACAGCGTAGTGCCTCCTGAGCCCGAAGTTCTGGGGAAGAGGTGCTCTGCACTCAATGCGGCAGCCAAGCTCCTAGCAATGAAAGGCAGGGTGGATACCCCTGGCCACACCCCTCGGAAAGACTCAGGTGCTAAGGCCGCTGGGTCTTCCCCTGCCTCCTCTTCTGACAAAAACCAAAAGCCTAAAAGCAAAGTTGTACCAGCCTCTCCACATAGTAACTCTGTAAATTTTACTAATAATAAAAGCGCTGGCAGCAAATCCTCACTGCCCAATCAGACCAGCCGCCCTGCTTCCCGCTCCACCAGACAGTGCCCCGGTTCTCTGGTTCCGCCCCTGGAAGCGGAGTACAAGAGGTCTAAAACCGAGGAAAAGGAGAGGGGGAGCAGGAAGTCGTCGGGGGGGAAGGAAGGCGAGGCAGAGGCGCAGACTTCGTCCCGGGGCCACAGTGCCTGTAGCAGCATGAGCAGTGACGGCGAGGGGGGCGGGCGCAGCAGCAGAAGCCGCAGCAGCAGCAGCAGCAACAGCAGCAGCCAATGTACCCGCAGCATCAGCTCTCAGAACACGGAGCGCAGGGAGTCCCGCGCTACGTCCTCCGGCAGCGAGAGGGACCGCAGCTCGGAGAACAGAGACAAGCAGGGCCAGCATAGGGAGAGTCGGAAGGACAGGAGGTCTCACAGGCTCTCGCAGGAGGTGAACAGCAGTTCAGGGACGGAGGGGACGCCGGACAGAGTGCTGCGTAGTGTCGCCGCACTCGCGGCGGTGCAGGCCAGGTCACCGGCCGCAAGCACCCGCTCCTCTTCTGGTCAGAATCGTCACAATAAGACATGATCGGAGTGCCAAACGGAGAAGAAAACGGAAGCGAGAGTGCGTTGCAGAGCACGATACGAGAGCCTGTCCTGACCTGTAAGGTTGCTGCTTTGTGTGCACTCAGATGAATGCAAGGGAACGGAGTGCTGCACAAGCCAGGGACCTCCCCGCCTCTTGGGCCCTCTCCCTTTCCAATTAGAGCTGGTCCGCTCACCAGCTCAGCCATTGTCAGCCGGGGGAAGGCTCAGGGATGCCAGACTGAGAGTTTTAAAAAAATGCGGCGCCATTGCTGTGCGTCCGTAAACAGAGAGATGGTACAGTGGATACAGTCACCACTTGGACTTGAGGGGGACAAAGGTGCAAGAGGTAATAAAGGAAAGTTGTTAGTTGACATTATGTACTGTAATCATTAAAGACTGGAACACTCAGATCTCATGTGTTAAGACGGGATCATACAGCGCCCTCTGTAAGGGTCATAAACGAAGTCATTTGTGTGACATTAAAAACTAATGAGCGTAAGAGTGACCAGTTGTATTGTAAGTTGGAGGTTTTAGAGAGTTTGGTTTTGAAAAATTTCATCAGCTGTCCTGACTATTGTTTCTTTGTAGTCAGTCGATAAGTTATGCATATTTTATTATTTCTTCCAGGGTATTAGGAAGAGACCAGATCTGTCAATGTGATCTTTGCTGCACTATGCTGGAGCTTGTCTTTGCTTGGGCCCCCCTTTTTGTCATGTTAAGTTTCTGTTCATTGGATTACTTTTTAAATCCAGCCTTGCGTTTCTCATTTGCACATCTGATTAGTGTGGCCCTTTGCATTTTGAGTACATTGTGGTGTAGTAATACGTTTTTACATCAACTTCAGTCGATTAATTGGTTCCTGGTACCCCGCGATGTATCTCAACAGTTTAAAAGTGCATTAATTGAAGCTGCAAATTGTCTTGGATCATCTCTTGCTTCTGACCACCGATCTGGAGCAGCAGAAATTAATTTTCTTTTTCCTAATCTTCCCAAAGGCGGTAATAGTTACGGTCCACTTTGTCATGTATTTATATCAAAAGGGCAAGTAAATGTTATTGAAATTAAGAGTGCCTCTTTGGCCAAATGGGTTTGAACCTTAGATTGCCTTGTGAAGCACCTGAAGCTGGGGTGTTGAGCTTCTCTCTTTATTTAAAAAAAAAAGCCAAACAAACAAAAAAAATGACCCGAGAACATCACAAAAAGCACCTCGTGCATCAGCTACCAAATTTTTATTTTCACCTGAAACTTTTGTCAGCATCACTTCATTGCTTCTTCGTTCATGTAAAAAAAAACAAAATTACTTGGACAAAATATGTGAATAAAATTACTGGTACAGTTCCAGATGACTGTAAATTGTCGATTTACTTTTGGAGTTGCCGAAGCTATTTTGAGCAACGGTGATTTTTTTTGGGGGGGGGGGGGG
>NC_048427.1:1962654-1964349 GCF_013103735.1 Etheostoma cragini | reverse complement strand
GGCTAGTTTATGGTGATGGTCTTATTTTTTGATTTGTCTTTTATTTGTTGCATTCCTTTTGATCCCTTGTAATTCCACATTGTTTTACTTGAAAAATTAAGACAATTACAGTTGAATAAAAAGACCAAAAATTAGTTGCCATTTTTCATTGTGTTGAACATTGTTTAATTGTGGGTGAAATCAAAGTTCATGTCATACTTTCAGTATAAATTAAAAAAAATATTTTTAAGTCGTGAAAATCCAATCGTTCGTAAAGCCGCCTACACATGATCCAGGATATAACGGCTCTGCCATTCTTTTGAGGGGGGGGGGCACTTGGCTCCTAATAGCCACCAAACACTGCGCTCAAAGTTCAAATTATTCCAACGTTGACCTTGTAGCTGTTTCAAGGTGAAACGCTGGAAGGAGGCAGCCAGGCGGAGTGACCTCCACGTCCTACCTCGCCGTTTCACCTCTGATCGTGTGTGTGTGTGTGTGTGTGTGTGTGTGTGTGTGTGTGTGTGTGTAGGCGGGTTAACCTCTAACAGCTGAACAAAACACACCGACTAATAGATGGCAGTATTTTATTTAAAAAAAACTTTTTTAATAAATGGGTGATGCAAAAATCCAACAGGCGTAATATTACACCGTGAAGTCGCTGCTCTGAGTCAACCTTTTTCTTTCTGCCTCAAAAAGGACTCAAAACCACCAACAACAGAAGTCTGGGTTTGTTTTTCTTTACAGATTTGTCACATAGTGAGAAACGGGCATCTTTAGTCTCTCACTGTGGTTTTTCTGGTTTGCTATCACTGCTCCAGGATTTCTCCCCATAATTAAACAAATTATAGCAAGACAAAAGGAGTCTTTCGACAAAGTGACAAGCCGGTGAAGTGTGTGTTTGTGTGTGTCGGGCTAAGGCGTGAGTACTCCCAGCTCTTCCAATACTTTGTGAATTTTAAACAAATACGCGAAATAAAAACTCACTTCAATATATTCTTGTCAATATACATTACATTCTCACATGGACCTAAAGGAGAAGGCACAGTTGTGAAGAAAAGATGTTTGGTTGCAGAACTTCTCTCTTAGCAGCAGCTAACACAATGTTTTAAATCATAAACAATAACTGGTAGGACCAATAAAAGTGGGCCTTGGGCCTGTTACAGCAGTGCTGAGACACCTTCGTGAAATAAAAAGGGGGGGCAATGTTATTTCACACAACAACAAAAAATTATATTTACATGTAGGCAGTTTCAAGTTAAAAAAACAAACAAAGAAAGTCATAATCACCAGCCATACAGGTTATGTACAATTATATTAGTCTATGGAAGAAATCCCTAATCTATTAAAATTGTTATTTACGCCTCTAATTCATCCAGAAATGACAACGTAACAAGATTCAACAGTTTCCTGAGTACAGTATGATCAGCGCCAGTTGGGGGGGTTCAATACTGCGTTGTGCTTTGCTCAAGGCCACATATTACCTCCGTTTTTGTTTTTTTAATATCGTAGGAGGCGATAGAGCAGTGACGTAACAGTCCATAAACCAGCAGCACTGCCTCTTCAGTGGAAGTGGAAATGCAGGCGAGATTGTAGTCATTTGTGAGTTAAAAGCACATTTCTTCTTAAAAAAAAACAGAAACAACAACAAAAAAGGCCCATTGGGAGGACAGGCGGGTTAGAGAAAGACAAATGTATGAAATGTTGGGGGGGGGGGGG
>NC_048427.1:1951469-1962644 GCF_013103735.1 Etheostoma cragini | reverse complement strand
CTTTACCCGTACATCCTACGGGCTGACATTATTTACACAAAAAGGGGTTTGCTTGTAATGTGCTTCTGCTAAACTGGTCTACATTCAACAACTTACACTGCCTGGCGTTAGGTGCCGAAGGTGGTGACCAGTGAAATGATTAGGATGAGGAGGAGGATGGCGCAGCAGATCGCTATCCACAACTTCTTCTGCATTGGGAGAGAGAGAGAGACACACACAACAGATGAATTAACAGACGAGCCGGGTGCAGAGGAAAGCTGTTTGAGCGTCTAATTTCTTTAAATGTACCTTGCGAGCTTTCTGCTGATACGTGACCGCTTTCTCCGTGTTTTCCTTTGCTTTCTCCACGTAGTTAACAGAGTCTTTGATGTTGGTTTCAATCCGGTTCACCATCTCCCCCTGCAGGAGGAAGAAATATCCCAATCAGACAGACGCCCCCCAAAAAGAGCCTGAGAGACCTGGTCAGCGGGGCTCTACCTGAGCCTCCACCTCCATGGCGAGGTACTGGAACATTTCGTGCAGGTCTCTGATGCTCTTCTCCAGCTTCAGGATCTCGTCGTGCCGGGACTCGATCTCATTCAGAGCCTGCCTCGTAGCTTGGGCGTCGATCAGGATCTGAGGAGCACAGCGACGATGCGTATTAGCTGCCAACCGTTGGTGTTCGATGGAAACACATCCGACACACTCGGCGTGCCGTGCTTCAGCAGCGGACTGTGTGTGTGTGTGTGTGTGTGTGTGTGTGTGTGTGTGTGTTGTGGTTTCCAGCGTCACATTGTTGACGCCCTGCTTTCCCCTCGCTCGACTCACATTTTGGGTGAAAACATCCGTCTGCCCGCTCTCGAGCATCGCGTCCAGCTCTTCCTCCGTCACGTTGTTCCCAGCTGAAAGTGAGAAGTACGTTAGATCGTTGTTAAGGTTAAATAATAAAAATAAAAATACAAAAACTCAAATCAAAAGAAGAACATTCCAGTCAGTCCCCTGTGAAGCCTGAGAAAATGTGTTTTATACACAACTACCTTACAGCAACTAACTGGTCATAGTACATTATGTGAAAATATGTAATTAAATAATATAGCAAGAATAAGTAACCATAATATAGATGATATTGAACTGTGACCATAAATAATATTGAAAAAGTAAGTACTTGTAATGGACAAATATAAATACAGATAATAAAGATGTACGGAGAGTGTTTGGAGTAGATGTAAAACAGGAAGAGAAACTACAACATTATTAGGTTGGACAGGTGTTGAACCACCCGCGGTACCTGATAGCATTTAATTACTTATTTAATAAGCAGAAGTTTATTTAGTGGACTTACCAACTACTATTACTGTAACTCCTCCTATGGGCAGCCAAAAAAGAAGGCTGCTGTATAAATGGATAATGAACATATCAGTAAGTAAACAGCA
Source organism: Etheostoma cragini (assembly GCF_013103735.1). Taxonomy (NCBI): domain Eukaryota; kingdom Metazoa; phylum Chordata; class Actinopteri; order Perciformes; family Percidae; genus Etheostoma; species Etheostoma cragini. The sequence continues at coordinate 1,961,232 of NC_048427.1, read as the reverse complement.
GTATTCATATAAAATGTGTCTTCAAAGAAGAAGGTGTTGTATAAACTACATTATAGTGTGGCGTAAACCATGTATTAAATCACTAAGGAGTGCTTATATATGCTGTGTGTGGTAGAAAGTGAAAGAGAAACTGTCACGAGGCGACTGATGTGAAGGAGGAACCACTCATCCAATCGGACCACAAACCTAACCCCAGAAATCTCAGCCGGGCCTCGTGGTGTACTCACTGATTTTGAGCTGCCTCTGTATTCTCTCCACGTTGCGGTCTCTGTACTCGGCCTGGATGGTGTTACAGTGACCCATCAACTCCACAAACTCCCTGGACAGGACGCCGTGCTGGAGAGAAGGAAGCGGCTCGGTCACTTTGAAATAAAGACGACTCCGTGCAGCTGCAGTTTTGTTTGACATTTACAAAAGAAAAAGTCGCGTGAGATTTCATCGCTTCACATCTGGGGAACGTGTCTCCAACCTGGGTCCGCTGCATCCGGACGTTCACGGGGATATACTTCCCATCCTCCTCTCCCTTCTTCGATTCAATACCTGTTGGAAGGGAAGTGATAAGTAGAGGTGCAACGATACGAGTCACAAATTTAAGTTCACGATTAGGAGTCTGACATGATGAGCTGCAGACAAACGAAGTTCCTTTATTAACACTAACTGTGCAACACAACAGATGTGTCCACTTGTCTAAAGGGAGACTGACATTGTATTTTTTCTCTTCTTAAATAACAAAAATGATTAGAATTAGATTTTGAAACAACCCACATAAAAAAAAAACAAAAAAAAAACATCTTCAGTACTCACTCTTCAGTTTCCTCTGGATCTGACCGGCCAGCGTTTTGATCTCATCTCGGAGGGTCTGGAGCTCCTTCTTCATACCTGACCAGGAGGAAAACTCAGGTTACACATGGAAAAATAAGCTAAAACAACCAACTACGCATGTTTATTATCATTCACATAAAAATGTAAACAACTCTGAAATCTTCTTTTCAGTCTTTTTTTCCAACTTTGTCCAGTTTTCTAGGACTTGTCAGGCATGTTTTGCACTTCATGACCCAGATGAGAACTCCACCCAACATCCTTACTCTCCTCCGGCAGCGCCACCCCCAGCACCGTCCTCTGTTTGTTCTCCAGGTTGGACACCATCTTCTTGAGACTCTGCAGCCCCTCATGGATCTCTTGCACCTAAGAGAGGGAAACACCTTGTTGTTGTTGTTGTTGTTTTAAACTTTGTAGGCACAAAAGTTGCATTTTTAGTTGATTAACAGAGAAGACGCTTGTCAAACGTTCAACTCGTCCGTCCAGCATTAATGCTTTTAGTTAGTTCTCAAATTGGAGTAACGTGCTGCTTTTCTCTGTTTCATGTCATTTAAATTGATTATCTTTGGGTCGTTGTAGACCTCTGGGAACTTGCAACAAGCGTTGTGGCTATTTGTTTTCTTCTTTTTTTACATTAAGTAAACTAAATTAGTCATCTGTTGAATGAGAATGACGTCAGTTTCAGGCCTCCAGTAAAAGCACCAAGCTTTGAGGTGAGTAACCTCCTTCTTCATGGCAGTACGAGGACGCTGGATTAGCAGAGACTGACATGTTGACTAAATAAAATCTAAAAAACAGACAAAGGCGTAACTTTGGGTTCAATTTCTCAGCAAGCATCTCACGCTTATCCTCAGTACATTCACGTGGATTTTTATTTTAGTATCTTTTTTCTTCTTATAAATCAAGTGGAATTGTTTGTCGTTATCACTTGTTATGATGTACGTGTGTGTGTGTGTGTGTGTGTGTGTGTGTGTGTGTGTGTGTGTGTGTGTGTGTGTGTGTGTGATGTCTGTAAGCTCATGGGACCTTGAATTTCCCCTCAAAGTATCCATCCATCCATCCATCCATCCATCCATCCATCCATCCAATCTTTCCTTTTCTGCATTAAGTTATGGTGCAAATGTCTTAATGTAAAGGAGATTATATTTGGGGGGTTGCACTGGCCAGTTTTGAGTGTCCTTCTCCCTCCTGTAAATGACGCCTATGGCCACAGCACTGGATCAATGAGACAAACTTCACCTTTTTAAAGAAGGCGTCATTCTCCTTCTCCTCTTTGGCTGAGGAGGTTCCAGGTTTGATCATGAGCGCTCTGCGCTCCTCGTCCTCATCTGGAGCCTCCGCCTTCTGAAAGGCAGATCAAGGACAAATCAACACAGATGTCCATCTGAAGGGACACTGCAGCTGAACAGAGTGCATGTTTTAACTAACAAATATCCCCATGCCACTTCCACATTTGATTACTTACATTAAGACCATTAAGAATACAAGTTTTCAATTTTTTTTATGTTTAAATGTAGAAACGAGGCCTTATCTGATGCAACTTTAGGTGAATTTAGGAGAAATCTACAGACACAAAAAACAAAGTAGTCAAATAAACACCTTAGTGAGCAGTTTGGATGTTTTCTTTCCACTAGTCTGAAATAAGACATGTTATGGAAACAAAAAACCCAAAACCTCAACAATGAAAGACTTATGGTTTTGCCTGTAGTGTCAACACCGAAAGCAAAGCCCTCCGCCCCGGCAGCCGAGCCCCGACCCCGGCCTGGCGGATCCGTTAGGGACGCTGGGCTGAAACGGAAGTCTGAAGTGATAAGTCGGAAAGGCTTCTTTTAATCCCTTTTAGTGGTGTACATTCTTCTTATTCTTAGCCAAAGTTATCAAAGGTGACCACTGAAGTGAGAAGCTGTTGCTCCACTAGCTGAAGGAGTGAACTTGGCTAAGTCACTAGGCTAGTGCGCCGATGCTAACGTTAGCCGTTCAGTCTGAAACTCACGTTTCCTAATTCTTTGGTTCGGTCCCGCATTTTTCAGCGCGAAGCAGCCGGTCAGATCTCAGGCAACGCTGCGAGTCTACGGCGAAATGTGGTAAGTTGTTCCCAAGCAGAGAAACTAAGTATAAAAAAACACTGTAAACTTCGACAAACTGTCACTCAACACATAAACTCAAGTAGCAACGCTTCTTCTTCTGGTGATCTGCGAGACACGGCGTCGACTCACTGGCGCCCCTTGTGGACGCAGAGTGCAACTACACACACAATGTCAACATTCAATTAAATCACTATTTCCTTGATATCTCTTATTAAAAGGCAGGAAAAGGGTTTTCAATATAGGCTCCATCTGCCTACACAAATGTTTTATGAACTGTGCTTATCTTCAACCTGTTAAAATCTATTACTGCTTTATATTCATCCTCATTTACCCACAAAATAACTCTTGATGGGTGCTGATCCTCCTCCTACAGTCAACCATCTGTGTGTGTGTGTGTCATTGTCTGTCTGTCTGTGTGTGTGTGTGTGTGTGTGTGTTTGTGCGTGTGTATCTATCTCTGTGTGTATCTCTGTGTGTGTCTTTCTGTCTCTTTGTGTGTGTCTGTGTTTGTCTATGTGTGTGTGTGTGTGTGTTTGTGTTTGTGTGTGCGTGTGTGTCTCTATCTGTGTGTATGTGTGTGTGTGTGTGTGTGTGTGTGTGTGTGTGTGTGAGAGAGAGAGAGGAAAGTTAGATCATAAATCTTCAGCATGACAAATAAACATCTCTGAAGCAGAAAACCTATTTCCCAAAGATTTTCAACTGTTGAATAATTACAATGTGAGTGTTCATTTAATTTACATTTTACTCTATTATATCTTATTGCTATTTTTTGTCTTTTTTTTTAGATTCAGATCGCCTTTATTATCCAACACAGGGAGAGTTGTCTTGCTTAGTTCTCCAAACATCATAACTTACAAAGTAAAAACAATAAAGTGGCACAAAATCAGACCACAACATGATCCTAATAAAGGACATTTCCACTCGGTGTATATTCCTCTCAGTTTGAATGCTGCATGTTGTGTCATCACTGCTGCTCCAGCAGATCAAACATAGCTGAGATGTTCCTCCTTTACTCTGTCAGCCACAAGATGATGCTGTTCGCCTGCACTAACTGGAGTTAAACCTAACGTCACTATCCAGTGAAGTCGTAGATTAACACTTCACCTCAAAGACATGGCACAAAATCTGTCGCTGAGACTGAACGTTAGACAGTGAAAGTTCCCTTGGAGGAGCAACAAAGCCCTTATGGATAATTAACAATGTCCTCATTAAGATTCAGGTCTACTGGCATTTCCCTTTGTAGGCTGTAAATAGGCCTGGTTGAGACTGATTCACCTGCAAAACAGGAAACAGTCCAGGTGGGATTTTCGCGCCATTTCAAAACAGTTTAGTGCTCTAAGCGATGTCAAGTGTCTCTTAGGCTACTTTGTCACATACAGCAAACATCTACTCCCTATCTGCTAGCTGCCTGTCCCCTGAACACACTGTAAAAAACATCTACTCACGATCTGCTAGCTGTCTGTCTCCTGAACACACTGTAAAAAACATCTCCTCCCTATCTGCTAGCTGCCTGTCCCCTGAACACACTGTAAAAAACATCTCCTCACTATCTGCTAGCTGTCTGTCCCCTGAACACACTAAAATAGTACTGTAGTGTTTGCTGTATGTGACAAAAAATGTTGTAGCCTAAGAGACGTATTTTTTTTTTGCTGCAAGAGCACACGTAGCCTATCTGATCTGTAAATCACGTCATGTGCTCATCTTACCTTATTTGAAAGATAATGAAGAATTTTAAACATATACTGTATTTAATGCATGTGTCTGTGCAGCAATGTGTGAATTGTATAAAACATGTGTGTAAAGGCCATCATTACTAATATTATGGAATACTATGAATCCACATAGTTGGAGGAACTTAAGCTACACTGTATAAAAAAGGTATTAAAATCGTCAGAAGCTGAAATGTGGCTCTGTGTGGAGGAGATCTAACTAAACTCCATTTCCCATAGTGCACCGGTTTGGAACGTCGTGTCGCCAGCGGGCTGTCAGTCGGGGGGAGAGAGGAGGAATCGGTCCAGCATCTCTGGAGCAGCGGAGCGAAGCGGATGACAGCGACGCACATCGAGCTAAAATGAGGAGTTTTTAGCTCGATGTTTCCCCTCACTGGATGTTTAAAACGTGGATGTTTAAAGATTGAGCGCGCTCGTCTGCCGTAGATCAGCGCGGAGATCTGACTTTATTCTATCAATGAGATATGTGGAGTGTCTCTACCGCCCGGTGGTAACGCAGAAAAACACAAGATGAAGAAGCAGTTCAACCGAATGAGACAGCTCGCCAACCAAACAGTGGGCAGGTAAGAGCTGACTCTCTGAAAACGCGTTTGCATCTACGACATCATGCTTTGTAATCGGCTCAGCTCAAAGCAGCCACCTTTTAGCAGCTACCAGTGATTGAGTCATTCAGTCGATGGGCTCCTTGCAGATCTGCAGGTTTGATTTGCACAAAGCATTAACTGTCAGTGGAGGTCACAGTTGCAGTGTTGAGCGTTGTGTGATTGATTGAGCCCAGCAGGGGAGGAGCGTATCCGCACGCAGATGAGGAGGGAGCGGACATGGTACCCAGAGAGCAGGGCTGCCTCGGCTGCTGCCCACTGACCGATCAAAGTGAAGCACGGGGCGGTCACCGGGCACCCTGCAGCGGGGAGTCACTGCTCGGATCACTCATTCATCACAGTCACTCACATGTCTGCATTGACGTGTTTATTTTACTCCTTTAGTTAAGTGTGCCATCATCGATAGGCTCATACATACAGTATATTTTCTCTTAATTAAACGGGTGTAGGGGAGAAAATATGCATTTTATATACAAAGGAAGTTGCTTCAGGGTATTTTTATTGTGGGGGTTGACTTTGGCTATTGATGTTCTTCAATGGTATCTCATCTAAAAACACCAGGACAGGGATAACTGGAAAAAAACCTATACACACACATTATTCACACATCTAGATTCACATATGCATACACCCAAATCTAAAACAAATAGATCCAAAGAAAGAATCCCGTTTGTTCAGCTTTACACACACAACACACACACACACACACACACACACACACACACACACACACACACACAACCCTGCCCCCATTTACACACACAATGATCAACCAATACAGTTGTCTAAATTTGGAAATAAAAGCATGGGTAAGTTTTGCTATCTCAGTTATCTCTTTCTCTTCTATATCTTTTCTATGGGAATGTATGTATTGGCTTTCTTGACGAGAAGTTTGATACCACTCTCAAAAACATGAGTGGTATCAATCTATTCATCTAACTCAGCAAGAAAAGCGCATTTCCTAAAATGTAAAACTATTCCTTAAGAAGATAGTAGTCAGACTTACTTTATTGATTTCATGAAGCTATTATAGTTTAGTTTTGAGTCCGAAATGACCAAGAAACTAAGTCAGAAAATACATTTAGATGTCATCTGCATAAGATGATATATAATTAGTTTGCATAATTAGGCTTTTTGGAAGGCAACGTAAATGTTGATTGAAAGAGGCCCAAGGATCGAGCCTTGGGGAACTCCAATAAATAGTATAAATTCTAATAAATACTGGTCACTCAATTGCAGGTCTATTTTTTTGTGTCCTTAATACAGATACATTTGAGTGTCTATTTAGAGAGTATCTATTTAGAGAGTTGTTATTGAATGTGTCCTTGTAGTTTTACAGATGAACAAATCTAACTGGGCACGAGGTTGGCGATGTACAGTACATGGGACCCAAAACCTCTAGATACACCCCTGGAAAAACAAGCCTTACCGGATGATTGTCGAAAATTATTGTAATTACTTTAATTGTTTAGTGTCAAGCTCCCGAAAAGCTTTTTTGAATCCTGGAAGTTAAAGTCCAAATTCAATTTAGCGCCCCCATACTGTACCATTCAAACACGGTGACATGTCAACGGTTGAAGTGATTAATCCTGGTAAATCCTGACTGCACGAAGCAGAATCCGATAGTATGCAAATGTATCAAAAGCTTTAGATTAACCTGCTTAGGTTTATGTGATTTAGGCATGTTGGTTATCAGTGTGTCTGTTTCCCCTGCGAGGCTCGATGTTACAGATGATAAATCTAGAGTTTGTTAATCTCAGTCAGGACCTGAGGCTCAGTGAATAATAGTCAAACAGAACATGACCTATTTTGGCTCCCATAGTTGGAAATCAAGCTCTATATGCCTCTTTTATTATACATAAGGAGCCACTTGATCTATATGCTCATGTGAATGGCAGCTTTCTGTCAGGAAGTCACTGGTGTTGTTGCTTCTTCGAGCTTGCGGGCCTAGTTGGTGTGTGCATGGAGGAATCACAGTTCCAGTTGAGGAGGTGTAGCTGCAGCTTGGTTATCAATAGATGTAGTCTTTGTCTCTCCTTCTGTTTGTCAACCCCACCCTTGGTTCCTAACTGAAAGTAAATATCATATGTCAACAACGTGCCTCTGGCAATTTGGATCGAATGCTGTTTAGTTGTTCCTTAACGTTAAAACAGAATCATTGTTGTTTCTCTCAGTCAAAGAGGATGTGTCAAATCAGAAAACAAGTTGATTTGCAGCCTGTCACTGCCTGAATAACTTGCTCCCTGTTCATTATAAAGCATACATTGCTTAGGTGATGGGAGTGCACTATAACCTGTTTGTTTTGCTTGGTTGTCGGCAGTAACCAACGATGCCGGCACACCTAAAGGATTTTGTGTCAAGCTATCTTGTACCTTGTTCACCCAGACTCAGACTGCAGGCAGAGGCGCTGACAAATCAATGAAAAAGGTATTACTCCAGCTAATGCCCAGCAGAGTGGACTTGGCAGAGGTATCAGAAATCCCTGAAGGACATTTACCCATTACTTAAAACGTTACTGGAATTGTGCCTCACTGGTAGATTGGGTAAGCCCGGCCCGATCTGCCAGTGATTTGATTCCTCCCTGCAGCTCAGGCTGGAAACCTGTACATGTTTCTATCCTGCTTCTGCTACAAATCTGCAAGGACCAATCACAAACCAGCTTATCCACCTTGGCTTGCAGGCTATTGGCAGGTTTAACACCATGGCGATAGAAAAGCGACAGCAGGCAGCTTTTTGTTTACATTCAACGTCACGGCCACCGAAGCACAGCAACCTGTTCTGCAAAGTACGCCACCCGGATCATTGGTCTGATTGGTTGAATGACTTTCCAATTGCGTACATAGTCATTTGAACGATGCCCGTTGATCCCGCAAAGAAAATACAGGGCCGACTCCCCAGACTTATGTTCAATCTTAAAAGATTGAGCTTGGTCTGGTGATAGCCAGACTACCTTACTGGAGCTGGAAGGGACAAAAAGCTTAAATGCATTTAATAATAAAAATAATGCTCTTTTTCTGGATTAATTGATTAGTCATTTGCTCTATAAATGTCAGAAAATGGAAAAATATATTAATAATGTCCCAAAAAGCCCAAGATGACGTCCTCAAATGTCTTATTTTTCCACAACTCAAAGATATTCGGTTACCTGTCACAGAGGAGAGAAGAAACTAGAAAATATTCACATTTAAGAAGCTGGGATCCAAGAACTTGTACTTTATTTTCATTTAACTCTCAACATTGAAGTATTCCTTCAATGTGTCAGTAATGTGTTACAGAAAAGGATGAGATAACATTTAGGATTTATTCACTCATTTTGCCCATACAGAATACTTATTATGATTAATTTATATTATATTTAACAAAATCTTATTATGCACATTTGGTGTCCTAAGGCCTATTCTGCATATCTAGTTATTTTCAGAAGTGTATCTAATTTAATAGTATTGTTTTTCTCCATCAAATGTATTTAAAACCTACTTACACACTCATTTGTTCCACTCTCATTTTGGGGATGTTCAGCAAAGGGAATTCAATTTTAAAGTTTTGGGATATTTATCTCTTTTCTGCCCTTTTTTAGCATTCCAGCAACTTTTGGAGTTTGTAAAATGCCCATCTTTCTCTTTATAGTTTTACTCTGTGCAAGAAAACATGCAGAGGAGCATCCTGACACTAATGACTGTCTCCCTTCAGGATGACATCGTTTCATTGCTCCAGTTAAGGATATATAGGTCAAGAGAGGTTCAGACACAGTTAAATTCATCTCTAAAACAGCGAGCCTGCGCCATTAATCCTGCCTAATGCTGCGTAAACTGTGTGACTGAATGAAAATGTGTAACTCTGTGTGACCACAGCGAGGTTATGGCAGGAAGGGGACAGGCTTAATCCTCTTTTGGCTCCATCCCTTCTTCTACTGCTGAGTATTTATAACTCATCATCTGATTTACATTTCTTTTAGTTGGTGATAAACGAAAGAGGCTTGTTATACAACTTCACTGTTTATGGACAGAAAAGAAGAACATGTTTCCTCCTGGAAAGCAGCGAATGCGAGTTTTTGTCCAGGTTCAGTGAAGAAAGCTGATGAATGTCAATGGGTGATTAAACTGAAAGCAGAAAAAAAAATCTATTAACGAGATGTTGGAAAATGGGTTTCTAATCTCCGTCAACAGGCCGGGAAATTGTTTCTTTTAGTCACTGTGGAGAGAGTCACTTGTATTTGCTCCAATTTCAGACTGATCTCGTGAAATGGCGTATGTATGACACGCCAGTTTGTATGCCATTATTGGCGTCTTATCAAGACGCATACTGGCTTTTTAGTGTGTATATGACCGCCATTTGGCCACCATTGAGTTACATTACCTTGCGATGGCATGTGAATTTACTGGTGCTTTTTTTCCTAAAACCAACCCTAACCTAAACCCAACCGGTTCTTCTTTTCCTAAACCCAACCGGTTCTTCTTTTCCTAAACCCAAGCAGATCTGCTTTTCCTAAACCCAACCGGTTCTTCTTTTCCTAAACCCAACCGGT
>NC_048427.1:1941224-1951369 GCF_013103735.1 Etheostoma cragini | reverse complement strand
CTTCATTTCCTAAACCCAACCGGTTCTTCATTTCCTAAACCCAACCGGTTCTTCATTTCCTAAACCCAACCGGTTCTTTATTTCCTAAACCCAACTGGTTCTTCATTTCCTAAACCCAACCGGTTCTTCATTTCCTAAACCCAACTGGTTCTTTATTTCTTAAACCCAACCGGATCTTCTTTTCCCAAAATTCAACCGGTTCTCCTTTTCCTAAACCCAACTGGATCTTCTTTTCCCAAACCCAACCGGTTCTTCTTTTCCCAAAATTCAACCGGTTCTTCTTTTCCTAAACCCAACTGGATCTTCTTTTCCTAAACCCAACCGAATCTTCTTTTCTTCTTCTTTTCCTAAACCCAACCGGTTCCTCTTTTCTTCTTCTTTTCCTAAACCATGATCCCATGCTGCCAATGTGGTCCTGAAACCATTATCAATTGTCAGTCTGTTGGCTTTTGGTGATTGAAGAGAACACAGTAAATTGGACATTTTTTTTCATAGCAGAAAAACAAGCATGCCCTTAATGGTTTCATTATGTTTGGTTATTCATTTCTTGAATTATATTTTCCTCCGTCATATTCTGGGCTGCAGGAACAAATTGAGACTTCCTTATCGACGGTGACCATGGCTTTCTTTCGGCTGTTGACGCTGGGCTTGGTTTTTGCTTTGTTGGTTTCTCTTTGATGAAAAACCTGAGGAATAACCCGTGTAACCAGCCATTGTTGTTAGGTTTTAATCTTCAATAAATGAAAGCAGGAGGGAGGAGGACAGGATGTGTTTCCCTGCAGTGCCCACAGACCTCTGCTCCTGTCTGTCACACAGTTTAATCTGTCGCTGCTGCCCGGATGAGAAAGCTCAAAAGCTTGATGCTGAGAATCACAGTGGAAGGAACAAAATGCAGATATTAGGATTTCTAGGGTTGTCCCCCCTCAGTCTATCAGTCGACTCACCGGTCGTTTTGGTCTTAGTCGACCAAGGTTTCTTCAGTCGATTTGTCTTTTTTTTTTCTTCATCCTTAATGATTAATTTCAAACAAACCTATAAGCAAATCTCTTGTAAACACAACATTGAAAGTGGTGTTTTGGCTTCTCAAATTTTTGTGTTTAATTTCTTGTGTTTTTACTTTCTTCTTTTACAGTATGTTGACTGTTTGAGATAAATAAATAAAAAATTGATTCATGGTTCTTTGTGGGGATTCTTACAGATCTTTTGATTACGACAAATAATCGGCAATAGTCGACAAAATCGCATAGTGTTAGTCGACTAAGAGTTTCTTCAACTATGAGTTTCTTCAAGAGAGAACAGCCCCAAAGATTTTCCTGTCCCTTATATGCTGTATGTTGGCGAACGTGTCTGTTGTTCTTTGGCATAGATTGGACAGCGAATCTGAATCCATATGTGAACCCTCTGGACTCTCAAGAACTTTGGTCATACGTAACATGACGTGTCTGAAGAGTTGACATGCTAATCTCATCACATCAAGTCTGGAAGAGCACGGGGCCACGAGGGGATAAAGAGCACTAAATGAGACGTCAGACATCGCTTGGATCCGTAGATTTGAACTTTACAATGTCCAGCTGATTCATTTTGGATTTGGATAGACCTGCAGGGAAGTCCAGACATTCACATTCAGCCTCTGTGTCTCTGTGTGGGTTTAGGGCTCCTCATGGGTGTCTTGTATCCCCAACAGTCCCTGACCTCGCGCCGCCCGGACGTCTCAATGGTCACACTGTTGGCATGACCCTGTTGACATCCCGTCCATGCTGAGCTTTAGGGTTTTGTTCTTGAATAAAAGATTAGGAGCTCCTGTCTTGTTTACTGTGTACCGTGTATATGCATCAGATTAGTACAAATGGCTCCATCGAGGTGAACATAAATTATGCGTAACTGTTTCTCTCCTCGACTGGCGGACCATTCAGCTGCAAGATAATGAACCCATTTGTCAAACATGGTGCTGTATGTGTGTGCTAATTCTAACAACATCCTCAGGATTTGATAATTGATTGCCCTTCATTCAGAACGTAATTAGTATTCATAGCGAGGCTACATTACGCGCTGAATACAGTGGGAGTAATGCTGTCCTGGGAGCAGAATCACATAATTTTGGTTAGCATTAATGGTTGCCACAAGCTGCTCAGGGTGAAAGGGAAAAGAAGAGACAGGATTATAACCTGACATGGATGACTTTATGTTTACAGCGTGAGGTGTTGAACCTCTCTGAGCTCCTTGTTGACTTAGTGGGTGGGAGTGATTTTATTAGGAGCATCATTACAGGCATTAAAGGTAGTGGAGATGTACGTTCACACAGTATCTGTGTGTGTGTGTGTGTGTGTGTGTGTGTGTGAGTGAGTGAGTCACCCACCCACACTGTCCGAGTCGTCCTCGTTAATCATGATGTGAGTCTGTTAATGAGGAATTCCTGCAAGCAGTTGAAGGCCGACCCTCTCTGATGGCTCTACTAATTATCTTAGTATGAGAGATGTGAGAGGGATGAGGGGGAAACTCACTGTTAACTTAGCTTAGCTTAGCTTAGCTTGGACTGGAAAAAGTGGGAAACAACTAACCTGGCTCTCTTCAAAAATATGTCTACCAAAGTGGATAATGCTCAACAAATAACTAAATTAACTGAATCTGCATCTCTTCCTCCCGCCAAGGAGATAATGTTTTCGGTTTGGTTTGTCTGTATAACAGAAAAAATCTACTGGTTTGATTTTCATGAAACTTGGTGGAAGGGTGAAGCATGGGCCAAGGAAGAACCCATTAAATCACGGGGCACATACACATGTTATTTTTTTACTGTTGTTATCGCGATGGGACAAGGCATCTGTGTTGCATTCATGCAGTGTTGGAATAATCTTCAAAATAATATATTAACTTTCATGGCTCACCTGATCCATTTCCTTGGATGTTGTTGTTTAAAGCTCTGAGCAACAAAATACAAGACCTCTTCTTTCCAGCATCCAGGGTTTTTCCACATTACAAATTTTAGCTCATGTCAGAAAAAAGACTTCGTAAATCAGGAGATGGCCTTGGCGGTGGTCTGCGCTTTCTAAGTGCCATTCTAGTTGTTGTTGTTGTTGTTGTTGTTGTTGTTTTTAGAAAGTATTGTTACAAGGCTCCAAGAATATCTTTATGTTCAGTGTTACGAAGTAGCCACAATTACAAGATATGGTGTTGGAAATAAGAAATATGTTCTGGGAATAAACATAAGTAGCACCTGGAACTATTTCTTTATGATCAACAGTTCCTTCTTCTTCTGTGAAGCGTTGCTAGATGGTGTTTTGGTTTTTGTTTTGATGCTGTTGTGTTGTTTCAGCACATAACTCCCCCTAAAACCACAACTTGTCATTTTTATTTCTGTCATGTTGTAAATAAGATGATTTCAGAAGTGTTTTGTTTGTGTTTTTGTAATGTTTGGACACAGACAGGCTAGGTCCCATTCTCTATGCTAAGCTAGGCTAACTATGCGTTGACACCAGCTAGGTACACCATAGCAAATTTAGCAAAATTCTGGACTATTTCTAGGGTTGGTTGATTTTAACAAATATCTACAGTTACCATCATTAAGCTTGTTCTGGCTCGCGTCTGATTGGTTTGAAGATTTCTACCTCCATGGATCCCCCCCCCCCCCTTGCCTCACATACTCATTTACCTCCCTCTCATTCTTCACTGTCCTCTAGTCCTTTGCTGCCTCTCTATCCTCCAGTGTAAACTTCACTTTATGAAAGTGCAGCCCGTTCTGAAGTGATGCCTTGACACTTCTACCCTGAGGCTAATTAACATAGAAAGAGGATGACTGGGTGGCTCCTTCCGACAAAACTAGCTTTTTCGGACACTTTTAGGCCTTTTTTTCACATGGACAGCTGAAGACATGAAAGGGGAGAGAGAGAGCGGGGAATGAAAGGGCCCTTGGAAATGAAAAGGCTTGACACAATGTCTGAGGTGTAAAATTATGACATGTTTTCTGGACTTCTTCAGGGTTTTGTGGTGAAACAGAGGGAGTCACTAAGCAAACTGTCTCTGCCAGTGGAGCGTTATTGAAGTCCCTGTAGTGTGATGATGGAGACTCTGCTTTGGGTTGTTTCTGAGCCACCGAGGATCCGACAGACAGATAAACAACCCCCTCAGCTCGGCTGCTGCTGCTCATGACAGCAGGGCTTGAAGAAAACAGTTCAGATTAGTCACAAAATTTGGAAACCGATCATCAGGATATTTCTAAACTGCCTGTTGACTGACTGAAATGACAAAAACACAATAATTCCAGTAATTCCCCCAAGAGCAAGCATTTAGTGCAACAGCGCCGAGGAAAAGCTTCCTTTTAAATAGAAACCTGGGGCTCTTGGCAGGCGGTGTCTGACGGTGCCGGTTGGGGGTATGATGCAAATTGGCAATAATAGTCACAATAAAGATAATGGAACTATGACTAGAAACAGTAGATGTAGTAGTTCATGGTGTTCAGTGGTTTAAATCAACCTGATGACCCTGCCGTCTGGCTGGTCTCTTTTTAACACTCCTCTGTATACATAGCAGTTTATTTTGCCAACACAGCCGTGAGAAACTGCTGTTCTTAACTCTTTGGCTTTGACCTAAAGACGCAGGGCAGGTTTTAAGTTCAGAATCAAGCCTCTTAGTGGATTCTCTGTTGGCTCACATGTTTGTCCGGTGGAGTGCTAATAATATGTTAAAGAGGCACATAACAGATTATATGGTAATGGAAATAATCACTAGTTCACATACTGTCAAAAAACTGTAACGTGAAAATACGCTGTGTGGCCAAAAGCGGTTATTGAACATTGTATTGAAAACATGATCATTAATCTGCAGCTCTAACAGACTCCACTATTCTGGTTGCAGTCTTTCCAGCAGATGTTTGAACCTGCTGCAGGGAATTTCTCCCATTCAGCCACATCGCTGATATCCAAAACCTGATGTTGGGTGATGAGGTCTGGCTCACAGTTCATCCCAAAGGTGTTGGGTGAGGTTGAAGGGTTTCCTGATTGGGAAAGGGTCTTTTTTTAGCTTTGTTTTGAGCCATTTTACGATATCTATGGCAGAGACCTTTTGTTGAGAGCCCAGGCTACTTCTGTGAGAAGTCCCACTTCAACTAATCACTGCACCAGACATGTATTGAGCCCACTGTGTGTAACTCAGACGCACTTGTGAGTTGAGTGTCTTGCTATTGCCCCAGCCTATCCCACACCTTTTGTTTAGCCTGTTTCCTGTAGCTCAGTATATATTTCTTTTCAGAAACTCGCTCTGGTCTGAGAGAATACTTCTTATGAACTTCTCTCTCCACTGTGCAGTGAATAAAACTCATCTGAACCACCATCAGATTTGGACCTGAAAGAACTTTTTTCTACCAACCCCAAACTGGAAGAAAAACATTTATTTATGGGGCTGGCATTGTGCGGTGATGCAAACAAACTGTTGGTAAAACAGGAAACCCAAACAGTTGCCACAGTATTGGAAGAACACTATTGTCTAAAATACCATTTAGCGTTTTTAAGACCCACACCTCACTGCAGTCACACCAAATGCATGCTTTTGGGGGGAAATGTTGGGTTTTTGTAAATTGTAGCGTGGTCTAGACCTACTCTATATGTAAAGTGTCCTGAGATAACTTCTGTTATGATTTTAGACTAAAATTAAATTGAAATTGAATTAAATTACTAGTCCCACCAAAGGGGAAAACAACTCTCCGTTCTCTATTGACTTGTATTAGGTGAACGTGCCTCCTTGTCAATTCCATCATTTAGTCTACAAGTAAAAATGGCCTAAAAGCTGCTGTGTGTGGTAGTATGCACTGCCAACAATGTAAAGAACCCATAGCTAAGTTTTAATGAGCTGCCAAACCAGAAAACCTGAGCTTTTATGCAGACAAAAGCGGATACAGACGTGAGGAATCAGCAGGGAGAATAGGAAGATGTTAACCAAATGTTATCGCCAAAGTAGCATTAGTGGATAGCATTTGTTTACAAAGACAAAAATTCAAATGTAAGTTTTAGGCCACCCGCATATCTGTAAGTTAAGCTAAAGCATTTTGACAGTATGTATCTTGTGTTATAGTGGAATGTGAATAAATCAGAAATCTATGACGTGTTAGGTTTGCAAGTGCTTTAGCTTGCTAACGTGTAGCTAGCATTAGCTTACTAACAGTTAACTTTTCCTCTCTGGTTGACAAAGGTTGCTAAAATAATCCTTACATGCTTAAATCTGATGTTTTTAGCTAGCTACTGGGACTTTGTCAACGTTGCAGCCCTCGGTTGCATATTTCTTCCCCCCTGTTTTCAGAGTATGGCTCGATACGCTCTGTCTTTACGCTACAGCATTAAGATTTCATTTCATTTGAACTACGGGGCCAAAACTACATATATCCACCAGACTCAAAGTACACATGAGGACGGGTTGTCAGTGTACTTTTGGCCACAAAGTGTATTTAATTCCTAAATGCATGAAAACAGACTAGCAGAATAAAACTTCCCCACAAGTCTGGGGTGTGTTATGTGAACTCATGCCATCCTGTGACACACCCATGTTGCCACAGTAACCAGGGTCCCTCAGATCCATTCACACTGACGTTACCCACCCGGTCCCCCACCCACGCTCCACCTTTTCCTGTGTCAAACTCAAACACACACCGGCCGCTGTGCTGTCCTGGACACATTGGCTCAGCTGTGACACGGTCTTCTGAGGCCTGTTAAAATAACCTCAGCCGTGAAACCCGAGCGCTTCGGAGCCCGAGCTGGATAGGAAATGACATCACGAGGGGAGGTAAAACTCCCAGAGCTCCTGCAGTATTTTCACTCTTGTAATGGACACTAATTGGAAACCTGTTATGGAAATTCCACTCAAGTGACCGCACGCCGATGCAGGCGTGCTGATGTCTCATTGCGAGCTGTCAGGTCGAGTGTAGCCGAGCCGCAGAGCGAGTTCCCAGAGAAAACACATCGCGTTAACACCCTGTCATCCCCCGATGCAGGCGAGGGCGCTCATGTTGATTAGGGACGGGCCGAGGCGGCCGTGAGTAAACATTACTAAACTGTGATAGAGTGCAGCCTGAGGAGGCTAAGATGATCTGTGCTGGAAGAGGTCTTCAGACTGTGAGTCCGGAGACAGGTACCGAGACAGGTGCATGCAGGTGTCCTTTAAACAACAAGAAGTTAGTTATTGTGGTTTGGACAATGGGTACATCCCAGGTTCCTTCCAAGTCCACGTTTCCTTCACTTGCTTGCATTCCTTGTTTCTTAGTCCGTTCCACAGGGGGAAGACGTGAAATTGGGGCGATGTGAGGAAATTATAGGAAGAGAGAGGAAACGAGGAGTTGAGTTTTTAGAGGGAGGAGATGTCCTTTCCTCTCTAGCATGAAGTGAATTTGTCAGTTGTATGTTAGCAACGTCTTTCAGCTGCACGGCTCGTGTATCCTTGCTGTTAGCTCCTTAGAGATCCCTCCTTGCTCCTTGCCTGCTCCTTTAGGGTTTAGAGCTTTGAGACAGCCTTCTCAAAGGGGGGCCGGAAGGACTTCTGGTTCAAGCGAGGAGTGAGGAACGAGGAGATATCAAATAAGAGACTTGGGAAGCAGCCCGTGTCAACACCGTCAGCAGTTGCAGCAGGTTCTGTAACACACAGCTTATTTATTTAAAAACACCTAAATTACGGCCTGATTTACATCAATAACTCCTTCTCAGTGAAATCTGAACGCAGACTGATTCACATATTTGTACATTTATTGTGACTTCCCTTTTAAGATGTGATCCTGTCCAATGTTAATAATCGTGAAGTCACATAAATCGAATTAGAAATCATGGAAACAAGACGCTCCCTTATAACCCTTGAAAAATCCTTAAAAATAATTACATTTTTATGTTTTCTTCAATCACAACGTAACACACTGATATCTTACTGTACATCCATAGGTACATTTCAAAAAGGAGTTTATTTATCACATATTGTAAAACTGAGATTTCCATTCATCTTTTTTGTTATAAAGCAGTTTGAGGTGCTTTTATAAATACTGTGAAAGCATCAAAATGCTAAATCCACAGTGAAATGAACACAGCCCATATTCAAAAATTGTCCCTTTAAATAAGCCGGCAGGACTTCTGTATGGTTGTGATGTCATAACTATACTATCTATAGACAGTTAAAGGGACAGGCGCTAAAACGGAGCGATTCAGACAGAGGGCGAACACAGATATATTCAGACATACAGTATGAGAAATATTAAGTATTTCTGTTTTACATTAAAGCATGTTAACACGTTCTAATAGAAACAAAAACGACAAGTATTAATCGGAAAATCACCACAATATGGGACCTTTAATTGTGTCAATTTTGTAATTTTATGTAAACAATTATAAGTTGTAGCCTGCACCCAGCTGTCTTGATTTTGCCAACAGTGTCAGACTCTGGAAACCCCCTGATCTGTTTAAAGTCTCCTCTGTTGTCAAGCTGTTGTCAAGCTGTGCTCACAACAAACACCGAACCTCAGAGCCGACCAGTCGGGTTGATGGAGGAGAGAAGCCGTCCTTATTAACACATTATCTGGTGTTGCCGGCCTTCTCAGAAAGAGCCAGACACATTCATTATGGGAAGGTTTTTCTACCCTTTCTCTTGTTCCCCTCCTCCACCTCAGCCCTTCTCCAGAGAGATTTCTGGCATTGATGCAGCATTTTCTGGATTTATTATGTTTTAATCATGCAGAGAAAATTACTATAGATGATTGAAAGGGTAATCACTGCAAATATTACACACATTACATCATTTTGTTTCAGATTGCTGGACCCATTTCTACAGTAAAGTGAATGTTTCTTTATGAGTGTTTGTAGGTTTTTACGTGTAATTACCTCTAGCCATAATTCATCTTTTGAAATTATTCGGAGTTGAGCTACTCAGTGGGTGGAAACCTTCTGCAGGTCGTCAATGTAAAACATAAATCGGCTTTACTGTGAAATATGAAGGAACTAATTTGGGCTCTTTACCTCCTTAAAGGTCCCATGATCATATATCGCATTCAACTCTCTCGCAACGCTCAGTTCAAAGTACGTATTACAGCTACGGTGGCCCTCACGCTTCAAAAAGACGGTCTCTTCAGCCTTTCAATATTCTTTTCCTTAATCTGGGCAAAGAAGAAATTAGAAATTAGTATTATGAATAGGTGTGGTCCTCCATATTTCCTTCTTTAAAGTGGCCGGGGCCAGGTAATGACGATACCCGTCAGCTGCATTAGCATCACCTGTGAGTTTATCATGTGACAGAGAAAACTTGAAAGGTGGAGCAGTACGTCCTGTATGTCCCTCACCGGCTAACGTATTTCAAGTAGGCGCATGAATATGGAGCGTCTAGCCCGGTTCATGTAAATGCAAATGTAAAATTTCAAGCCAAAAGGAATACTTGGAATTGATAGTGGTGGTAAATGTTTATGAAAGAGGACAATTTTGTGAACGGGCAATTTTGACAATAAACAGCTAAACACGTTACACGCTGGGCCTTTAAATATAAAAAACATAGATTCTTGGGAATCGGAGTCAAACTACCAACCAGGTGTTTTAAAGGCGTGGCCAGAAAGCAGCCTCGCTGCGGAGGCTTCTTCTACTGTACCTGGGGCAGTGTTTCCACCACTCATATCTATGTCTGTTAAACTTTAATGGGAAGTCAAACCCGCGGAGCTCAGGTGTCCCTGCCTGGCCGACTGTTGCCTGAGATGAGGGGCAGAGGGTGAAGAGGACATCTTCACATGCATGTGGTTGGCAACCCTGATAAATTAGATGCAACAAACGTGTGGTTGAGCCAGCGCGTTTTGTTGTCATCACTAGGTCAGATGATATTCTAGATAGAGATGCAAAGATTAATTGATTAGTTGGTAAAGTAAATAGAAAGAGAAAAAGCCCGAAGTCCCCCCCTCCTCCCAAAAGAGACTTACCATCTCCAACAGAAAACACTGTTCACAACCTGCTCCAAACTGCTCTGCTGTAGTCCAGGCTTCACTTCAGAGACCAACGTGCATCACTGTATGACATACGTTCTAGCACGCCCTCATACTCTCCCTCATAGCTTCTGACTGGCTAGTAGTCCTAACCTAGGTACTGTCAGGGCCCTCATACTCTCCCTCATAGCTTCTGACTGGCTAGTAGTCCTTACCTAGGTACTGTCAG
>NC_048427.1:1934419-1941124 GCF_013103735.1 Etheostoma cragini | reverse complement strand
CTGTCAGGGCCCTCATCCTCTGCTTCTGACTGGCTAGTAGTCCTTACCAAAGTACTGCTGGGGCCCTTATACTCTGCTCCTGACTGGCTAGTAGTCCTTACCTAGGTACTGCTGGGCCCCTTATACTCTGCTTCTGACCGGCTAGTAGTCCTTACCAAAGTACTGCTGGGGCCCTTATACTCTGCTTCTGACTGGCTAGTAGTCCTTACCAAAGTACTGCTGGGGCCCTTATACTCTGTTCCTGACTGGCTAGTAGTCCTTACCTAGGTACTCTCGCAGGCCTTTGAATTGAATTTAATTAAAAAAGTAGAATAGTAATTTTAGGGTGGCAGTAGCTCAGTTCGTAGGGAGTTGGGTTGGGAACCGGCCGGGTGCTGGTACAAGTCCCTGTACGGACCAAAGTAGTGTGGATTGGTAGCTGGAGAGATGCCACTTCACCTCTTGGGCACTGCCAGGTGCTCTTGAGCAAGGCACCGTACCCCCCCAACCACTCAGGACGCTGGTCCTCAGCCCTAACTTCAGTAGGCCTCCACCCTCACACCCTCTGCAGCCAGTTGAGTGATTTACTCAGAGCGTTGCTGAGAGGACGATGTCAGGGCTGTAGTACTCGAGTCCGGTCTTGGACTCGACAAAGGTGGTCTTGACTACAGCCCTAGATGGTGTAAACATGTCGTTAGTGTAGGTGACTTAACCAAGTGTAATCAGAGTGAGGTGATCCTGGCTTCAAAGGTTTGGCTTTATGTGTCACACCTCTTGAGACGGTAGCGTTCAGCCTTTTTAGAATATCATGTTCCTGTATTAAGAATCACAAACACATACTGACATGCTGACTGCGTGTAAATGCTTTGATTTTTTAATATCAGGTTGTTCAAGCAGTCGCTGAGTGCCAGCTGTAGTTTAAGCTTTCACTATTTTATTTTAATTTTTTTTATCTGAGTGTTTCCTCCATTTTACATGTTTAAATGTCTTTAGTCTGCACACGTCGTAAACAACAGTAAAGCTGCTAATCTGCTAACCGAGCTACTCGGCCCAAACCACAGCAGCTGGCCATAATAACGGGTTATTTTTGGCTAGAAGTTGGCCAACGGAGCTAATTGTCCTCATATGAAATGCAAATGGATTCTGCTTCTTTTTCGGGGAGCTCATTACTGTTAAACTAACCCAGTAAACAAGAGTGGGACAAAAACACAGTTAGGGTATCATTGGTCCAGATGTGGATCAACAAATTCTTCTTGTTCTTCTTGTTCTTCTTCTTCTTCTTCTTTCTTCTTCTTCTTAATAATCTTCTTTCATTAAAATTAGTTTGGATTGTCCGTTTTAAATGACTTGTATCCAATTTAATAGATAATGCAATATTTGCATATTTAAACATAACTTAACCAAACACTTGTAATACAAAATATATTGTCTTAATAACCAACAGGAGAAGTTTAAATGTGATATCAACTAGTAAACTGTTTACCCTATACACCTATAGCGTCTTAAAATAAACCCCCTCTCTCTTCCTAACTGATATATCGGTCTTATTTGACATAAACAAATCTTAACTCAAGGTCCAAATGCCCTCTTCTTTTAAATGGCCTCCCTCTGGTTTACACTTTAAAATGATCCGTCACTGTGTCCCATCCTGCCACAACAATTTCATCAGGTAATGCATCACGTAAAGGAAGCACAGACTTTATGTGTCCTTCAGAGTAATTACTGTATCAATCAGAGTCGGACGTCTGTGGTGCAACAACAGAGGAGACTTAAACGTGGAGATATTCTCAGTAGTGTTTCCTCCAGATTTGTATAGCTTCAAGAAAGTCAGTTGAACAGTAGTTTTATGTACTTTTAAAGTGGCTATATGTAACTTCCAGTTTGTTGTGATTCTAGCGGCTGCTTTGGACAAAAGCTGCAGTGTTTTTACCACACCTGCTGTCGTAAAGGTCTTTTCTTTACGGTGCTGTTACACACTGTAGATCAGGAAGTTGGCGCTATGGGGAGGTCATATAGTTGCGATGAATGTTTTGCTCAGACAGAAAATCATTCATTTACAATAAGAGAATACGTTACAGATGCATTGTTGCATTTCAAGTGTTGCTACAGTAACTTATCCTACTTTGGTTGTCTCGTGAACCAAACTGGGAAACGTTACCACTGTCACTGTGTCTCGAGCCAAAGCATTAAGGGTTTGTTGTAGCAACGGACGTTGTAATAACTTAGATTCATATAGTGCATTTTATGAAACCTACGGAAGCTTTTAAGTGCAGGAGGACAAGGGAAAAGAAAATTAGTAAGCCAACACAAACATGGACTGAAGCGAATAAAACATCTGCATTAAATGGGAGGGAATTTAATTTAATGATGGCTACTGATGTAACACCACATCGCACATTTGGTGTTACAATGAAATCGGTGCCCCGTCCGATTGTGTGCTCTGTAACCACGTCTACCGGCTGTAAATCATTTTGTGACTTTGCAGGAAAAAAACTTACTTACTTACTAAAAACAAATGAAATGGGAAACTGACCTTCTAATAATGATCCTCTGTTTTTGCATCTTTTTATGGTTGATTCTCACACGCTTGAAATCTTTTGTGTGACTTTTGTTTTACATACCGGACTAGATAAGGTACAAGTTCACCGTAAACTCTCCCTGCACGTTGTTTCTCTGGTTGGCAGGTGAGATAAACGGGATGTGTGACCTCGGGGTGAATGGTGTGCAGAGGGGAAGAAGCAGGGTGGCAGATGTTAAGGAGCAAGGTGACTATGTATGTGTAAATGAGATAGTTTGGACAGCGTTGCAGCACACCCACAGTAGGGCTGCAAGATATATATCGACTCAATATCGTTATCTCAATATATTGAATTATGCAATCTTTTGTTCATTTTGTGGACCGTCCGTTGGCTGTGTGTGTTAGTTGTGTTGTGTTGTTGGCTGTGTGTGTTAGTTGTGTTGTGTTGTTGGCTGTGTGTGTTAGTTGTGTTGTTGGCTGTGTGTGTTAGTTGTGTTGAGTTGTTGGCTGTGTGTGTTAGTTGTGTTGAGTTGTTGGCTGTGTGTGTTAGTTGTGTTCGATGCATATCCCGCTTGAATCGCTATAATGATTCGTTGGCCAGTTACTGTGAAGAGAAAGAAAAGGTGTGTCTTGTTCTCTTTTTTAATATATTGTCCAACCAGTAAAACGTGTCCTGTTCTGTAGACAAGGTCATTATTTATGCAATTATCTTGGTACAGTCCAATATGACAGTCAGTTAAAATGAACGTTGTGTTTTAAGAAAACTTGTTTAATTTGTCATGAATCTATTTGGATACGTATTCCAGTTACTTTTGTAATTTTACATATGTTTAAAAAATATCGAAATTAATATCCATATCGCGAGAATTCATAATCAATATTACAATATCACATTTTGTGAGTATCGTGCAACCCTAACCCCCGGACAGTTCCTGTTGTGAAGCTCCAGGTCCAGACCACTGCACAAAGGGACAGTCAACTACAGTCGGACAACAGACAGATGAGCAGTTCAGGTGTAATCGGGCGATTCACCGCTCACCCGATGACATACTTGTCCTGCCTGGAGTGTGTTTTTTCCAAACAGGGTAAACTCAGACAGCACTGAGACCGTCTGAGTTGCTCATGCCGTCGAGATGCGTCTTCTTTGAGCTCCATAAACTCTACTTGCCCTCTCTCTTCAGATGTAAGTTTTGTCTGAGTGCAATCAGCAGAGCCGCTCTGCGATTAGACGGCTTAGTGGCACAGAAAGATGTCGCCGCTGATAACGTGATGCCTCTGTAACGAGCCTTCACACAACAGGGGTGCAGTTAGCCCCCGTCCGGGTTCATCTTGAGCGTCGGAAATTAATCTGACTCCACGTCTCTGTCATTTAGTTTAATTTATGAGAGATGAGCAGCTTTTGCTCGGCATTGGCAACTGATAAGACCAAGAAGATTGTTTTTAATACCGAGGGTAATGAAAGGGAGAATTGTTCGGATACTGGCGATAGAGATCACAAGAAGATATGATATAGGCATGTCAAGTAGTTGTTTCAGTAACTTATGCTGCAAAAATAACCAGCTTTATAAAGTTTATCAAATTTGCTAAGATTGGATTCTTTTATATTTTGCATCCATGTAAATTTAACCACTTTGGGGTTTTGGAGCGTTGAGCGATATAACTTTAAGACGTCTCTTTGCATTCTAGGTAGGCTGATTAACTTTTTTTTTTCTTGTAGATTTATAAAACTGAAAGATGAAATTATTAATTGAAAAATCAATGCAGGAATTTGCATAGTCTGCAAGTCTAAAGGGCTTTACGTAAGACATAAAAAGGCAAGAACCACTAGGGAAAATAAAAAGAACACATAAGATTAAAGAAAGAGAATTGGAAGATTAAGGTAAATCAAAATGCAGTTAAAACTATGAATGAGTTCCCCAAATTTAGTAGTAACACATGACAATTTCCAACTAAAGTAACTGAAATCTGCAGAAATGTGCCCTCTAGCCTGTTGATTCCCAGTGGGATTATCAGAACATTTCTTTCAGCGTCAACACAAATCAAAAAGCTAAATGGATCTTTAAAATGCTTGTTGCATAATATTTGCATTGTGGGATTTAAATCCCACATGTCCACGGAGAAGAATGAAGTGGTTTGGCAGGTCTGTTATGACTCAGCAGCTGAAGTCATGGAAAGGGAACTCCTCCTGTGTAATTCTCAGCTGGCTGCAGGAAAACACCTCCACTCCAACCTCTCTCTTCAAATACAAAATACAATTACTTTATCAACATGTAGTTTAAAGCTTAAAGAGTTTATGTGTTTTGTTCTGTTACCTGTAGACTACCACAGTGAGCTGCACTGGTGGGAGCGTTGGGTTTCAGGGATCCAATCAGACGAAGGTTTGACTGATAGATCTGCTGAGTTTAAAGGCTCTCAGACCCCAAAACACCTCACACAGGTTTGTTATGTATGAGTCAGGATTGAGTGGACAATGTGGGAAGTTATCACCACAATCCTCTTTGTCGACAGTTCAGTATTTGAACTCATCTATGTGCAACATGTTGTTGTTTTTTATAATGCAAGCTGGGCTTATTTGTAAAAAATAGATATCTTTGTTTTTATTCATTTTCCTAATTTATGTCTTTGTGCAATCCAGGAAATATAAATCAAACTTTTTTCAAATGAACTCTTTATACACAGTAAGGCAAGTCAAGGCAGTTTTATTTGTAGAGCACATTTCAGCAACAGGCAAATTCAAAGGGCTTTACACAAAATCAGTTTAAAAAACAAAACACAAAACAGATAAAAACACAAGTATAAACAGTTAAAAATAAAAACATTACTGTAACTATTTTTTTTCTTTCTTTTTTTTTACAGATAGTAGAGAAGATGACAGAATATGAGAGAGACAGAAATGCAACATGGTTCCTTGCTGGGTTTGAACCAGGGACGTTGCGTTGCAGAAAAGATTGAGCCATGTTTTTACAGTGTAGGCTTGTCTTAGACTTGAACAAACCAACGCGAAGCCTTATCTGTGGCAACGAAACCCTGCTGTGCAATTAGACATTATCCTCATTATTCACAACAAAAACCTCCCCAAGAGCCTCCTCTTCCTTTCATGAATGACACCACTCTGCTTCATTGAAGCCTGCGTGGCTGCTGGGTTTCAGTGGATCTACTGTTGTCACACGTTGGCTTGAAGGTCTTTGTATAGATAGATAGATAGATAGATAGATGTTTATTGATCCCAAGAAAAATGGGAAATTCCTGTGTTACAGCAGCAAAATCAGTCACAAAGCACAAAATATACATATAAATGAAATACTAGGAAAAATATACATACATACAATAAACATGAAATAATAATACAAACAAAGTAAATAGACAAATATATTTGAATATGTACAGGATGGGGGAACAAAAATGTGCAACTGCTTAAATAAAATGCTAAAATGTGCTAAAATGTAAAAATGTAGGCTAAATGTAAATGTAAATAAACCAAATGTGCAGGTTGCATTAGTGCAGTATGGACATGGTGGCTGCATCGATGAGGCGTTCAGGGGTCATTGCTGTAGGGCGGGCGTGAGGACGCTGGCTGTGATGACTGAGTGGGACGCTAGCGTTTATCAGAACACTAGTTACAGTATGACGGTTATGGAGCCTGGATGAAAAGAAAACACATGTGTCTTATTGTAATGAATACACGTTGAATGATAATTTGATGGAGGAAGTGATCCCAAATGAGTCCGTTTCTTTTCATAAAGTGGATCCATGTGTGAGGGCTTCAGGCGGCTCCTCGGGCCCGCTGAACAAAGCTCTGACCCAGTTTGTTAACTAAGCAAGCTTTTCAGTTTTTCTGCTCATGACAACAGCTACACACAAGGAGCTCCACGTTAAATATTTAATATCAATATCAATATTTATGGATGTAACAGAACTGTTTACAATAATGACAATACATATTTGCAGGGGAGGAAGAAAGACTTCCTCACGAGTCTTATAAAAAGTCTAAAGAGTGTAAAAAGATCTCAAAATCTTCAATCCAGTGGAATCGTACACCAGAGGCAGACAAACGGAAACACACGGGACAGGTAGCAGAATCCCTGACATTCAGTCAAATACACAAAGTATAAGGAAAGTTGAATTAAAGGAAAGAAATAATAGTTGTGATTTCATGCTGTTCCAGAGAGACAGAGCTCTTACACCAAACTATATTTTTGTATAGTGTG